>NC_134595.1:27077954-27411009 GCF_037038515.1 Microtus pennsylvanicus
ACAAACCCAGAAGGCTTTGGTCGCAAACTCCTTAGAGTTCAGCCTGGTTTCGAACCTGGGCCTGGTCATGCATGGCTGCATGGAGCCCTGTTCTAGTAGGATCAGCTCTGTTAGCATACCTGTCTGGGGTGGGAAACCTCTGCCTTGGTGGCCATAGCAGCAGTGGCCTTTGGTGGTCATAAGCTGTTGGACCACACCTCCTAGCACAGTGGTCCTCAGCCCTCCTAATGCCCTGGCCCTTTATTTTTTTTTTTAAATATTTATTTATTTATTTATACAATGTTTTGTCTGTATGCCTGCAGGCCAGAAGAGGGCGCCAGACCTCATTACAGATGGTTGTGAGCCACCATGTGGTTGCTGGGAATTGAACTCAGGACCTTTGGAAGAGCAGGCAATGCTCTTAACCACTGAGCCATCTCTCCAGCCCTGCCCTGGCCCTTTAATACATACAGTCCCTCACATTGTGGTGACCCCAACCATAAAGCTGTTTTCATTGCTACTTCATAACTAATTTTTATTGTTATGAATTACAATGTAAATAGCTGTGTTTTCTGGTGGTCTTAGGTGAGTCCTGTGACCCCCATAGGGGTCGAGACCCATAGTGAGAAACACTGTCCAGTGCCTCAGACCTGCCCCTATAGCCTGGTTTTGACAGATGAGCTTAGGACATACTGAGACCTCTTGCTTGTCTCTTCTGGTCAGCCAAGAGGATCACCTCACCTGAGCCTGGTGCCTTACCTGCCTGTCCCAGAGGTCTATAAGCATGTATTGTCCTGGGCCTCAGATTGGGGAGGGTACTGGACAGAGAGCTGGCCTTCACCTGATTGAGTGCAGTCTGGACGTGCCCCACCCCCACCGTCCTGCACGCAGGCCGTATCCTCCCTCTATGCAGCAAGATCAGGGGTGGTCTCTCAGGCTTCGGCCCTCTGGCTACAGGGAGCTTATGGTGGCCATGAGGATGTCAGGGTCCGTGGTTGGGATATGTCAGGCCTTTCTGGGCCTAGTCAGATTGGGGGCTGCAGCAGGAAAAACCCCACTTACAATCTGGTGCCTCTTGGTACTGGTGAAGAAGGTGTCCTGGTTGCCACTTCCAAGGAACCTGCAGGGGTGAGTACAGTTTAGAGATTTGAGAGCATGGGAATTTTTGCCACATATATGTTAGTAAAGCCACAGAAGCAGACATGGCGGAGAAGAGTATATACCCACAGAGCCTGCTCAGAGGCCGAGGAGTATACACCAGGCCGGATAAACTCAGTTCTCGTTTCTGCCTTTTCTTTTCCTCAGACAGGAGGCCACGACAGATGCTACACAACACATACGTAAGGCAGGGGAAAAGCAGACAGTTCCTATAGAGGACAAGGCCCTGAGCAGGAGGTTAGGCCCACCAAGAAGCCTCTAGCATGTCTGCTCTGAAGCTTGTAAACAAGAGCTAAATAAAGGCCCAGGAGGATGGTTAGGGGTCACAAAAGTCCTGGGTGCTTCATTAGTGGAGGCAGCCATGGCGGGGCTAGGGCTGCAGGCTCCGTGTGGTCACACAATTGCTCTGTCCAGTCATGAATGTGACGGGACTTCCATGCTGTCTCCCTCCCCAGTCAGGGAAGGTGTGATGGCGGTGTCTGCTCGCCTGGACATTGGAACAGAGCAAGGAATGGTGTGGTCTGAGTGTCTCACTAAAGCTCGTGGGCTGTGAAGGGTCAGGTGGTGGAGATTTTAGAGTGGGGCCAAGCCAGGCATGGGGCTGGCGCACGCCTCTAATGCCATACCTGGGAGGCAGAAGCAGGAGGATCTCTATGAGTTCGAGGCCAGCCTGGTCTACATAGGCAGTTCCAGGAAAAAGTGGGGCCAGTACAAAGGCATGAGGCCATGTGGATTCCACTCTTAGGAGGGACGAATTCTGGTCTCGTGAGAGACTCAGTTATTGAAGGAAGCCAGACAACCCTGACTGCCCTTCTGTCTCTGCTGTGCTGTGCCACAGCTGCTGTGTCTAGCCAGAGGCCGACCAGCTGAAGCCACCAATACTGACGCTTCAGCCGCCAGATGTGCAAGCTGAATGAGCATCTTCTTTTATTTTTTTTTATTATTTTTTATTTATTTATTTGGATTTTTTTTTTTTTTTTTTTGGTTTTTCGAGACTGGGTTTCTCTGTGGTTTTGGAGCCTGTCCTGGAACTAGGTCTTGTAGACCAGGCTGGTCTCGAACTCACAGAGATCTGCCTGCCTCTGCCTCCCAAGTGCTGGGATTAAAGGCGTGCGCCACCGAGCATCGTCTCTTAAAGAGCAGTTTATTTTGTACAGCGGGAGGGAAGAGCAGGCTGGCAATAATCACTGCACATCATGTACATTCCCATACGTGTATGACATGTGTACACACGCCACAGTGCACGGGTGGAGGCCTCAGGACCGAGGGACCTTGTCGAGGCAAGCTGTCTCTAGTTCCTGCTGCACTGTGTCCTCCAGGCTAACGGGTCTGTGAGCTTCAGGGCACTTGTGTCTTAGCCTCCATCTCAGTATAGGAATTCTGGGATTGCAGATGTGCATCATCCATCACATCTGGCTCTTCGGGTGGGTTCCAGGGATGGAACCCAGGCTGTCAGGCTTGCACGACAAGTATTTTGACTTGTTAAGCCATTCCCTCTGCACCCAATTTTTCTCAATAGAGTACCCATCTTTGGGTATTTTGTTATAGCCTCAGAAATGGATTGTGACTTGGGTCTCATGAGTCCTATTCCTAGAATCTGGAGCATGTTTGTTCCACAGCACAGCCACCCTATCCTGACTGATGCAGGTGACTTACCAACACAGGCTTGTTCACCTGGGATTCAGCTGGTGTTCTCTGAAAACCCCAGGTGGGGAGAGCATTTGAGAAAATGCACGGTGTTCAGTTAATCCATTCACGGTCCCGTTCATTCATACATCGTCCATCCTGTCCGTTCACACTCTCACTCGCGCATCCTTCCTAGTCCTCGTAGGAGCTGGTCCCGCAGGAGGCCGTCCTGCCGGGCTCACCAGGGCTACCATGCCATACCATCGCAGCTTGCTTGCTTTGAACTGGCAGGAGTAGTACTCAGGAGGCGTGTCCGGCACCTGCTCCAGCAGGATGTTGGGGATGCCCAGCCACTCCAGGAGCATGGCGGACCAGTTGGAAGCCTGGTTGGGAAACTCCTGGGGAAAAGAAAAAAAAACTGTTCAGAGAGACATCTTCACGGCTGGGGAGGAGACTGGCCATATTCACAAGTGGGACTCCAGCCCAAGGGCGCAGCAGTGAGAAAGGACATCTCTTCCTCTGGATCCTGTTGCAGACCCTTCCCCTTTGGGGGCCTTGGGCTCTGAGAGGCGCTTGACTTGTTAAATTGAGGACCAGAACTGCTCAGGCCACTAGGGAACGAAAGAGAGCGGACAGTGCGTCTCCGTCTACCCTGGAGCCATGCTGGAGAAACCCACTGTGAGCGGTCCAGGCTCATCATTCTGGGGGCCCAGAGAGGCGGCTATCCTTCATCCTGGTCCTGTGGGTTCTGGGCCTGTAGAGAACTCAGCCAACTCAGCCGCCTTACAGCCTCGGCTACCCTCCCCAGTGCCAGCTTTTTAAATTCCTGAGCCGGCCATGCAGGGTGTTATCTGCTGTTCACCCAGTGGGTGTTTTGGTGTTCCGGGTGACAGCGGATCGAAGGGAAACTCGAGGTTCCCAGGTGGGAACACATCCAAGGAGTGATAGTTTTGGCAGCTGAGCCCAGTGTGCAGGGATCCATCAAATGTAGACCTGGGTGGGGACCCCCATCCTCTCCCTCTGCCCTCACAACCCACCCCCATACCTGCAGAGGCAGCTTCAGGCGCAGGTCTTCTGCATAGTAACAGAGCACAGCCCAGGGGGCTCTGAGGAGGACATAGTGAACCGCGGTGGCCTTGTCCTGGACATCATGCTGCAGGTACCAGAGGCTACTGTGAGGGCCTGAGGGTGTTGCTATGATCTCTGTGTCTATTTGCACTTAGGAGAGGGCTAAGTGCATAGCCCTGGTGCTAACAGTCAACAGCCAGGCACCCTCTCAGGGGCCATGCTCGCTTCCAAGGTCTACCCCAGAAAGCTTGTGGTGACAGCATCTCCTCCACAGAGACCTCACATCTGGGGCCCATGCCACCTGCATTCTCTCCCAAGACAATGATAACCAAAGCGACCCTTCCTCAAAGCCTGGGGACCCATGCACGGCTTCTCAGAGGCCTCACTAAGACTTAGGCCATCTTCTGGTTAAAGGGGCCGCAAATGCAGCTTTGCCTGGCAATGCTCAGTGACCGGAAATCCACACTGATCTCCGCATGCCTAAGTAAATACGTGTACCCCCGGGTCTGCGCAAAAGTGTAATGAAACTAGAGCTCCACACCCAGAGAGACTGACTCCATTTTGCAACAGGCCTCCACTTAACTATGTGTCAGACTATAGCAAAACAAGCCTTCCTCGTGGCCAGACATTGTTTACTGAGATCAGCAGAATCCCCGACAGAGACAAGGACAACGATCACATAAGAATAAAGCTTTGGCCGGGCGATGGTGGCGCACGCCTTTAATCCCAGCACTCGGGAGGCAGAGGTAGGCGGATCTCTGTGAGTTCTAGACCAGTCTGGTCTACAAGAGCTAGTTCCAGGACAGGCTCCAAAGCCACAGAGAAACCCAGTCTCGAAAAACCAAAAAAAAAAAAAAAAAAAAAAGAATAAAGCTTTGTGGCTGGAGAGATGGCTCAGTGGTTAAGAGCACCGACTGCTCTTCCAGAGGACCCGGATTCGGTTCCCAGCACCCACAGGGCAGCTCACAACTGTCTGTGACTCTAGTTCCGGGGGAATCCGACACCCTCACAGACATGAAGGCAAAAACACCAATGCACATAAAATAAAAATAAAGAATAAAGCTATCCCGGGTCGGGTTTTGTCTGTGCCTTATGCTGTTCGAGCTTGTAGTCACTGCTGATTTAGCTCCAGCTAGCTCTGTAAGCCCAGGTTTATACTGATTCTGCTGTAGACTTAGAAAAATGGATGATGACTTGGGTATGTACAGCAGTCTGTAGTCCATCGTCGCTGCCTAGACAATCCCAATACACCTATTTATACAGATGTATAAATAAAGGATGTCCAAGCCATCCTTTGAGCTGTCATTGCTGTCTTAGGTTAGAGACACATGTTAATTTTACATCTTCCCCCCCAGATTCACTAACACTGAATGTCCATGCTGACTGGGAGCCCTGGGAGAAGTGAGACTTTTGATCCCACAAACAAGAGCCTCTGTGGAGTATAGTTTTTTGTTTGTTTGGGTTTTTTTTTTTTTTTTTTTTTTTGTTTTTTGGAGCCTGTCCTGGAACTCTCTGTAGATCAGGCTGGCCTTGAACTCACAGAGATCCTCCTGCCTCTGCCTCCCGAGTGCTGGGATTAAAGGCCTGAGCCACTACCACCCGGCAAGTATAGACATATTTTAAAAAGAACATTCCAGAGGTTCTCGGCCCTTGTTGTACATCACAGCCATCTGCAGTTCCCCGAATGTCCATGTAAAAACTGTACCCTGCGCATGGGGACAGACGTGGACCTGGTCATTTGGGGCACCCTTGGGTGGTTCTGACATGCCGAGAGCTGAGAACTGAATTGTACTGTCAAGCCTGAGGGGACTTTGGACAATGTGTTGGGGGAGGTTGTGGTTGGGTAGATGGATGATGTGTGTGTGTGTGTGTGTGTGTGTGTGTGCGCGCGCGCGCGCGCGCGCGTGTAACTTATGGAACATACAGGGCCAGAGGCTGTTCCAGTTTGAATAAGAATGGCCTTTATAGGCTCACATATTTGAATTCTTAGTCCCCAGGGAGTGGAAATTCTTGAAAGGATTAGAGAGATTAGGAGGTGTGGCCTTGTGGGAGGAAGTGTGTGGGAGTGGAGTGGGGTGGGCTGTGAGGCCCAGTCTGTCTGTCTGTCTGACTACAGATGAGATGTAGCCCTCAGCTACTGCTCCAGCACCAGCCTTGCCTGTCAGGTGCTCCCCGCCATGTTGATAACGAACTAAGTCTCTGTAACTGTAAGCAAGCCCCCAACTAAATGCTTTCTGTTTGAGTTGCCTTGGTCGTGGAGTCTCTTCACAGCAATAGAACAGTGGCTAGGAGGCAAAAGAAGCTCTATCAGTCAGTTAAAACAAACCAAACTCGGGGTTGGAAAGATGGCTCAGCGGTTATGAGCACTGACTGCTCTTCCAGAGGACCCGAGTTCGATTCCCAGCACCCACATGGCAGCTCATAAGTGTATGTAAATCCAGGGAAATCCAATCCCTGGGCGATCTGACACCTTCACACCATTGCATATAAAATAAAGTTTAAAAAAAAAAAACCAACAAAAACCAAAACTCACATCCATAGTGACCCATGTCACCAGCAATCTACATGTCTAGAACAAATGAGTTCTACACAACTGGGCAGAAATAGACAAGTAACCCAGCAGAAAAGATTGTAGCTGGCTTCACAGCTGCCCCCGGCCTTAGATGGCTCAGCTCTGGATCTCTTTTAGGACAGGTTGCTCATAATAATATGCGTATGCGCACACCAGACTTTGGATTTGGGTCCCACCCTCTCTGATGACGCGGGGAAGCTGCTGTGAGAACAGTTCCTGGTAAGGGGAACGGCTGCCCTGTACAGTGTACCGTGTGGCTGAGCTGGAGCGTTCAGTATGATGCATTTTTAATCCTACCCAGGTCTAGGTACTGGGTTCAGCTGGGTTATGGTTGGGAGAAGGTGCCCCACGATAAGTCAAAGAAAAGTTTCATGGGAATACAAAGGGCTCATAAATGTGTAAAACGGCACAACCTCTTTAGAACTGAGGGAAAATAAAAATGAGAGCTGGGATGCCCAGCAGTGGTGGCGCACACACACCTTTAATCCCAGCACTCAGGAGGCAGAGATGCGTAGATCTCTGTGAGTTCGAGGTCAGCCTGGTCTACAGAGTGAGTTCCAGGACAGGCTCCAAAGCTACAGAGAAACCCTGTCTCAAAAAAACAAAAAAACCCAAAAAAGAAAATGAAAGCTAGGGTGAGGTACCGCTGTCTGTCAACAGACTGGTGAAGATGGGAAAGGCTGACAAAGCCACGTGTTGAGGAGATTCAGAGCAGGGAGGTGCTGGCTCACCCCAGAGGACAGTGTGAATTAGGTCACCAGTCGAGAAAAAGGGTGTGGTCACAGCTGTAACCTCAGGTGATCGTCAATCCTGCTCCCAGGAGAGATGCAATATAACACCCGCCCTGCGATGACTGACAACAGGGAGCTGCTGTTGGGGTCCTCGAGGGGGACTAAAGGAATCACCCAGCAGCCCACAGCAACGCTGGACAGCACCTGCTGCTCAGGAGAACCTCACAGGCCACAAAAAAATGAAAGAAGCAATACTCTATGGGTAAAAGTCAGACAGACAGAGCCAAGCCGAGGTGCCGAATGATCTGATTAGCAGAGTGTCACAGCTGATTCTTGTGGTGGGGGCTATGATGGCAACAGCTCTGCTGGGGACAGAGGAAGGTGGCTGGGATGGCAGAGGAGGAAGAATCTGTATATAAACACCTGGCAGTGAAGGGCATGGGGATAAGACAGGGCTCCTCACATCCCCTCACCCTGAGATTCCCTGTTACCTGCCTGCCCCAGCCAGCACCCAGGGCTCACATGACAGTGAGCCTAGCGCATTAGGATGGATCCGTGTTCTTGCCGGCCTGGGGTCTGTGGCTCTCAAGCCGCAGGAAGGGTGGGTATCCAGAAGGACCTGGGGGCCCTGATTGCTTCCTATCTTTGGGTAGTAAGCCTTCCCTTCAGAATGCAGAATCTATCTGCTCCTACCACCATGTACCTGGTCTACATTCAGGCCAGCCAGACGAAGATTTTCCAGAAAGGTCTCCCTCCAGATCTCATGTGTGTCTGTCTTGTCCTGGGAAGGACTCTCTTGATTCCTCAGATCTTCTTCCCAAACCAGAACAAAATCTGCAGGGACCAATGGGGACAAAGGCAGCGCGGGCTTGCTGATGGAATGCGGGTCCAGGGCGGGGTTGCTGGGGTCTCAGCTGGAACACAGGGCTCGTGATGGGAAGTGAGAGCC
Source organism: Microtus pennsylvanicus (assembly GCF_037038515.1). Lineage (NCBI taxonomy): Eukaryota > Metazoa > Chordata > Mammalia > Rodentia > Cricetidae > Microtus > Microtus pennsylvanicus. The sequence continues at coordinate 27,086,038 of NC_134595.1, forward strand.
TGGACTGTTCCATGGCTGTTGCCTCTTAGTTGTAGTTAGGGCTGGAGGGCAGGCAGGCGAGTGTGCAATGCAGATCAAGAACACAGGCGATGAAAGGAGACAGAGACCCACATTGGAGCACCGGACAGAAATCTCAAGGTCCAAATCAGGAGCAGAAGGAGAGAGAGCATGAGCAAGGAACTCAGGACCATGAGGGGTGCACCCACACACTGAGACAATGGGGATGTTCTTTCGGGAACTCACCAAGGCCAGCTGGCCTGGATCTGAAAAAGCCTGGGATAAAACCGGACTAGCTGAACATAGCGGACAATGAGGACTACTGAGAACTCAAGAACAATGGCAATGGGTTTTTGATCCTACTGCACGTACTGGCTTTGTGGGAGCCTAGGCAGTTTGGATGCTCACCTTACTAGACCTGGATGGAGGTGGGTGGTCCTTGAACTTCCCACAGGGCAGGGAACCCTGATTGCTCTTTGGGCTGATGAGGGAGGGGGACTTGATTGGGGGAGGGGGAGGGAAATGGGAGGCGGTGGCGGGGAAGAGACAGAAATCTTTAATAAATAAATAAATTTTAAAAAAAAGAACAGAGGCTGGGGAGGAACTGGGCGTGTCCTCCTGGGATTCCTTCTGTAGCTTGGTTCCCATAGTCTAGGTCCCAAACTCCTAAAGGAACCTGTTAGGTGTGATTTCTTGGGTCAAGCAAAAGCACAACAAAAGTTGCTAAGACAAATTTTAGCAGAGGACACCATCAAAAAGGTTAAGGCAACACAGAGAATAGGAGAAACTATTTCCAAAATGTATTTCTGATAAGGGACTTGCATCCAGAATTTAGAGGACTTTTGCAATCTAACAACCATTCACACACACACACACACACACACACACACACACACACACACACACACACACAAGAACAACCAACCTAAAAGTAGGCGAAGAGTTTGAATAGACATTTGTCTGAAGAAGATATGGAATGTCCAGTTGGCACAAGAAAAGACAGTCAATACCATTAGTCATTAGGAAAACACACACCCAGGCAATAGTGAGATAATGTTATGGAACTAATTGGCCTTCTCAGTGAGCAATCACCAGTGCATATAGAGATGAAGGACAGCTCTTTCCTGAAGCCCCTGGCTGGTGGGGGGGGGGGGCGCTGATGCCAAAATAAGAGAGAGGTTTCTCTAGCTTGCAAACACCTCAGGTTCATGCATCTCACATGCACAGTCATCCTTAAATAATTTCGGGTCCTGGCCCCAGGTTACACTTCAGACAATTTAAACATTGAGACAGGACTGCAAGTGTGGCCGCTTAAAGGGCTGATGGAGAGTTATACCGAAAAGATATTGCCACCCAGGGTCTCTTCTTCACCTGGCAGAATGATGCTTTCCCTGATAAGAACACAGGGGACTTCACAGCAGACAAGATCTTAATGATGGTTGTGACCCTGCACTGCCTCCCTTGGGCTCCCTGTAGAGATGAGTCTTTGGTATGGGACTCGGGGCCTGACAGCTGCACAGTCCCGGTGTGGAAACTTCGGCATGCTAAATTTTGCTTATCTCCAACAGGCCCGGTTTGCAGACTACGTATCCTGTGGGGTCATTTGGAGGCAACTAGTTAAACGTGTGGCTTTATGTCTCCTAAGCAGAATCTCCCACACTGAGTTTCCTCTAACATTTCGTACCCGCTGTGCCAAAGAGAGGCAATGGTAGCTGCTGTGCTGTGCTGAGAGAGTGTGACCTCGCACGCTGTGCTCCTATGTGAGACAGGTAACTCGCTCTTTGGAAAACAGTCTGGCATTGGCACAAAAGGTTAAACACTGAGTTCCCTTGTGACCTAGCAAGAGCACCCAAAACTATCAACTCAAGAAAAAAAAAACAAAGTGTGTTCATACAAATGCTTGCATACAAACCTCCATCTTATTCCGCATTCACAACAGAAGGAAGGAATGGGTGACTTTGTGGTATGTAAATTATTTATCAACAAAGCTGCTTCAAAACAACGGCCTGAAAAACCCCAGCAATAGCAACGTTTTCCTCCCTTGACCACTTGCAGCGAGAATTGCTGAGCCCCACGGGAGTGTGTGCCCCTTTTCCATGGAATCTTCAGGGTTTTCTGTGCATGCCATTTTGCATCCCCTCCATCCCTTCCCACAGACCTTTGCCTGACTTCGCTTTTCTGTAAGAGGCATGCTTAGGAGGGCGAGAGTCATCTACTGTCCCTTTGGAGCTGATGGGGAGGGTGGGCCCTTGACCCTACCCAGATAGACTCCGTGCTGGTCCCACCACAGAACAAAGGTGACTTTGAGCCTTGGTGGGGGGGTGGTAGGAGAAGTGGGCCTGAGAAAATATAAAGGTAGAAAAAGATGTGGTGCAAGAGAAAAGAGTCTGAGATGACCAGAATCTGTGGATAAAAACCGGGGGTGGGGTGGGGCGGGGGCTAGTCTGTCTAAGGCTGGAGCAACAGAATGGGTTTTCCTCTCTGAGCCCTCTGGTCAGTGTGGCCCTTCCTTTCCTGTGACTGCTTTGCCTGTCGCTTGCTCAGCAGGCAGCTCTCCCCTCACCCTCAGGACAGCAGCTGTCCCCAGAACACAGGGGACATCACAGGAGACCTGGTTATGGAGTGATCCGAGCCTCTTGGCTTCCTGTCACCACCCAAGGCACCCCATTTGTGACCCCCCACCCCAGGACGGAGTACAGACGGCTTACCAATCGGAGGTTGGGCAGGGCTCCCAACTCTGCTGGGTGCCACCTGCTGTTTACCTGCCTGAAGGAAGGAAGAACACCTTCAGCACCCAGGCATCAGCATGACTCCCTCCCTCCCTGCCCCAGTCCGGGGCAGCCTTCCTAACACCTTTTAACACGCAGTTCCTTATGGTGACTCTCAACCATGAAGTTATTTCGTTGCTACTTCATAACTGGAATTTTGCTACTGATATGAATTGTAAACATCCGATATGCAGGATTCTGATAAGCAAACCCTGTGATATGAGAACAGAAGGGGTTGCAAGCCATAGGCTGAGGACAGAAGCACTGTTCTACCTTCTTCTATGTCTCTCCCTGTCCCTCCTGTCTCCACCTCGCACCCTCTTCAACCCTCCCTAATTCTTCCTGCCCCTTCTCATTTCTTCCTCGGCCTTCCCGCTCATCCCTGTCTCCCGACCCTGCTCTGGCTCTGCCCCGACCACCCTGCTAAGAGAGGGACATGAAGAGAGAAAAGCTGGGGGCTGCAGGGCAGAAGATGCTGAAAGGCAGAATTCGAAGGGTAGGTTAGCGACCAGCCTTCACCATCCTCATCTTCCTCACCAGCCTCCACTGGGCTAGGAGTGCTCAGCCAGGCCTGTGGCAAAAGCCATGGTCAGGGCTGTGCTGAATGCTCTTCTTGGTCTCCACGCTGCCCACATTGTGGCCCTGAGGGCAAGTCAGAGCAACCAGAGTATAGAATCCTTCTTGTCTTCCTTATATTCTTTTTCCCGTTGGAGGACAAAGCTTTGAGCTCTCCTCTCTGGGGGCCTCACTTCATGGTATAGAGGGATGATAGAAAGGGGAACTTACATTTACCCTCAGATTACTGGGGCAGCTCTAGGGAAGGAGCAGGGCCTCCTATATGGTTTTAAAGACTGGGACTCCTACCCGGGCGATGGTGGCGCACGGCTTTAATCCCAGCACTTGGGAGGCAGAGGCAGGTGGATCTTTGTGAGTTTGAGACCAGCCTGGTCTACAGAGCTAGTTCCAGGAAGGCTCCAAAGCCATAGAGAAACCCTGTCTCGAAAAACCAAAAAAAAAAAAAAAAAAAAAAAAAAAAAAAGACTGGGACTCCTAGTGCTCCCAGCCTACTTGGGATGTCAGTGGGCTACCCAACAGAAATTCCAAAAGATAGCCGGGCAGTGGTGGCGCACGCCTTTAATCCCAGCACTTGGGAGGCAGAGGCAGGCGGATCTCTGTGAGTTCGAGACCAGCCTGGTCTACAGAGCTAGTTCCAGGACAGGCTCCAAAGCCACAGAGAAACCCTGTCTAGAAAATCCAAAAAAAAAAAAAAAAAAAAAAAAAAAGAAATTCCAAAAGATAGACTAGGGTAAGAAGGACAGAAAAGGCCACCTAGAGGGACTCCGTCCTTCCCCAGGAGCTAAGGGCTGCCTTCTTGGTTGTGTTCAGGAGACCAGTGTCTATGGCTCAGTTGTAAAGAAGCTCAGCCTAGGCCAAAGGAAGCTGTGTAGACCGAGATACCCTTCCTCTGGGGCTACTTCTTTATAGAAGCCCTCTACCTGTCTCTTGGGGACTAACCCTTATCCCAAGCCTAACTTCCCTGGTTCCCTACTCAAACTTTAGTCTTCGGGGAGTCCCAGGCCCACTCTTGACCTTAACCAACCTCCCCTCCGCCTTCCACTAACCGCACTGCCCATCCCAGCCAAGACATGGCTACAGTGCTTTTCCTCTAGCAGGAGTGGGCTCCCTTCAAGAGCTATATTTCTGACCAGAGTCTAAGCCACAAGCACCTTTTCACTTCCAGAAGAGAAAGTACGGAAGCAATAAACCACCTAGGGTGTGGTCACCTCGTGCCTTTGCTATCTGCGTTCTGGTATTGACAGGCCTTTGCGTGCATCAGAATTCATGGGTGACTCCCTATCCTCCCATCCCTCACGTCTGTAAGAAACGTGGTATGTGGCCCTCATTTCCTCCCTTTCCTGGTGGCTCCGGCAGAGGGGGACCAGCCCCTGCACCTTGGTCCTATCTTTGCCCTCTCTCCTCCTGAGTCTCCCATCTAACAGGGTCTCTGCTTATCCCTCCTAGTTTCACAGAGGTGAATGGTGACCTGATTGTGTGTCAAGAAGGCATCTGTCCCCTTGGGGGGCATCTGGATGCTGCACCCACTTTTCAAGGGCTCCAGGACAAGGGCTAGCGTCCTGACTAGGATGGGAGACCTCCCAAATCAAACAGCACGCAGGAGCCTCATGAGTCTAAGAAGGGGGGAGAAGGGCGCTTTCACCATGCCCACCGCTACCCCTAGGGTTGAGGGTACCTCCGCAGCATGGGCTGTGCTTCCATAAGAGGACCCATTCCCTGGTTCGAGGGAGGCCATGTCAATCAGCACCGCATTGTCTTCTTCCCGGGCTCGCTTCCGCAGCATCTTACTCCTGCACCCCATCAAGGCCAGGGTAGCCACAGAGGAGGGAGTGGTTAGTAGACACCAGTAAGAGCCAGCCCCAACACTGTGGCAGAGCCGGCAGCAAGCCTATTTTACAGGAGAGGAGACAGGCTCATAGAAGTGGACAAGGGCTCCTCTGCCAGGGCCAGTCAGCATTATCCTAAATGTGGGCATGTGAGGATCCCCACATCCTGGGACCCGAACTGCGGGAGCGAGTCAGCCACTGAGAGGAATATCTAGAGCCTGGTATAGCATTCATCCACCCATTCGTCCGCTCACCCAGTTTACCCAGTAAGTGCCAAGTCCTCCTAACCCTGACTGCTTTCAGTCTGTGCAAGGCAATGTCGCAGCATGAGGTGGCAGTGCAGACCGCCCCTTCCTTCCTTCACCTAGAGAGGACCGCCATCTGGGCCAGGAAGGATAGACGCTGCCCTTTAAGGCCATTTGCCTTCGCAGTAATTCTGGAGAACTTGCTGCAAGGACCCCAGGCTCCCCGAACAAGACAGAGCACAATCCCTTAGAGAATCCTATGGGGTCTCCATGCCAGCCTATGATCTGTGGCCCAGGTAGGTGGGGCCTGGGCTGTTGTTCAGGTGGGCAGAGCCTAGGGACTTCAGGAAGGGGAAGGCATTGCTCTTGTTCCAATTCCCTATTTAAATAAATGGAGGCCTGGAAGGGTAGCCACAAGCCCAAATCTCCGCTCCTGCCAGGACTCCAGGAGTGAGTGATAACCACAGGGTGCTCTTGGGACAAAGGCTTTGGAGCTTATGCATCCTGATGGGTTGGACAGGGAATGAGGACAAAGGAGTCCCAACCAAAGGCCCCAGACATGACCTATTGTGAGTAGATGGAATGTTTACTCCTTAGGGCAGGGTGCCCTCTTCAAATTAATATTGGACACTTTTCCCTGCTCTCCAGTGCTTGGAGCAGACACTGTGCCAGGCCTATGGGCTCAAGAGTAAGCACCAACACTGCCTCTCACAGTTCAGAATGTGGAACCCCAGGGAGCTACAGGTGCTGGCTCAATTTTCTGGAGTCTGTCTCCCTTCTGCCATCCCTGTGGCCCAACCATCTTAGAGGAGGTCACTCGCCTACCTGGCACAGTAGCTTCCAGGAGATCTCAGAGGTCACAGCCTGCCCATCAGCACAAGCCTGGTCTCAGCAAGAGCAAAATCAGGGCCAGTGCTCCTAGGCCCCACCCCCATGAGCTGTGGCAGCCAGTCACCTGCCCTTGTCTCACAGGCTGAAAGGGCTGGAAGCAGAGAGGTTCTCGGTGCAGCTGGCCACCGAGAGGTCTATCATGTCTCTGGGCAGGATCTGCCTTTGTTTAAGAAGAGGGTGTGGGGTTCTGAGCCTGCAAACACAGTCAGCCCATTTTCCCGAGAGCCTTCACGCACCCTTCATGCAAATTCCACGTGCCTCTGGCACCTTATTTGCGTAGAGATTCCAGGGCAGCAGGACTGTCTGCCGTAAGAGAAGTCCAGGGAGAATGTAGTTACAGTCCAGTCACAGGTCTCTCCATCAGGGAGCCCTGTTTATGTGGGGGTGACGTGAAGCTTCCCGGGGTTGAGGGCACTGAGAAAAGGGTGCTGCTTGGCTGTCAACTAGCCACTGTAGTGAGCATGCTTTTAAGAATACAGACAAAGGACCAGCCTGGTCTACAAGAGCTAGTTCCAGGACAGGCTCCAAAACCACAGAGAAACCCTGTCTCAAAAAACCAAAAAAAAAAAAAAAAAAAAAAAAAAAAAGAATACAGACAAAGAGTGTTGGGGTTTTTCACAATGTCACGTTTTATTGACAACAAATCCACAAGGTACAGCGTCTTCAATGGCAAAACTATTTGCCAGATACTCCTGCTTTTCTTGGCAGTCCTGGCTGAAGCAACATGAGTTCTTGTATTTTTAATCTTGATTACTCTCCAATGGTACACGGCGTATCACAGTAAATGTATCTCTATATATGTACACATATAGATTATGGAATGGCTACAAAGGGTTAAAAGATGCAAGGGGTTTTAGAGTTTCTTTCTGACAGGCCTGAGAAGCCAAAGCTGGGAAACTGTCAGCGACAGGAGCCTCTGATAATGAACTAAAGGGAACTGGAGAAGTTGGAGAAGAGTGGCCCTGAGTCAGGGCACTGAGGGTTATAGGTTTGAGAGTGAACTGGGAGAGCTGACTCCAGCTGCTAGGGCAAAGGGCAAGACTGGTCCAGACGACAGAATGGGCTGAAGGATGGAGGCAGCACCAGGGAGGGGGGGCAACAGGAGGATGGGCAGATAGAATCAGACAGCCTGAAGTCTCTGGGACAGGTGAGAGAGTTCTTTGCCTGTTAGTCAGTCCTTGTTACATGCTGGGTGGTGAGAAATAGGTCCATGAGGACTGTTACCATCCAACTGCTAGATGTTTACTTCTGTATGGGGTTCAGATGAAGGACTTGCATACATTCTTTTCATGGCCAGGTGTGCCCAGTAAATTCTTGAATCTGATCTTCCAGATAGGATTTTAATATGCTCACATGCCCCTACAGTTCCAATCCACCACAATAAATTATAGAGTAGTACCTTTGCTACTTCCAGAAACAACCAGTGATTACTCCGTGCCATGTGGATGATGTTGGACAGATGGTGCGGTCAACGTGCATTTTCCATCTAGAGTACAAAGATGTCTGTAAATGGGGTCTCTTGGCGGGAGGCAGTGTGAAAAGCCACTGTTTTACACAACGTGGAATAACGTAGGGCAAGGTGCAGCCTGACCTCAACAGGGCTTGCGAAATGGAGAGTTGTCTCAGCTTTTCTCCTCCCAGGTTTTGGTCTGTCAGTGAGCCACTCCCGTCTTGCTTCCCTGTGCAGGCAGTAAGAGTCCTCTGCTCCCTTCTGAGATCTCTCAACAGATCTCAGACTCATGTCTCCAAACCCTCCCGGCTTGGCACCTCCCAGGAAACTTCCATTCTGGGTCCTGTGACGTGCCCTTGAACAGCAGGTAAAGCAGGCCCTGCATACCTCGGGGAGACCAGACTTCCCAGGCCCAGAGATAGACCCTGGACTTGACTACAGTCATCCTCACAGAAAACAGGAGAGCACAGGGGGATGACAGAGGGAGGGAGGACCAGAAAGGTGGGGGTGAGGATGCCAGTGGCTCTCAGCAAGTCCTAGAAGGCACCTGCAGCTTGGTCCACTGGGATAAGCTGGTAAGTATGACATGATCAAACTGCCTCCCCCAGCCTGCTGCGACCCTACTCTTTTCACTGGTTGGTCAATACCAGAGGACCATCACAGGAAAAAAGAAAAAAAAAACCCAAACACAGAGCTCTTCTGTGTAGCCTTAGCTGTCCTGGAACTCACTCTGTAGTTCAGGTTAGCTTTGAACTCTTCGATTCGTCTGCCTCTGCCCCACTGGGATTAAAAGTATGCACCACCACATCCAGCTATGGGTTGTTGTTGTTTGTTTTGCTTTTGAGGCAGGATCTTGCTGTGTAGCCTGGGGGTGGTCTCAGACTATGGGCAATTATCCTGCTCCACCTCCTGAGTGCTGGGACCATAGGTGGCCACCACAGCACTGGCTCTGGTCTCTGCTTTTGGTGGCAGTTGGAGCAGGCTGCTGAAGTTACTTCAGACTACAGCAATGGGGTGGCAGGAAAGCCTGCAGGGAGGGCTACATGTAAGACACCTGAAAGGACTCTCATCCCTGGGCTAAGATTAATTTAAAAATTATACTTATTCATGTAGGAACGTGTGTGTGCATGCACGCCAATGCACGCATGTCATCACATGTATGTGAAGGGCAATTTGTAAGAGTCACTTTTTTTGGCTCTTTTTTTTTTTTTTTTTTGGTTTTTTCGAGACAGGGTTTCTCTGTGGTTTTGGAGCCTGTCCTGGAACCAGCTCTTGTAGACCAGGCTGGTCTCGAACTCACAGAGATCCGCCTGCCTCTGCCTCCCTAGTGCTGGGATTAAAGGCGTGCGCCACCACCGACCGGCTGGCTCTAACTTTTTATTGGCTTACGTGACATTTCTAAGTCCATAAAAGGGGCTGGAGAGCTGGCCTAGTGGTCAGAAGCACTTGCTGCTCTTGCAGGGCACCACTGTTCAATTCCTAGCATGCACAGGACAGCTCACAACCATCTATCAGTTCAATGCCCTCTTCTGGTCTCCAAGGGCAACACAGTACACTTTGATGGGGGAGAAACATACACATAAAAAAAAATCTATTCTATAACAGGAGAGCGAGTCCCTACCCAACCCTGCCCAAAAGTATAGGTATCCATGCAGGGGGGCAGAGAGGCAACTGTAATGTCTAGGTGGGTTGGCCTCAGGGCCCTGGTCTGTTTTCTCTCTAGGCTGTGGTCCTAGTAAATTGGGTCACAGGCTCCCACACCTAACCCTGGAGGTTCCCTGTATCTCTCCAGCCTGCTGTCCCCAGACTGTTTTGATGTCTCTCAGGCCACATCTCACAAGGTCAGAGGTCCAGCGATATCTTTCTCTGTCCATGAGGAATGTTGTAATCTGCTAGACCACACTTGGTCTGGCACCTCCCTAGGGTGCTCCTACCTCTCCCCTTACTAAAACACCCTTTCCAGGCTTGGTGCGCAGGGGCAAGGAGAGGGAAACAGGGTAGGGGCCATAGATTGGCCCTAACGCTCTGCCCCCACCTGGCAGGAAGCAGGTCCCTGGCTGCCCCTCTGCAGTCTCATGACCCATGGTGGTAGAGATGAAGTTGCAGCAGGTTTGGGAGTGTGATGAGACACTGCCTTGTGCCAGCCAACATTCCTGATCCCAGCTGGCAGAGCTGAGCTGGACAGGGACAGAGAGAGCTGGCAGGTGGGTCTGGGATGGCCAGGATAGAAAAGCACAGGGGAGCAGGTCTCTGAATAGGAGGGTGAAGACAGGGGTGAACACAGACTCTAAGACCTTCCATCCTCTGACTGGGGACTGGGAGAGGTCATTTCTGGAGGGCCCAGCGAAGGGAGAACTCACCTGTGGTCCCAGTTCCTCCAGCAGAGGCCTCCTGGTGTGCTGGGTTCTTGGGGGAACAACCTTGAAGGGACACAGTACTCAGGCTACTTACTCACAGTCAGAAGTAAATCTTGTTTAGTAGCTAGTCATGCTCTACCATAGGCAGAGATGCTGAGACATAAGAGCTTGCTACTTTACTGTTTAGAATGTGGCTTTTGGTAAGAGGGGCCCTTTTTCTTTCTTTCTTTTTAATAATTTATGGTTTTTTTTAAAGGTTTCTTTTTTTAATACTTATTTATTTATTATGTATACAATATTCTGCCTGTGTGTATGCCTGCAGGCCAGAAGAGGGCACCAGACCCCTCTACAGATGGTTGTGAGTCACCATGTGGTTGCTGGGAATTGAACTCAGGATCTTTGGAAGAGCAGGCAATGCTCTTAACCTCTGAGCCATCTCTCCAGCCCCATAATTTATGGTTTATTTAACTTTATTTTATGTGCATTGGCACGAAGGTGTCAGATTCCCTGCAACTGGATCTTCAGACAGTTGTGAGCTGCCATGTGGGTGCTGGGAATTGAACCTGGGTCCTCTGGAGAGCAGTCCAGTGCTCTTAACCACTGAGCCATCTCTCCAGCCCGGGGGCCCTTTTTCTTAATGGTGGCTCTTTTATCAGGTGGCAAATTCCGAAGTCTGGGTTTTAGTCTCACGACTAGAAACCCTTCCTTAGGAAGGAAGTCTGTAATTCTATCCATATTTTCCCATGCTTCACCAGTTACTTTACCTATGTAACAGATCTGTTCCTGCCTGCGGGAAACATAACCTTGTATCGATTTCTACTTGCTTTGTTTCCGTTTCAGTGATCGTTTGTAGTTTCTAGCTCTGGTATTTATGCAATTTGCTTCATTTTTCACATTTCAATATCTCTGGACTGAGCATACGGTGTACAACTCATTGTCAGGGTTTCCTAATGGTTCATAAAGTACCAGTATCTTACAATCCATGGTATGCACATCTGATGAAATACAGCATGGTAGCTTTTCGTATGTGAACGTGTGTGTGCTACTGGAAGATGAAGTCCGCAGAGGCTTACACATTTCAATATTTGGCCCCCAGTTGGTGGTGCTATTAGGGAAGGCTGCGGAACCTTTGGGACATAGAGCCTAGCTTTGCTTCTGACTGTAGATGTCAGTTCCCACTGCTGCCATAGGAAGCTTCTCCTGCTGGCACTATGTTCATTGCGTCATGAGCTAGGTTAAACCCTGCCTTATGCTGTGTCTTCAAGATAAGTCTATCACAGTGACAATAAAAAATAAGTATGTCAGCCCGTAGGGAAAGTGCCCACCCTCAGTCATTCCCACCCCCGGCAATGGGATTAGGGCCTTGCATAGTCTAAACAGACACTCTTCAACAGAGCTATCTTCTTCTAAAGTTACAGTATTGTAATCTTGGTCAGAAGCCATGCTCGGTTTTTGATGTGGGGATGGGGATTTAAACTCAGGTTCTCAGGTTTGCAGAACAAGCTTTCTTACCCATTGGCCTTTCTCCACGGCTTGAATTTATTCATCAGATTCTACAATCTTTAAGACATCTTTTTATTTATAAAGGAATAAAAATGTTACAATTCATGAATACAGGAGCCAGTGAGATGGTTCAACAGGTAATGGCTTGCTGCACAACCCTGACAAGCAAAGTTCAAGTGCAGAGCTCACAAAAAGGGGGAGGAGAGAACCGACTCTACAGATCTGTCCTTGGAAGTGCACACGGTGCACATGGCACATATGTGCCCACAACACACACTGACATCATGCATATAACAACAACAACAACAATTAGTTTTTCCTTGAAAAAAAATCCAGGGATATATACAGCTAAGTCTTTATAACATTAAGATAATTGGTGGTTTGCTTTTTAACTGCACTAAATGGTGATTTATAGAAATGGTTTGTTTCCTTTCTCTTCCCCTAACATCTGAAATTGAACAGGGTCTCTGATATGCTAGGCAGGTATTCTATTCTTGAGCTATATTCCCAGACCCCTTATTTTTTATTTTTGAGATATGGTTATATTAGGTTGCCTAGGTTGGCCTTGATGTCATTCTGTAGCCAAGGCATGCCTTAAACTTTTAATCCCCCTCCCTCAGCCTCCTGAGTAGCTAGGATTACAGGCCTATATCCCAGGCCCAGTCCTGTCTATTCTTAAACCATCCTTGCATTCCTGAGATAAAACCTTGGTCAAGAAGCAGTATCTTTTGACTTGCTGATCTTTTATTTAAGACTTTTGCATTTATATCCCTATGTAAAAGCAGTGTGTTTATTTATTTATTTATTATGTATGCAATATTCTTTCTGTATTTGTGCCTGAAGGCCAGAAGAGGGCACCAGACCTCATTACAGATGGTTGTGAGCCATCATGTGGTTGCTGGGAATTGAACTCAGGAAGAGCAGGCAATGCTCTTAACAGCTGAGCCATCTCTCCAGCCCCCCAGTGTTTTCTTTTTTCACATTATATTTATCCGTATTTTTAGCAGGGGCATTCTCAACGTAAACTGAACTTTTAGCTAGTTCCACTCTGGAGATTCTTTCTGGGACCTAGAACTATTTTAAGGAATAACTTTTTTTTTTTTTTTTTTTGAGACAGGGTTTCTCTCTGTACAGCCCTGGCTGTCCTGGAACTTGTTCTGCAGACCAGGCTGGCCTTAAACTCAGAGATCCACCTGACTCTGCCTGCAGAGAACTGGTATTAAAGGCACGTGTCACCACTGCTGGCTTATGGAATAAATTTTTGACATTTCTTCCTACTTCTAGATTTTGAATTCACTTGGAGAAAATTTCCCCTGCCCACTCTATTTAACTGTTAAGATTCTCCTCCCACTGAATGTTGCAGATGATCCTCGAGATGGTTGTGCCACTTTGGTGCTTGCTGTTCCCTCAGTATTACTTCTCTACACACTCTACAGAATCATGTGCACGTGTGTAGGGCTCCTGTGGCTGCAGAGGAGACACCTACATTTCGGTCCTTCTGAACTCCCAGGGCTATGGCACAATGTTCTCGGCATGCTGCTCCACCCACCTTTTCTTGCTAAGAGCTTGTTTCATGACAGGGAGATGCCGCACAGATTCAGATCATACAGTTTATTTTGGTGAGAATTAGAATAGTGAATGGATGTTAAATCCCATGTAAGCACTCTGATGTTACAAACTCCTTGTCAGCTGGCCAACTGGTTAGCTTGGACACCTGGGCACAGGCTTCACAGCACAAGGCAGGCTGTCCCAATACTGAACAAAGTCTAGAGCAGTGCTGCCTAGAACCTTCTGTAATGACGGAAACGAAGAGACGCAGTGTGAGCACAAATGATGATAAAATAAATTCAACGGACTCAGATATGGCAGTTAGGGGCCCCATCTTAGACTGTGTAGAACGAGAATCCTGGAAGTTGAGGAGCCTGCGGTGACCATATTCAGTCCTTACTGTGTGAAACAGGAGATTTGAGGCTCCCAGGGATGATAATGCCTTTGCAGCATTAGATTCATGCCCTAGTGGTTTGCTCAGAGAAATGTCATATAATAAGGCCAAGAGGATCATGGGTAAGAATAGGAGGCCATGTGACTAGTGGCTGAGAGCTTAGTTACTTATGTTTTTAAGAACCACTTAGTTTCAGCACAGCCGGGGGTGTGTGATGACGCTCTCCATATCTCGGCTCTCACCAAGTGGGAACAGGGTCACACAGTGCCCAGTGTGCTCATGATGGGAAGGCTCACAGGGCTATAGCATCTGAGATCCGACCAGATTTTACTCAATTTTTTTAAATACATTTTTTTTTCTTTCCAAAATTGGTCTGAAAGACTATCAAATGTGCTGTTGTGGGTCATGACTGCTTAAACCCTGCAAACTGACTTGAGGGCCTGTTGTAGCAGCCCGAAATGCCCACCAGGCAAAGGACATAGACAGACAAGAAAAACAAATGACTGTAACATGTCCTGCATTCTCTCCATGGCTATAATAACCGTCACCAATTCACCAGGAAGACCGCGTGGCAAGATTTAATAGTGTTGGCATCTCCAAATGGTGTGCGGCATCATAGGCCAACTACCACCAGTGCCTGATTATTGCCATTGGGTTGTGACTGTTGGTATAGTGACGACTTCAGGAGCAATAGGTAGATTAAAAAACCGTGGCTGGGAAGTTCTTTCGAGGAGAGGGACCAGGTGAGGAGCAAGGAGGACTCAGAACCTGACGAATGTGGCATCTATCTGCCGCACGGAGGGTAGGGCCAGCATGACCTTCCGCCGGTACTGTGGGTCCTTCTGCAGGGGGTTGCGCTCCAGGTACACGGTTTCCAGGTTCCTGGCACCCTTCAGCTCATCAAGGTCACTCCAGCTTTCCAGGAGATTGTCATTCATCTGGAGGAACACGAGGAAAAGGCTGTTATAGATCAGCTCTGGCCCCTATGTGCCGGGATCCCCAAGTATGAGACGGGGTCATTAAAACACACCACAGCACTGGATCTCAGCATTCCTAATGCTGTGATCCTATAGTTCCTCATGTTGCGAGGACCCCCGCCATTAATTTATTTTCATTGCTACTCCATACCTGTAATTTTGCTGTTATGAATTGTAACGTACATATTTCTAGAGAAGAGGTTTGACAAAGGGGTTGCAACCTACAGGTTGAGAACCATGGCTCTATAGTTCTCCTTACCCCAATCCCTCACAGATCCTTCTGTCATCACTTGGCTCTTCCTGGTTGCCTTTTAGCAGCAACGGGAAAGCTCCACCTGCTCACACGCAGACTAAGTTCATTAAGAAGAGCGGAGTGGCGCTGGCTGTACACCTGGCCCTCAAGCAGATCTGAAGCAGGCCTGGCTACTCTTCCTACACACTGGTTTTCACTAATTGCTACCAATGCTGAGACTGCACTGACTGTAATGCAGCTGGCCAGAGGCTGCTCTACTCCAAACATGACTCTTAGATCACCTTTGTGGTACATTTCTGAGAATGTCTAGCTCCTGTATGCAAAGGCCACCAAAGGCTGACAAACAGTGCCAACACCAGATGAGGGACACTGAACCCTACAGTGGGCTGGGGTCTGAGCATGGCAGGAGGGTGCTCTCTCTTTTCAAATGTGCCATCAAGATGAGACCCAACTGGATGACTCCCACACTGTTCAAAGATGCATGTTGTTTCACATTGGGATCAAATTTTGAGACAAAGCTACCTTGGGTAAGAACCTACAGTACCAGGTTAAACTATCCAAACCCATTTTCCAGTCTAAGTGCTGAGGCAGAGGCTTGGGAAGGGCAAAGTAGCCACCTAGATGTGGGTCATGGTAAGCTAGCAAATGTTTAAGCAACAGCTTGTTCTACAGGATAGAGAAAAATCATAAGTTGAGTGTGCTACTTTCTATGGTGTACCATGGCTGACTTAGCACCAACATGACACCACTAACTATGGATTAACTATAGATGTTAGGAGTGTGCACAATGGACACTCATGTCACTTAGGGTTACTGCACCTATGGGTTTGAAGACAGAAAATAAAGTCAGGACTAGCTGCTATGTCAACAGCCCGAACAGAGGAGCCAAGTCTAGCATCAAACTTTAGGACTCTGCCTGCGGCTCCTGTTCTGCCCATGCAGAAGTCGGAAGTCATGTCTGTAGATACTACAGGCTGCAGGGTTTGCAGCAAGCAGCTGTAGGAAGAAGCAGGGTACCACTCCTGGAGACATGACCTCTGCAGTCTGAGAACCTACCATGGGACAGACAGGCTACATGTGAAGCAGAGGGGAAGTGAAAGATTGCATCAGGATGAAGGGTCACTGGATGAGAATGCAGTGGAGGGGAGCATCTCAAGAACTAGATTAATTTCCATGTAAGAGCTTCTCAGGCACTTGTCCTAAGACTTCACTGTCCATAGGACTTGACCTGGTACCATTCCTTTGGGTTTGAAGCACCTGGTCAGTATAGGTTCTGGGACTGTTGTTTCTCCTGCACTGATGATTCATGGGGCCCTATCCTGTGTGAAGCCCTGAAGAATGCGGGATTTGGCAGAGTGATAATATTTGTGGAGAAAGTTAGGGAAGTGATGGGCAAAACAACAGTGAGAGCCATTGAGGGGATCATGGAACTTTGTAGGAATTAAGCTTTTATTCCTAAATGGAATGGGAGTCCATACAGGATTTTTTCTAGAAGGTTCTTAATGCTTTTTGCCCTAGTTCTTGTCTGTTTGTTTGTTTATTTATTTATTCATTCATTCACTCATTCATTCATTTATTTATTTTGGTTTTTCGAGACAGGGTTTCTCTGTGGTTTTGGAGCCTGTCCTGGAACTAGCTCTTGTAGACCAGGCTGGTCTCGAACTCACAGAGATCCGCCTGCCTCTGCCTCCCGAGTGCTGGGATTAAAGGTGTGCGCCACCACCGCCCGGCTTTGTCTTTTTATTAACTCATACACAATAAAGATATGGAATGTTTCATAAATGTCTGTCATCTTTGCATGAGAGTCATGCTAATTTCTGTATTGTTCAAAATGTGGTATATGTGCAGCCAAAGCAAGCACAAGGATCTTATTTGGAGGGTAGATGCAGGGCTTCAGGCCAGAAGGCCATCAGAACAGTACAGGGAAAGGATGCTGGGCAAGTGGCAGCAGCAGAGGTGGGAAGAGACCGGGGTTTTGGATGCACTTTGAAGGCAGAGCAAATATTTAGATGTTGGAGTGGATCTGGCACACAGGAAAGGGGACGTTTAGGAGGGTGCCAAGACTTCTGGCTTGAGGATCTGGAAGGGCAGAGTCACTGAGGGACTGTGGGGATAATGCATGAGCTCGGGCTTGGCCTTGTCCTATTTGGATGATGGCTCAACACAAGAGCAGACAGCTGGATCCAGGAAAGACAGTGGAGCTAGAAACAGAAGCTGGCTGCCAGGAGCACAGTGGTGACATTTAAATCTGTGAGACTGGATAGGGCTGTCAAGGAGAAATAAAAGTGAAGACTGAATGCTGAAGCATTCCTGTGGGTGCAGAACAGAAAAGAAGCAAAGTCAACCAAGAAAGACCCAGGGAGACAGGAGAATGGAGGGCCAGTGGCTGGCTATCTATTTTGAGAAATGTACAGGAATCAAATATAATTGTTGTTGGGAGGTGGAAGAAAGATGCAGAATAGAAAGGATGTTGAATCTGGAATGTGTCCACTGGTACAGTGGGATTAAAAGTAGCATATAAAAGGCAGAGTGTGGGCACTGACCCACTGGGATACCCAGATGCTGGCTTCCAGGCCATGCTGGTGGCTGCATGCTTAATTGCAGCAGGCTCAGGAAGATGGATGTCTGTTCCACACAGGCAATCACCTAATAGGGCAAGTCCAAGCCTGACATCATAAGCCCCCTTTGCTGCCCCTCTGTCTGGCTCAACTTCAGTGGATAAGGGTCCACCCCTGCTGCCAGGCTAGACAAGGACTGGCTGTGAAGGAGAACTGAGAGGGGACAATGGGTGAGCAATGGAAGAAGTGAGGTCAAGTGGAATCAGGATGTAACCAGGCCAATATGAGTCTGAAGTTCTTGGAAAAGAGTATAAAGATGAAGAGGTGGAGGAATGGAGATGTTAGGTCATTAGAGAGATCACCTACAGGGACACTGGTATCACCAACAGTGTAGACAGACTGAAGTGGTGTCGGAGAGTGTGAACTAATTACAAATGTCTGCAGAGAAGAGAGTAGCTGTGTGTGGGTGTGTGTGAGAGAGCTGTCAGTGTGCAGGACGCTGGGTTGGGCTATACAGCCTCTGCCAGCAACCACTAAGTCACTGGCCAGGTACTACCAGGCTGCTTACCACTGACTGCAAACACAGGACAGAAGTTCCGAGAGGCTCAGTGGACTGAGGCCAGCAGAGGCACATTGAGAGAAGAGAAGCATCTGATTCACTCATTTGCTGGTGACACACAGGCAATGTGTGCTGCCAGAGTAAGTGTCAGCAGCTAGGCTGCTAAACCAGGTTCTCCTTCCTGCTGTAGATTTTGGTCAGCGTGATGTCTGCTTTACCAGTCTGGTAAGGATAAGAGGCAGAGGAGTGGGCCCTCCAGGGACCTGTGCCATTCGTCCTAGGTCCAGACTGTAAACGTGGAACATTTCAAGTAGCAGGAATAAGACAAACTGCTACACACTGCCCATACTTACCTGCCTGCTATTTTTCTACTGGTTGTTTTCTTGTCACTTTTAAGGTCCCATACATTACAGAAAGTAATCTTGGCCTTTCAGGTGACCACCATACTCATGCATCATGTGAAATGTTCCTAGGTTTCATATATAATAATGCATCTAAAAAGTGTATCTAAAAGATGAATAGGATATATGCTAGAAAGGCTTTTCTTTCCTCTTTAAACCTGACCTTATGTATAATAAACATGCATTTTTATTATCAAGAAACGCAACAAAGCTTTTACTACTATGGGAAACAAATCATGGGCCACCGGATGACATTTTGGCCAACGAAAGACAATGTGTCATGTTGGACCCCAAGTCCATCTAGCTGAGCCCTACATGGTGTTATCTAGAGACATCATAGCTGTCGTTGTCTGTGTTCTCTATGATGTTCATATAACAAAAGCTCCCAATGATGTATTTCTCAGAAGTGTCCTATTGTATGACACAAGACTACTTTTTTACATGTATGTCTCATCATTTTGTTAGGATCCTGGATGCGTCACCACCATGCTTTAGTGAGTGGGTATGTTTATGGTTCTAAATGCTTCCAAATACTTGTGCTAAGCACAGGGGTTGCTGTACTACAGACTGGCTGCAATCATATTTCACAAATCTGCCAACTTCACGGACAAAATGCTGTATCTCATTGTTTTTTAAAAATGGAATAAGTTAGGAAGTGCCAGCAATGATTACTTCTGTTTCTAGCAGCAGAATGCTAACCTCTCACTTGACATGTGTAAGCTCGGTTCTAACATTAACACGGTTAGCCTCACTCAAATGACAAACCTTCCTTCCCTAACTCCCTCTTTTGGACTCACCAGATCTGTATCAAGCATTGTTCTAAAGGTTGGTGAGACAAAAGAAGAAACAACATATACAGAATAGAATAGTACTCATCCTTCAAAAGTAGGGAAAATCTCACTTGTGCTAAGACAAGGAAGAGCCTGGAGAACAGCCAGTGAGAAAAGGTCAAAAACTGTATAAAGTCAGAAAGGAGAATGGTAGGAGAAGGACATTAGTATTTAGCGAGGGCAGTTTCAGTTTTGTAAGACAAGCAAAGCATGGTGGTGGTGGCCACACAAACATGACTGTGTTTCACAACATTCTATTCTATACTAAGAAGGTTCAGATAATAACTTTTAGGTTATATTTTTTAAAGATTAAAAAGTCCTAAACAACTTTGTTCTTTGGTCTTCATGACATTTAATAGTGGGGAGACATAAATACAAAATTAAGCAAATATAGTTTCAGCTTCAATCAACACTGGAGCAACTGTTGCTAGACTATAAACTAATAGAGTAGGGCATGGTGTGGGGACAGCTGCTTTCATAAGCTGGACAACAGGCGGTACAAACCAGTGATTCACGAGAGGAAAAACAAATAGGTGAGTGCTATGGTCACCCTGGCTGGCCTCTTATGAGGAAGGGGAGTCAAACAAGCTCTGGAAGCCGCACTGAAGTCAAGTGGAATTATGTTTAGGTGGGGAGAGGGGATGTCAGAATTTCTAGTTAAGAGTGAACTATATAGGAAAACAAAATCCAGAAATCCTGTGCTGTCTCCCTTCTTATATCCTGAAGCAAAGACTAAGGCATATACAGAGAGTAGGGAGTATGGCTGAAATCTACCAGGGCCCGCATGGGGTGGAGGCATGTCTGTGGCCCCCATGACATTTACTAGAGGTCATAGAGGGGCAATACACAGGGATAGAGCTGGTTAGCCTAAGAGGACAAAACATGTAAGTTCTGCCCAGCAATAAGCCTTGAAGTCTAGCAGTGACTTCACTTCCTGCTAGATACAAAGTCCAATATATTTTGCAGAAAAACAACACAAATCTGACATACAACTGTTTAGTTTCCCAATACCCAGCATACAAGAAGTTACTAGCCATGTAAAGAAGAAATGACAAAGAAACATAAAAATCTAATAAGAAATCCAATCTGTGAGAAATAAAAAAAGAACAATACAGGCTGAAGAGACAGCTCAGAGTTTAAGAGCAAGTGCTGTTCTCGTAGAGGGTCTGAGTTTGGGTCTTAGCAGTCATATCAGGTGGCTCAGACTCCCTGTAACTTGAGTTCCAGGGATTCAATACCATCTTATGGCCTCCAAAGGCACAGGTCCTCACATGTTCACAATTCATACTCAGACACAGATGTGTATATATTAACTAAAAAGAGAAAAACCTTAACATTATGTTCTCAAAGATCCAAAAGGACAACCAGAACAAAAATTCACCAAATAGGTATGATTAACTTCACTGTCAGCATGATTGGGTTTAGATTCACTTAGGAGATGTCTAGGGATGTCTGAGAGGACTTCCAAAGAAGTTTAACCAAGAAAGGAAGCCATACCCTGAATATGGGTGGCATCGTCCCTTTGGGCTGGGATCCTGGACTGAATAAAAAGGTGAAAAGCCGTATCATGAGATGTTGCTCTATTTCTCAGCCTTCCCGGCTGTGAGGGGTCCAGAGTCTAGCTGTGCACTCCTGCTACCATGAACCTAGAGCTGGAGAGGTGGTTCAGGGTTATGAGTGCTTGTGGATCCTGTGTAACAAGTCAGGCACCCTGCATGTGTATGTAACTGTAGCTCCAAAGGAGGCAGACATGGAATCACCGGGGCTTGCTAGCTTTCAGCTTAGCGAAGTGAGAAAATAAATGCCAGACCCAGGTTCAGGGAGAAACTCTGCTTCAAATAAACAGGCAGAGGATGACAGAGGAAGTCACAGCTACCTTCTGTGCCACCCACAGGCATAGGCACCCATACAAATACCTATGTACTATAAAGACATATAAACACAAATAAATATGTAAGTCTCCAAAAACTGAAGTAGCTAAATAATGATCTTAATAGCAGACTGGGTACTGCAGAAGGGAAAATAATATCTTGAAGACAGAGCAATAGAAATGGTGGCGCATGCCTTTATTCCCAGCACTGGGGAGGCAGAGGCAGGCGGATCTCTGTGAGTTCAAGGCCAGGCTCCAAAGCTACACAGAGAAACCCTATCCTGAAAAACAAAACCAAAACAAAACAACAACAACAAAAAAAAAAGAAAGAAAGAAAAAGAAATCACATAAACTGAGGCTCATCTAGAGCAAAGCCTGGGGAAAGGAGGGGTGGACGAGCAACAGATGTGCTATGATCTAATTACCAAAGGACTAACACACATACTGCGTTTCAGAAGAAACTAAGGGTTGGGAGGACCTGGAAAAATTTTAGAGGGAAAAAATTTTTGTTTTCTTTATTTCACAAAAACTATACATTTACATATTTAAAGCTCAGCTGGGCACTGTGGCTCATGCCTTTAATCAGAGCACTTATGAGGTACAGGCAGGTACAACTCTGTGATGTCAGAATGGTCAGGGCTACACAGGGAGACCTTGCCTCAAAACAAACAAACAAATAAATGAAAAATGATATATCTATAATAGTATACTAAAAAAATCGAAGGCAGGGATGGTGAGATGGCTCAGTGGGTAACAGCACATGAAACAACTTGCATTTGATCCCCAGGACACAGGCATGGTTCATTGGGCATCAAGGCTTCCAGGACTAGCAGACTTTCATTCATTCACATGTTTTACTCAACAGGACCCACTGAGCCAAAGAGAGAGATGCCAATCCCACTATGTTTAAGACTTACCCAGAATTCTTGCAGTTCTGTTAGATGGCTGATATTTTCAATCTTTTTTATCCTATTTGATGCAATGTCCAACATGGTGAGTTTGTTCTAAAATAAGAAAATTTTTTCTGGATTACTGAACTTCAATAGCAGCATGCAACCACATGCAACAGTGTGAGGCTGAGCTGTAGACTGCATAGCTACCCTCTATGTGCCTTGGGGCGACTTTGATAGAGCTGGACTGATACCACCTACCCACTTCCTGTGGCTTCCTCAGCTGGACCTGATGCAGTGTTTTTGTTCAAAACCTCATGAAGCCCTCACCGTTCCTAAACTGTGGAGGACCCCAGTAAAACCCTTGTTCCTGTTCTTGGGGTCTGGGGAGAGCAGTGACTCTGAGCTTTGAGGAAGGAATGACAACCGTTGTAGCAAGTCTTTAGTGATTACTGTGAGGAAATACAGTGCTGAATTACTGACAGTGGAATTCCTTTCTTCAGTGAGGCTGAGGAGCTTGAGGTTTGGGTGAGGATAAGATACTCCAGGCACACAGTAGAGGTGGGAGGAATAACAAAGAGGCCTTCCTGTCTTGGACAAAGCTACCTGGGGTGATGCCAGGAAGGCCTAGGTACTGAAGGGCTAATATTGGGGCCTGCTAGAACTTAGGAAAGCAATGAAGGCAAGTGGGACCTTAGCAGCTGAAGATGGTGTCTGTGGGTAACAAGTAACCTGCAAGATACAGCATTGTGCCCTATCTCTCCTTCCCCCACACCAGACAGGGTTTCTTTGTGTAGCCCTGGGTATCTTAACAGCTAGCTCTGCAGACCAGGTTAGCCTCGAACTCAGAAACTCACCTGCCTCTGTCTCCTGAGTGCTGGGATTAAAGGCATGCGCCACCACTGCCTGGCTTTATAATTGTTTTCATGGTTATAGTTTCAAGATTCAACAGCAGAACAATGTCATGGTAAAAATTAAGTCTACCGTAACTTATAGTGCTTGCCAATATGTTTTAACAAACACTGGGATGCTTTCCTAGACTCCATGGCAATCTTACAGCTGGCTGGAAGTCCTTCCCTCATCTGCTCTAAAGATCTCTCAGCACTTTAGAGACTCATGGTCCTTGTTTTCTACTGCATTCCTGGTATCTTGATCCCAAACCTTTCCAAGTTTTAATGGAAATTTAAAAAAAATTCATAGTCAGTAGCTATTGATTAAAAAATGTCACAGGTGTGGCTTCCTAATGCCTTGAAGGTTCCACAGTACCACCCTACCCGCCTCCACATCCCATACAAGCATCACACAAGCACTGGCACACATGCTAGAAGCATTGATTCCAGATATACAGCACAGGTATGAGAGTACCAAGTAACAATTCGTGGAGCTTCAGAGTCAACAGAGCCATAAAACAACGATGTGGGGCTATAGTGTCAACCCGAGGACACAGCAGGCTGGGACAGAACAAGCCCACCAACGGAATCCTTCCCCAGCACTTGTGACAGCTCAATGAGTAAGACTAAACTAGCGAAACAGTAGTAGTCTGAGTCCAAGGCTCAGCAGGAAGAGTGCTGGTGGTGGACACTGGCCCCCAGGACGGTGCACTAACCTTTCTGACCTGAGATCCAGCTATACACTCAATCCCCTTCTGTTTGAGGATTTGAGTGCTTATTCAAAATCAAACAATATTTCTTCAAAATTAAAAACAAAACAACACAACAGGGTAGGGAAGGCAATTTATATACACGATAAAGAAACACCCAGGTCAAGAGCCAGAATAAACATTTTAGGTTAAAGAAGGGAAAATCTCAGGGCACAGAAGAGCCAAATCCATCAGACAGGTGCCTTGGGACACTGAAGAAAGAACATTTGATAAGTGGGCCAGTGACAGTGTACGTGCCACTTGGGAAAAGTCACTTGTTTTTCTCCCACCATGAAAGTAAATTCTTGATTAAGATAAAACTTGGGAGAACATTAGGTAAATACTTATAATGAAATAAATCTGAAAGACTGTCACATTTGATCAAGGTAAACATTACGATGACACAGTTACTGTTAACACAGTATTTCTCTGTTCTATTTCAGACATGACATGTAACTAAGACTTAGCTATAAGATGCCTTGGGTAAGACTCTACACTCACACTTCTTTCCTGTTTGAAGACAGACCTGTACCATGAGGGAATTACAGAGCAGATAGACATGCTGGTCCCCTAGAGGGGACTGCTACCTGTGAGGAGCAGAGGTACTGGTGCTCTGTCAGTGTGTTCACCCCACCCAGCCCCAAGGTTTTCTGAAGTTCCCTTGCTCAGTTGCTGCCTCTGGCTCTCTTTTTAACTACCATCCTACACTACAGAAGGTCACACGCTGGTTTTAATTGTTTATGTGTGTTTGAGACAGGGTCTCACGCTGCCTAGGCTAGCCTTGAACTCAGGAAGTAGTCAAGGCTGGCCTTGAACTTCTGATTCTCCTGCTTTCGTCATTCAAGTGCTGTGATTATAGGTGAGTGCTACCACACCTGGCTTCATATGCTAGCTAAATTCCTAATTTGATTACAAAGTTAGAGGAAGGTTACCAAACTTTGAACAGGTAAATTTAAGCTTTCCTGAAAATTCTTATACAAGTGATGAACTAAAACTCAGAACACTGGTTTTCCTCCAGAATTTCACTGATGGGGCACAAAGGGCAAAGGAACCTATGATGAGATTTGAATAATGATGATTCCAAGAACAAAAACCTGACCTAATCTTGTTGCATTGAATGGCAATTTAACAAAAGCAACCAATCAACCAAATAAACAAAAAACATTTCCCTGAAACAAAACAAAACAACCCCAGTAAAATTGAACAAGAAAAAATATTTTATTTGTCTTGAATCATGCTTGGAGGAAAAACAGGTGAGATCAAAGGCAACTGTAAGTAGGAGAAGCTCTTCTTGAATGGGAAGCTGGAGGTGGGCGGGAGGAGTGGACAGATTGGTGAAAGGTAGTGGGGAGGAGACCTTCAGCACTCTGGACTCCAGGAGTGGGGCCAGGGAGCATGGCTCTTCCTTCTAAGCAGGCTAGGCTCACCCTGGAGTCTTTACAGGCTGAGGTAAGGCAGGAAGTTCAGTGGCCAGAGGGAGTAATGGGAAGGACAGAGCTGAGGATACTTGTGTTAGCTATCTGTGTGATACAGGGGCACGTAAGGATTTTTTAAATCACCCAAAGGCCTAGAATACATGGCAGATGTGCAGTGAACTGCCCTAGGAGGGTGTCTGTCTGTGATAGCTGTGTTGAAACCCCACAGGTAGTCATGTGACATGCTGGCCCTTTGACTCACTGGGGTAGAGGGCCCTTAGCTCACATCCTGTAGGCAGTATGTCCACCTGAGGCCAGGCCTGGAGGGCAGTGGATGCCAGCACCCGCCCCTTCCTCTTCACCTCCCTTTAGCTCCCTCAGACAGACCAATGGGCTCTTACGTTGTTCTCCAGGCCCTCGATAACCTCGATACCATTGTGGCTGAGGTATAGTTCACGCAGGTTCACCAAGCTCTGTAGACCCTCAATCTTTGTTAGCCGATTGCTCTGTAGAAGAGAATTAAAAAGTATCATTCTTGGGGCTGAGGAGATAGTTCAGTAGTTAAAATATCTTCCACTTAAGCTTGAAGACCCAAATTTGAACTCCCAGAACCCACACAAATGCCAGGTGAGTATGGTGGCATGCCTGTGATTCCAGCCATGGAAGCCCAGAGATAGGTGATTCTCAGAGCAAGCTGGTCAGCAAAACTAGCCATAAAATTAGCTCTGGGTTTGACTAAGAGACTCACTCTATGAATAAGGTGGAAGAGCGATCAAGGGCGATTCCCAACTTTAATCTAATCTGGGGTCTCCACAAGCAAACACATACACACACGTGCATGAATACACACACAATCATACCACATACATTCATACCACACACAGGAAAATATTAAAAGAAAAAGAACAGTCAGCTACACAGAAGATGAGAAATACAAGGGCTTTAGAAATGAAGTTTCCCATTTATCCTATTTTATTTAAAAAGTGTTGGGAGGTGGGGGTGGATGGGTAAAGTGGTTCAGTGATTAAGATCATTGGCTAGTCTTTCAGAAGACCTAGGTTTCATTCCCAGAATGGACACAGCTGCTCATGATCATCTGTCACTCCAGTTCCGGGGTATCTGATGCCTTTTTCTGGCCTCCAAGAGCACTGACATACACGCAGGCAAAACAGCCATACGTATAAAAATAAAAAATAGGCATTCAGGAGGCAAGGCAGGTGGATCTGAGTTCTAAGCCAGCCTGGCCTACAGAGTAAGTTCCCAGATAGCCAGAGCTACACAGAAACACCCTGCCTGTATAACTAAAACAAACAAACATAATAAAATCAAAAAATTAAAATATTCTTGAAATGGGACTTGAGAAGAGGACTAACATTTTGGGTCTGTTGTACTGGGTTGAATATCATGTTGAAGTTTGGGGTTTTTATATGAAAATCATACTTATTTTAGATGTATCTGAAGGTTTATTTGAAGTAATTAAGAAATAGATTTGTCTTGTGTATGTATGTGCATATGACCATGCAATGGCGGGTACACGGAGGTCAGGGGACAACTTGTAGAGTCAATTTGCACCTTCTATTATATGGGTGCTAGGGATTGAATACAGATGTTTTGTTTTGTTTCTGTTTTGATGTGGGAGTGTCTTCTATCTATCTGTTGCTTTCATTGGTTAATTAATAAAGACCACACAGAATGCTGGGAAGAAGGGAAGTGAGGCAGATGCTATAGCTCTCCTCTCCAAGATGGACACAGGTTAAGATCCTTCCCGGTAAGCCACCACCTTGTGGTGCTACACAGATTACTAAATATGGGTTAAAGCAAGATGTGAGAATTAGCCAATAAGAGGCTGAAACTAATGGGCCAGGCAGTGTTTAAAAGAATACAATTTGTGTGTTGTTATTTCGGGTTATAAGCTAGCCAGATGGCCGGCAGGAAGTGGCCTGAAGCTCCTACTACACTGTTTGTTTGTTTTCTTGAGACAAGGTTTCTCTGTGTGACAGCCTGAGCTGTCCTGGAACTAGCTCTGTATATTAGGTTGTCCTTGAACTCACAAAGATCTGCCTGCCTCTACAGAGTGCTGAGATTAAAGGTGTGAGTCACCTCTGCCAGGCAGGTGGTCAGTTTTGGTAACAGGAGTCTTTTACTTCCTCTGCCATCTTGCTGGACCTCTTACTATAACAATTTAAAAATCTCAAAAGTATCAATGAAAACATTTTTGTTTTTGGTGTATGGGTGTTCTATCTGTATGTATGTTTGTGTACCACATGCATGCCTGTTGCTGAGGCCAGAAGAGGTTGTTGGAGCTGCCAAGTGGACATTGAGAATGAACCCAGGTTCTCTGGAAGAGCATCCAGAGCCCTCAACTGCTTTCTAGCTCTCCTCAAAGTATTGTTTAGAATATTTAATATGTGTAATGTGTATATGTGGGTGTACTGGTAGACATCAGAAAACTTGCAGGAAATCCGTTTTCTCCATTATATAGGACCTGGGGAATTGAACTCAGATCATCAGGCTTGGCAACAAGCACCTTTACTCACTGAGTCATCTCTCCTGTCCTAACTTTTTTTTTGAAACAGGGTTTCTCTGTAGCTTTGGAGCCTGTCCTGGAACTAGCTCTGTAGACCAGGCTGGCCTCGAACTCACAGAGATTCACCTACCTCTGCTTCCCGAGTGCTAGGATTAAAGGTGTGTGCCACCACCGCCAGGCTCATTTTTGTTTTGAAAGGAAGCAATTTTCATTTCTTTTAGAGTATCTTACAACTTAATTACAGTTCAAAAATTTCTCTTTGAAGTCGTCTGTAAGATACTTGTTTTACTCAGTCTATGAGGTTCCTGTGCCATGTCAGTGGGACCTGCCACACGAGGCATCCCAGGCACACCCAGGCATATCTCCCTTTAACCCTTCAAGGTCTGATTCTACCAAACAAAAACGAAACCTCAAAAACCAACAACAAAGTCCACATGAATCAGGCATAGTGCTGCACACCTCTAATCCCAGTATGCAGGAGACAGAGACAGCAGGATTTCTTGTAAGTTTGAGACCAGCCTGGTTTATAGTGAGTTCCAGGCCATCAAGAGTTACATAGTGAGACCTTGTCTTAATTAAAAATAAAAGTTAACGAGTCTATACATACATTAGTGCTGAACAGCTGAACTGTCCTCAAACCCATGGTCTCACAAGGTCTGCCCTCTCTGTGAAATATGGACAGAGAATTTCTACCACTGAACAGATACACTTGAGAGGACTGGAGTGAGCTCTCCCTCCTAAAGATGGCCACAGAGTTCATTTATTGCTCAACTGCCAATAGAGAAAGGAATGAACATCACTATTATTTTATGCGCATAAACGTTATTTTATGCGCCTGCATGTATGTCTGTGCATCACATGCTCGCCTGGTGCCCTCAGAAGCCAGAAGAGGCTATTGGACTAGAGTTACAGATATTTGTGAGTTGCCATGTGGGTGCTAGGAAGTGAACCTGAATTGCGTGGAAGAGCAACCAGTGCTCTTAACTTCTGAACCATCTCTTCAGTCCAAGGAATGAAATTCTATCTTTTAAAAATTAAATTAAATTTATGTGTGTGGGTGTTTTGCCTGAATGTCTGTCTGTCTGTATACCATCACATATGTGACTGGTGCCTGTGGAGGCCAGAAGAAATGTGTCAGATTTTGTGGAACAAAACATCTGTGAGTCACCATGTGGGTGCTAGGAATCGAACTTGGATCCTCTGGAAGGGTAGCTGGTGCTCTTAACCATCTTTCCATCTCCCAAAATTGAAATCCTTAAAAGTAAAAATAAATAAGAAGAACAGAATTTTAGTTTAGAATATATGTGTATGTACTACGATCTGTGGATTCTAATGTTTCCACCATCTACTGACTGTGAAACAGTGTTGGTCACGGACATACTAAGGGAATAAAACAGGTTGGGTGTGATGGGTCTGGCCCTGTGAGAATGAGAAGCTGGGAGCTGGTGAGGCCCAGTACCTGCATACTGAGGACTGTCAGGTTGGTAAGTGCATCCAGGTTCTGAAGTTTTGTAATTTTGTTTTTCCCCAGAAACAAACTCTCCAGGTTGGTTAACGTGTCGATATTTTCAATTGCCTGTCAAACGGACAAAACATCAAGCAAAGAATCTAGACCATAAGATGAGGCAATCTAAGACTTCAGCTCTGTGATGTTTGGACTCTGGGAACTTGCTAATGAACTATCTCTTGAATATACAGTATGGAAAAGAACGAAAATGATGGAGGATTGAAGACTGATTCCTGGGGCTCACTCCCAAACCCAAAATCTCTTTCTCTCCCTCCCCCCTCCCCTCGTTTCTTGAAACAAGAGATTCTCTGCATAGCCCTGGATGTCCTGGAATTCACTCTGGATACCTGTAGACCAGGCTGGCCTCCAGTTCAGAAACTCGCCTGCTTCTGCCTCCCAAGACAATATGCTACTACTACCCGGCCAACTATCATACTTTCAGAGCTCTGGGATTATTTGAAAACTCATAAGCTCGCTGATTTCTCTGGCCTAAGTGGCATTTCATTCTACACAGCTTTTGAGACTATGCATTCCCATGAGCCTAGGCCTCTACAGAAATCAAGATACTGGGAACTTTGATCTCAGAAGTTCATGAGGGATGCCCCATGGCTGCTCCCATTCCTCGTCCCTTGCTTCTCCTTGGTGCAGTCATATCTACTTAGTCTTAGTTTTGTACCCTTATGGCTCTTGAAGAACCATAAGGGCAGGCCACAAAGTGTGACACAGTACTTCCAGACACCAACTGGGAGCCGCTTCACACATGGAGTGGCAGACACGCATGTAAATACCTGCCTCAGTCACTAACCAAGCAGACCGAGGATAGACTCAGCACGATGACACAAGGTGTCAAAACCCTCGTGTGTGCCCATGGGCAAGCCTCCCTCCTCTGCCTGCCAGATCCTCTTCCAATATCAGAACTTATATGACCCTCTGAGGTTCCTGACCGTCAGATACAAGTCAACTGGCAAAAACTTGGGTTTTGCTGGGTGTAGTAGTATATATGCCTTTAATCCTGGTACTGGGAGATCCCTGTGAGTTCCAGGACAGTCTGGGCTACGCAGTGAGTGAGACACTATCTCAAAAGACTTAGTTTTGTTCCTGTGGAACACTGTAGCACTCCTTTTTTCAAAGGCCTTTCATTTTCATTCTGACCCATGTTTTCAAGGTCAAATGGATCTTGAACATCAAACCAAATTCTGCCAGAGGACATTTTTAGGGGATGAAGGACCAGCCCAGTGTTCTGGGGGACATTTCAGCTGTAAAAATCTTATCACATGATCACCGCAAGTGTGAAACACACCTCAGTTACAGACGAAAGAAAACTACTATGAACAGGTTTAAAAGAAAAGCTTAGTTGGCTTTCTTTATGGAGCACAGCTGGCACTAGCTTGGCACAGGACCATGATACAGATGAAGAGCCATGAAAGCTAATTACCAGACAAGATCAGTCGGTGTGAGCACAGTTCTTATTAATACTGGCTTCCAAGCTCACATAATCAACTAACCTGGGCTCACAGGGGCTTATGGAGACTAGACTGAACCGACAACCAGGGAGCCTGCATGAGACTGGCCTAGGCACTCTGCATATATGTTACAGTTGTGTAGCTTGGTACTCTTATGGGACTCTTAACAACGGGAACAGGGGCTGACTCCAACTCTTTTACTGGCCTTTGGGACCCTACTCCTCATACTGGGTCATCCTGCCCAGACTTAACACATGGGGAGGTGCTTAGTCTTACTGCAACTTGATACGCTATGTTTTATTGATACTCACAGGAGATGTGTCCTTTCCTAGATGGAGATGGAAGAGGAGGGGTTGGGGGTGAGGAATGGTGGAGAGGGACTGGAGGGAATAATGGAGGGGAGGCTGTGGCCAGGATGTAAAATAAATAAATGAATTAAAAAAATATTGGCTTCCAGTTAACAGTTTTCCTTAACTATTTCCCTGCATCCTCCAAACAACACGAACCTAACGAAGCCTCAGCCGAGCACATACCCTATGCGCACCACTGCAGATCCATCTGTACTTACTCGGATGCGGTTCGAGCCCAGCTCCAGCATCTGTAGTTGATGTAAGGTACTTAGGTTCTCAATTTTACTGATCTTATTGTTGACCAAGAAGAGTTTTTTCAGCTGTGTCAGTTTGTCAATCCCTTCAATGTTCCTCAGCAGATTAAAAGAAATATCTAGAATCCTGGAAAGAAGCAAAGTATTTCTTGAAGGAACACAGAAACATAGGAGTCAGAATTCCACTTAGAGGATATCTGCCTCCAGGATCTGCAGTCACTAGGAGGTTGGATCTCACCATGGCCCCATCACTCACTGACTGGCTCACACTGCAGCTGACCTATGGGACCATGAAGCTGTCTGGCGCCTGGAGGGCAGTAAAGGCAACCTGCAGGCTATGAACACTGTTTCCTAACTGCCCTATCTAGAACAGAAACCAGGTTTCATTTATGCCTGTGTCCACGGCAGAGCCTAGTACCATGTTCAACCTGAGTGGTGTTGGACTAAAACTGAAACAAAGAAAAATCAAAACAGACGGGCATGGTGGCACATGTCTGTAAGGCCAGTACTGGAAAGGTGGAGGCAGAGGGCTCAAGATTCAAGATCATCTCAGCTACAGAGAGTTCAGTTCAGCCTGGACTACTTCAGACATGATCTCAAAAAGAAACAAAAACAAAAGCCAGCACCAACAAAGGAATGAAGCCAGATAAGGCTATAGCCAGGTAAAGCTGATCCCTGTAGTCAGAAATGTGGCTGACACTTGTTTTTTAAAAAGGGGATTATGGATTAAAGATCCTACTTCCCAGTTCTTACATTATTATTGAAAGAACTCAGCCTTCAATGTTAATGGCATGTAAGAAACTGTTGCTCCCTCTTAGAGCTCTAGCACAGGGCAGCCCTCCAGGACTACAGCAAGGCAGTGGGTAGGTCACCCTCGTCACCCAGCCCATCCCATCTCCTCTGGGTCTCCCTACTCACTCCAGTTCTGTCAGCGCCTCCAGATTCTCAATCTTCTTGATCTGATTATCATAGAGATCCAGTTCTCGAAGACTCTGCAGTTCCTCCAGGTTCTCAATGCATTTAATTAAGTTTTGACGTAGGCAGAGTGACTGGAGGATAGGAAGAGGGTCAGCATTGGCAAAAAGAACACAGGGCCACACTCTTGGGGCTATTTCATGCTGACCTTCAAGGGGCAGTGAGTGGAGATAAGAAGCTGGAATTACTCTCCTCTACTTGAGAACATGCACAGGCCCAAAGGAAAGTCAGGAAGACCCATATTGAGCATACCTGTTTGGGGAGGAAGGCCCTGAATAGGGTTGGAGTGTAAGTCAAGTTCTCGCAGTTGGAGGAACCTTTACTGGGCTCCATTTTGAGAAGTAAACTTAACTGTAGTGAGCTAGTTAGTACAGGAGACTGCAAGGCCTCGCCAAGGCAGTACTAGAGCCCAGACTTCCCACCTGTCCCACTCAGAAGAGAAACATGAGAATATAGGCCAGCGTCACCCACAGGATGGGAACAAGGATTATGCATATTCTCCAAGTAAATGTTACCAAGTCACCTTGTGTGCAACGACAGATTCCTCTCACCTTCACTTTCTTCAGCACCTCAAAGCCTTCAATCTTTCCAATACGATAGTGATTCAGATCAACATCCTGAAACACAGAGGAACTTTGCTTAGAACCATCAGAGTTTCTGGAGACCTGGCCAGGAGCTGCTTAGGAGAATACCAGAAGAGAAGGGAAGGGAGAGGCTGTGAGGCTAGTAGATCCATTTGTGATTGGCAGGTCAACATTTTGTTTAGTTGTGATTTATGTTAGTTTTATGTAAAACTGACCCAGTGGTTAATCTGAATCCAATTCCCTAGCAACTGGACACATATCCACAGCCACACTTTTCCAAAATTGGGGGTTTAAGGACCCATATCAACAATATGACCACTGGATACATATAACTTGAATCAAAAGCATTTCATTTGTCACACAGGTCTTAACTATCTAAACAGAAATAGATTTCAACTGCTAGTGTTAAAAATAGTAAAAATACAGGAAATCAAACTAAGCAAAAAAAGTCTTGGGTGATCTCTTTAGTCACTAATTTGCCACCTTTATAAAAGATAAGCTGATAGCTAGGGTCATCTGTAACCATGCCCTTTGAGGCTGAGTCATGCAGGCAGCATTACCTCTGCATCTCGGTCCAGGTTGATGGTTTCCATATCCACTGTCAGCTCATGTTCCTCTAAAAACAAACAAGCAAAAAGAACAATTCTGTTTATAAAGAGTTGCTACTCTGCCCTAGGACTGGAGAAGTTTGATGCAAGGGACACTAAAGATGAGAAGTGTTATAGCAAAGCCTCCAAAAGTCATCTGTGCCTCTGAACCTCCTAAGAAGCCAAAAGGCAGCTTGAAGTTTTTGGTGGGAAGGAGGAGGAAAGCAGCTGCCTGAGTCTTGGTGAACCCAGGGAAGCCTAGTCACTGCCGGGAAGCACGTTCCCATCATGACTGTCACCTTGGAATACCTGGAGTTTGTGTTGCCAGAAGCCTCTCTACCCATGTCTTCTTTCCCTTCTGTTTGTGGCAATAAATTGGGCCACTTGAATACAGCTCATGCTGGGCGTATTACATGTTCTGGGATGTGCCTTTTATTGCTTTGGAAACTAGCCCAGCATCTACAGATGCTTCCCTGACAGAGAGGGAAACAAAATGAAGCAGAGCTCAACAGACAGGATCAAAGAGCTTCACTGAATAATTTAAGGGTACTTCTCAACTGGAAGCCTGGTGAACTAATTCCAGCAGAGAAGACCATTTGGATGTCATGAGACTATCTGCCCTAGAGAGCCAGATACAAACTGCTTCCTGCTGCAGTGGAGAGTCTCATATGAAAGCCCCGTTTGCATTTCATCTGATTAAAAATAATGCTGAAAGAATTAAGGAACAGAGGAATGCAAATACATGTGCACATATCCCCAAAACACTTGAGATTAACAGCATTTCCCTTTATTACCAAAGTGTCATCTGCTTTCCCTAGTGGTCTTATAGTTTTTCCTCTTATTTCGTAGCCATTGACATCCAAATAAAGCTATTTTGACTGGATTCCTGCCCCACCCTTTTTCTCAGCCTTGGTTTCATTCTGTAGCTCAGGCTGGCCTTGAACTTGTTTAAATGTTTATTTTATGTACATGGGTGCTTTGTCTACAGGTATGTCGGTCCACCAATTGAAAGACCAGTAGAGGGTCCCCTGGACCTAGAGTTACAAGGTGCTTGTGAGCTGACATGTGGGTGCTGGGAATTGAATCCATGTCTTTTGAGAGCAGCCAGTGCTCTTAACAACTAAGCGATCTCTCCAGCCCTTAGCCTTGAATTTTAATACTAATGCTTCAGGTCCCAGACGCTGGGATGATAGATAAGTACCACCACACCTAGCTGCATGGCGTCATAGATGGTGTTTCCCTTAAGACATTTTTTATCTTGAAGCTTTCTGTAGGAAGGAAACAGACTGCTTTTTTTGATTGCTTCTTTGAGTCTAAACTGTTTTGTCCCAGAATACTCTCGCCTCTATTTCCTTTAACTTCTTATCACTTATTACTATTTTTTTCCTAGGCTCCCTTTTCCTGTGTTTCTTTTCCTTAGTGCAAACATGCACTTGCATCTATAGTAGAGCCAGCTTACGCACTCTTGACCTCAGCCCATATCTGGCTCCTCCAAACATTAGCAGACTATGTGCTGGTCAGCCTGTTTCTTCATTGGAGGCCTTAGAGAGAAGCATGTGGCAAGGGACCACCTTAATAACAAAGAACTGGCCCTCCATGGCCATTCACTTCACTGACTTTCCATGATGTCTTCTCTACAGCAGTCAACAGTACCCAACTAAAATGTTACTTTTGTTGTTTACCTATAATTTATAGTATATGAACTAATCTGGTATTAAATAAAAGGAATTAGACAAACAAGAAGACATTACAAGAGTCCCCTTATCCTCAAAAAAAAAAAAAAAAAAGCAGTAATTCACCATCCATGAGCTCAGGAAGTTGTGACAGGAAGGCACTGTAGCTAAGGCAAGTAGCCAGGCCACTGATGTACAAACCAGACACGAAGACTAAAAGTAGGCACAACCAGCAGCCGCACTGGGTTAGAAATGGGGCTCTCCTAGGCTTCTCAGGATATGTGCTGCACAGCCCAAAATTTCCCGTCTAACAACAGCATCCAGCATGGGTTGTTCCTGTCCCTTCTTGAAACACCAGCTTAACCTGGAATAAAGTTACCAACTGGAACAAACTTCTGGTTTGGAGCCCCCCCCCCCCCAGGGTTTCTCTGTAGCTTTGGAGCCTGTCCTGGAACTAGCTCTTGTAGACCAGGCTGGCCTCAAACTCACAGAAATTCACCTGCCTCTGCCTCCTGAGTGCTAAGATTAAAGGCGCACACTACCACCGCCTGGCGGAACACTCTTTTGAAAGTATCATAGTTGCAATTTTTAAAGTAAGGGTCTAGGGATATAGCTCAGCTGTAGAGTCTTGTATAGCAGGTGTAAGGAGGCCCTGGGTTCAATCCTTAGTACTGAAGAAAAAAAGCTGGGGGAGAGGGGTTGGGAGATAACTTAGTGAAGGGGTTGTGTAAGCCCGGGACCTGAGTTAGATCTCTGGAACATACATAAAAACGTTGAGCATGATGGTATACTTGTAACCCCAGTACTTGAGAAGGTCAAACATGTGGGCTTGCTGCAGTCAGTCCAGTGTAAATGGCCATTTCTAGGCCAGTAAGAGACCTTGTCTCAAAAACAGTAAACTGGGGAACAACACCTGAGTCTGTCTTCTGGCATCTACATGCATACATACATACCGGTATACATATACACCTCATTAATGTGAAATGTATATAAACATACATAAGTTAGGAAAAATAGGAAGGTAATGATTGACGTTTGAATATCTTCTGCTGAAACGTATGTAAGTATGAGCAGTTCCAGATTTTTAAGGAGCAGAAATACATATTCCCAGAGAATTACTATGTGTTCTAGTCACCTAGAGGCAAGAGCATAGACTTTAGTAAGCTGGGCTCTAGCCCAACTGGCCTGCCTTGCAGTAGGGATCTCTGGCTAACATGGGACTTTTACTCTCCTCACCTATCACACATTAGGGTTCTTTTACAGTGAGAAACCCATTACAGTAACAAACAGGAAACAAATCCTAGGATCATGCTGCTCTAACTTCCAAGTCTTCCAGGTAGCCTAATATTTCAGTGGCATAGATCTCAGCCCTTCCGTGACTAAATCAAATGATGATGACAGCGCCCATTTGCTTTATCCACCCACATCACCTCCAGAATATCAGCTCTGAAGTTCCAAACTAACTGTGGTGGGTACTTTTGTGGTAATCTCCTTTTGCCTTAAAATTTGGTTACCATAGTTACCAATCATCTTTGCTGGCACACAGTGAGCAATGCTATTTTAAAAAGTAGCTATGTTTTTGCAAATTTATTTTTATAAAGGTAATGCATAATTATGAACACCTGAAAAATCCATACAAATCTGAAAAATCCTAAGAGGCAGCTTCCTCTCAAGTCTTCTGTTAAAAGAGATCCTCAGCAATGCTAATGTGTTTTCTTTTTAAGCAGGTAAAATTAAATACTCATGTTTTTTAACTAAAAGTCATATTTTAAGATACATCCTACTTACAAATTTGTCCCCCCCAACAATTCAGCTGAGACATTTTCCTGTCGTTATATATTTTCTGTCATTCTTTTCCATGTAAACTGATTTTCTGAGCAAACATGTAAGCATAGGCCATTACTGAGGAGGATATAAAACCACCATAGGAAGCCGGGCGGTGGTGGCGCATGCCTTTAATCCCAGTACTTGGGAGGCAGAGGCAGGCGGATCTCTGTGAGTTCGAGACCAGCCTGGTCTACAAGAGCTAGTTCCAGGACAGGCTCCAAAACCACAGAGAAACCCTGTCTCAAAAAAGCAAAACAAAACAAAACAAAACAAAAAAACCCACCATAGGAAGCTGCTCAGTTCCAAATGGAGTGATCTACCTAACATCTATGCTTGTAACAGGTGTCTCTCAGGCCTAGATGAATATCGAGGTGGATGTAGGCACAGTAGCACATATCCTTAGGAGGCAGCGGTAGGCAGATCTCTGAGTTTGAGGCCAGCCTGGGCTACATAATGGTTTCAAGACCAGCCTGGCTACACAGTGAGATCCTGTCTCAAGTAAGAAATGTCAAGGATGGACAAGAAGTGATTTCTCATCACTGTGGCAGGTACAGAAGCATAGCAGTCAATCACTATGCTCTCTTCAAATTCTACTTTCTGAGTAAAGGATTAAAAAACCATTTTCTGGCTCTGCTCTAGGTGGCACATTAGTGCCAATATCATCAGTAGTAGCACTGTCTCTTCAGCAGAAATGGATCTACTCTACCCATAACTGTAAATCTGCCAGCATGCCCAGCTACCCAATCTACTGGGGACCTTTGAAGAACACAACTGCTTCCACGAGGAGACATTACGCGCAAAGAAGCAGCAATCTTCAACAGCACACTCCCCCCTCAATAATGAGTTCAAGGTTAACCATGCCCAGTACCTTCTGGGTCTTCCGCCCCCTGTTCTACTCCATCCTTCAGGCTCTGCTGGCTGAGGTCTGTCACGATGCCACCGCCGTGCTTCTTCCCTTCCTCATCACCTGATTCTTCAGATTCAACCCGCCTGTCAACTGAACCCAAACACATCAGTGAGAATTCACATCCACTTCATGTGACCATTTGAGGAACAGAGAACAGATTACCACAAGTTGTAACTCAGCAAGACTTCTTTCTGAAATAGTTGAATTCAGCTTATATGAACACTTGAATGTCTTCTATGTCCCAGCACTATTTAAGACACAGAGACAGGACCCGAGAGGACACATGGGCACAACTAACAAGCTGTTCTTCCCCTCCAAGAGCTTGGAAAGAACTGCCAAGTGTTCCAAAAGCCTCTAGGCCACCTGTGATCAGGAACACTAACGGCACCACATAGTGAAGTACCTTCCAGGTGACTCTCCCAGCTGACCTGATGTCCATCACGAGAGGGGACCACTGTGATCCCTCTACCACATACCTTCATTGATGTCCCACTATCCATTTGGCCATGAAAAACTGGTTCAATTTACAGGGCCCCACATTCTGAAAGAAATCAAGGCTAGCTAAAACCAGACTGGGGGCAGGGAGGAGCTCCAATGAAAATGAGAATCCGTCTCAAGTGCCAGATGCCAGGTAACCTACTAATGTGAAAAGATCACATGACAATGTTACCAATGCAAAGCTTTTCAGAGTAAATAAACAGGCTGTGAGAAAGCAACAATCACACGAGGCTCTGACGAATGGTCTTCTTTTCTAAACCTCAATTTTCGTATCTGTAGAAAAGAGTTAGGGGAGTACACTCCCCAGACCTCCATCAGAACCAAACGAGAAAGGGCACAAGAGTGGCCTGTGTGAAGGACATGGAGAATGTATGAGTTACCAAGAGGCACAAAACAGTCTGCAATCCAGGATTAGGGAAACTAGGTTCAGTGTAGCAGTCTCTGAGGAACCAGAGGACAGAAAGGACAGTTGCTGCAACCTGTGCCTTTATCCTCAGGTCAGCAGAGGTTCCACAGTTTGGGACAGTGTGCAAAAATGTGACTGTGTGGCCCTGGGGATGACAGTCTAACAAAAAGGAAAATATATCAGGAGGAGGAAGGTCTGATTTAAGGTATTGGCCATGACAGAGAAGTGACAAAACATGGAGCTCACTAAGCATGGAGGTGCATGCCTTTAATTCCAGCATTCTGGCAGACTGACATGGGTAGATCTCTGAGTTCTAGGTCAGCCTGGTCCGCATAGCAAACTCCAGGCCAGCCAAAGCTACATAGTGAGACCCTATCTTCAAACAAACAAACAAACAAACCAACCCCACAAAAAACCAACCAACCAAACAAACAAACCCAAAACCCCTCCCCGCCAAAAGACACGAGGCTATAGAAATACGAGTGTCAGCTGGTAATGACAGGTGTGGGAGTGGAAGAGAGAAAAGCCTGGCTTTTGTATTTGCACTTTACTGAGAAACAGAGAAAGAAGGGAGAGAAAGGTACTGGAGGAGGGAAGGGTGAGATAGGAAGAAACATTTCCTTGCTCTGAAAAGGTAAAAGAAAGCCCCAGCATGACTCCCTTTTTAGGCTCTCCATAATCTTTTCTGGGAAGCCTTGCAGGCTCTTCCCAACCCCCGTCTCATCTGACTGTTAATTTAGGTCAAACTCTTTTCCATACTCCTTTGCTTTGGACTGGGTTTCCTTTCTCTGGAATGGTCCTCCCTACCTGTCCCCAGCCTGGATGACATCTAGAGATCCTTCAAAGCCCAACCCAGGGCAGCATCACCACTCTTAAACACACTGGACTTTTCTTCCAACACACTTGTTCCTTGCTCTGCAACCCTCTTCCCTAGCAATCTTCTCAGAAGAGTGACTGCGTGACTGTTCTTCCAGAAGGAAAACTCACCAAAATAGAGAAGGCTTTAAAAGGCATTTAAGGGTTCAGATTCGCCAGATGCTATGATAGATATTCTAAGTGTGTGTGTGTGTGCGCGCGCGCGCGCGCGCGCACACAGCTATATATATATATATATATATATATATATATATATATACACACACACACATAAATATTCACACATGTAACGATTATGTATCTAACAACTGTGTACAAAACATGCACATATGTAATATATGTGTGTATGCATGTATGTATGTATATGATGACACAACTCAACACAATGAAAAAGGGAAGAAAGTTGAATTTAGTCCAAGATTCTGAACGTAAAGAAAACAAGACACCGCCTCGTAAACAATCTCCGGACCTCCTTGCCACCCATCGCTCTGCCACAACCCATTCGGTTCCCGAGCAGACTCTTCCATCCATGCCTCCTGAACAACTACGGACTTGGCAGGTCCCCACGCCTGAAACCTCAGTTTCCCAATGAGCTGACAGAGGACAGTCCCCCGCCTCCTCGCCTGTCAATCTCGGAGCTTTAAGACTAGGTTCCCATAGCCGCCGCTTCCTCGTCCGTCCCCCTTTCCTGGGCGGGCTCGCGCCACGTTGTTCCCGGGGCTCCGGTTTTCCCTGCCCGCTGCTGCCCTCGGGCCGGGGCTCTCGGGCTCTGAGCCTCTCCGCCCCGTCCAGCCGGGTTGCCAGCTGACAGAGATACGAGGCTGTGGCTGGAGGCCGAGCTCCGATCCGGCAAGAGGCCGTGCCCGCCCAAGCCCAAGCTCGCCGCTCCCCGGTCGCCCGCAGGGGCCGCTCACCCTCCATCATCTCCTGCGACTGTTGC
Source organism: Microtus pennsylvanicus (assembly GCF_037038515.1). Classification (NCBI taxonomy): domain Eukaryota; kingdom Metazoa; phylum Chordata; class Mammalia; order Rodentia; family Cricetidae; genus Microtus; species Microtus pennsylvanicus. The sequence continues at coordinate 27,126,359 of NC_134595.1, forward strand.
TGCCCCGCGCCGCGCTCCGCCGCCATATTGGCTGCTCTACCCCTTTCCGGAATCTGTCGCCTCAGGCCATGGACCAATCAGGACTCCCGGCCCTGTCAGTCAGCCAATGGAACCGAGCATAGAAGCGCGAGTTGACGCGCTTGCGTGAGCGCAGTGCTTCATGGGAGTTGTAGTTCCCGTAGGAGCCGGCTCCACCTGAGCTAGGTGTAAGAGGAGTGAGAGGCGTCTAGGCGAGCAGGGCGACTTCCCGGCAAGGCATCAGGAAGCATGGGAGCTACTTCAAACTTGCGGGTTCGCCCAAACCACCATGTCGACTTTCGGAGGCGTGGAGGTACGGCGGTCAGGAGAGCGCAACGGGCCACAGATGAGGCAGGTGAGACTTGCATCCGCGACCTCGGGAGCCTGCACGACGGGTCGGTGGGCCGGGAAGACGGCTTTATTCCGCGCCTGCGCGTTGACTGACTTGTGCCACGGGCCGGTCTTCGCGGATGCTCAGAGCAGGAGGGAGGGGCGGTCGCGGTCCGGCTCGGGGGCGCACGTTTGCCGCTCCCACCTCACTCCGCGTCGTCCACTTCCGCTTATCCCCCGCCCTCCTTGAGAATGTGGCCGTCGAAAGGCGGGCTGCGCGTCGCTCACCGTTCTTGGTCCGCTCTGGGCCTAAACGGCAGTCCCTTGGGGGTGGGGTGGGAGGGCGACCGAGAAATGGGTCTCTTTTGGCTCTTTGGAGGCGCGGTAGGGTGGTGGCCGGTGAGTCCTTAGCAACCGTTGCGCGCGCTCAGCCGCTCGCTTTCACTGAGGCCCGCCCATAGGGGTGTCTGGTTGGTTCGTGTCGCCTGTCACTCTGCGCAACTCGTTCTACGATTGGTCAGTAGGTAGAAGCGCGCGGGATCTTCACGTTGTGAATCGGTCCGGAACGGTCGCCGACCTCAGGTGAGACACCCGTGTTCTAAAGTTCTCTTGCGGGTGGCGGCGAGGCGTGGTCCCTTACCTCGCGCGCCCGCACTCCCTTCTTCCGGCCCCGGCCCGGGTGGTGGCGGGTTCCGGCCGTTTGACCCGCGCACAGGAGCCACCAGCACCGGAATGCCCCAAGCTTTCCTTTTAGGTTAGGCTAGCGGGCCAGTGAGCGCTGGGGATTCACTTATCTTCATCCCCTAATTCTGGGATTGCAGGTACGTGCATCCATGCCTGGCTTTTTATTTGATTAAAAATTTAAACTCAGGTCCTCATGTTTGCATAACAAGAACTTATAACACAGGGAGCCATCTCCCCAGTTCCTGTATTTTAAAATAAAAATTTGTAGCGTTGACAATTTAGCTTGAAGAATGGTATTTTTCTTTTATAAATTAAGATTTTTATAGCAATGTATTATGAAGTTATACAACTTCTAAAAAACGAAGTAAGGTTTGGTGGCATTGGCAATGTATTAGGGAGCCATAATTAAATGTCCTGAGCTTTGTTTATAGGTTGGTTCTAAAAGCAGAAAACCACAGTGTGGTTGTATCATTGTTTGCTGTAGCAGTAAGTAGTGCATTTAGATATCTAGATGTACACCTTGGATATTAAAACGCTACTACTTGAAGGAAAGTTATACATTCCAAAGTCAAAAATTTCTAGCCCCTACATATCTTTATTTTGTTTGAGACAAGGTGTGTCTAGAGCCTTGAACACTATGTAGCTGCTTTTATTTCATATTGTGTTGTTGCTTTCTAGGATCGCATATTGAGTGTCTGTGTCTATGTATGTAATATGCAAAATACTGAGGGCAAATAGTCCTTATGCAGAGTTTGCTCTGGGTTTAGTACTCAGCTCCACCCAAAGATAACAGTTGTCAAGCTGATGATGCCTTCCTGTCTTCCCAGCACTTCCAGTGCTCTGGAGACCTTGCCTCAAAAAACAAAAGGAATCGAAACTCTACAGTTTGGGCTCAGCAAAATGGCTCGGGATAACAGCACTTGCTACCAAAGTCTGACTGTGTGGGTTTGATCCCTAGGATCCACGTGGTGGAAAGAGAGAACTGAGCCTCTGACCTCTATAGGACCTAGCCTTGACCAGCTCAAGGGAGGCCTGAGTCCCAGTAGTTTACCCTAGGGCAATACCTGGCTCCTGTAAAGACCACAAACTGAGACCACCCAGGCACTACCCACCCAGGAACTGACCTTCCAAAGGAAATTCCTAACGGTCCAACCTTGTAGATAGGGTCACCTGCCAGCCCACACCCTTGGCTTTTCACCAGGACACCCCTAGACAAATGTCAGCCAGCCAATCAGGGTCCTGTACCTTAGGGATTCCTCACCCCCACCTTTGCTACTATAAAAACCCAACCCTAACTAAGCTTGGGGGCCTTTTCTCTCATTCCCATATGCTGGACACACGGAGAGTCCAAGTTTGCAAACTTGTGTAAGAATGAAGGCTCTTTGCTTTAACATACACGACTTGGTCTCCTAGTTGGTTTTGGGGGGACTCTGTGATCTGGGCATAACAACCTCCACATATGGGACCTTTCTCTCCCTCCCTCCATCCCTCCCCCTCACCACACACAAATGTAAGAATGCATTAAAAGTCATGCATTATAGTGAAAATAAAATGAGTCTTGGAGAGATGGCTCAGCAGTTAAGAGCACTTACGGTTTTGTAAAAGACCTGTGTTTAGTTCCCAACACCCACATGGTGACTCAATGTCTGTAATTCCAGTTCCTGGGAATCTGATGCCTCTTCAGAGTTCTTCAGGCTCCTACATGCATGTGGTGCGCATACATATACAGCTACCTATTCCCCCCCACACACATAAAAAGACGTATTAAAAAATGAAAACAAACACATTTAAATCCACCACCCCAATTTAGGAGATAGGAGGTTGTCCCATTTAGCCTCCTTATTTTAGTGCTCTGCCAGATTCAAGGGAAACATCTGCCTGATGTACAGGCTTTAAGTCTTGTTGAAGTGTTGTCTTGCGTGTGTATATTTTTAAACAGTGCATTTAGATCTTTCTATGTTAAAAGAAAGGACTCTCCTGGGCGGCGGTGGTGCATACCTTTAATCCTAGCTCATGGGAGGCAGAGGCAGGTGTATTTTGGTGAGTGTGAGGCCAGCCTGGTTTCAAAAGTGAGTTCCAGGACAGCCAGGATTGTTACACAAAGAACCCCTCTCTTGAAAAAAAAATAACGAAAACAAAAAAAAGCTGGGCAGTGGTGGCGCTCCCTTTTAATCCCAGCACTCAGGAGACAGAGGCAGGCAGATCTCTGTGAGTTCGAGGCCAGCCTGGACTATAAGAGCTAGTTCCAGGATAGGTTCCAAAGCTACAGAGAAACCCTGTTTTGAAAAAAAAAAAACTAAAAAAAAAACCCCACAAAAAACCAAAACCAAAAAAAAAAAAGGAAAGGGATCTTATTGTACATAACCTTTTGTTGCAATTGGAAGGTTTTCACTCCTTATACTGCTAAGATTTATCATTTTGTTTTTGTTTTTTTCCTTTCGAGACAGGGTTTCTCTGTAGCTTTGGAACCTGTCTTGGAACTAGCTCTGTAGACCAGGCTGGCCTTGAACTAACAGAATATGCCTGCTTCTGCCTCCCAAGTGCTGGGATTAAAGGTATGTGTGCCACCACGGCCCAGCTTGTTTTTGTTTCTTAAGACAGGGTTTCTCTGTGTATCAGTCCTGGCTGTCTTGGAACTTGCTTTGTGAACCAAACTGGCCTAAAACTCACAGAGATCTGCCTCCTGAGTGCTGGGACTAAAGGCGGATGTGCGCCCTGCTTAAGACTGGTTCTTGTACACACTTATTTTTACTCTTGATTATATCAGAACATTCTTTTTTAGAGTATTTAAGTTGTTTAATTTTCTTTTTACCTGTGTGCCCCCCCTCTATCTCTCCCCTTCTTCCCCCTCCCTCGCCTTCCCTCCCTTCTTTCCTTCTCTCTTTTTCTTGCCTGCTTGCCTTTCTTCCTGACTGGTTTACCAGCTCTTACCTTGTCAAACCATGCTGCCCTGAGTAGACAAGGACAATTTGGCTATCTATTTGTCTGACTATCCTTGTCTATCTTGCTGCTTATGTTTGTGGATTTCTCTAACTTGATCTCCATAGTGTGGTCTCTCAGGAAGTTTTCCTTCTCTGTTTGAACATAGTGTATTTGATAGGTGTAATTCTGAAAACCTTGGGCCTGGGTTTAGCATTCTTTGCTTCTGAAAAGGTTACTAGGACATAATGTCTTATGGAGTTAGGGTCAAATTGGCTCTCTACTGGAGTCCCTGACCTGTTTTAGGGGTTGTAGGATAGCTCTTCTCTGTTTTCAGTTCTTGTCATTTTTACCTTTTGGAAGTTCTTCTCCCTTCAAATGTCTCAGAGATGTGCGGAATGGCGTTCTTGGTGAGCGCTGGTTGTTACAAACTACATGGGTTGCTCAGACCATGTTCCTAGCCTTGACTTTTTCTTTCTCTTTTTGGAGGATCAAAGGTCATTTTATTTATATTTTAATTTTGTTGGTGTTGTGTGTGTATATAGTGTGTGTGTGTGTGTGTGTGTGTGTGTGTGTGTGAGTGCGTGTATCTACACGTATGTACATAGGTGCACAAGGGGAGGTCATAGAATAACTTTGTGGAGTTGACTTTCTTGTTCCATCTGTTTACATAGGTTCCAGGTTATCAGGCTTCTATGGCAAGCTGACTCTGACATTTTCTTGAATTTTTATCTTCTGTTCTTGAATTCATTCAGAACTAATTTCTGTATAGAGGAAGACATAGGATGCAATTTCTTTCTAAATTGTTTAACTATTTAAAACTAGTTATTAAGTGTTTGTTTGATCTCAGTTCTGACTCTTGAAATCCTGCAGGAGTGCTATGGGGCGAGAGTTACTGTTCTCCTCATTTTACACGGTAACTAATACTTGAAGGCCAAGGTGTCTATTTGGTGCAGTTGTGCTGGGGGAGACCTCATGGATTTCCCATGTATGTCAGGCTTGTATTTCTTTGTGCTCAGGAGCTGTTGGCTAAGGTCCACAAACTAATGAGTATATCAGATACTCCACTGTGATCAACTTGTGACCAAGTTATACTGAAGCTCACAACCTGCTAACTATAACAGATGCTCTTCCCCCTTCCTAAGTTGTTAAAGAAATACCTTTTTCTTTTTTGAGACAAGGTCTCACTATTTCTGACTGGCCTTGAAATAATGATGTAACTGAGGATGTCCTTATACTCCAGAGCTTTTTGCCTCCACCTCTCAATAGCTGGGATTAGAGGTGTATCACAACAGCTTACTTAGCTTAAAAAGACTTTGTGACCACCTTAAAAGTCAGTATACAACTCGAGGACTGGGCTTCTAGGAACTCCTTACTAAGTTCTGGTGGTTTGTAAAAGTAGGTGCCTGTCCCTTCCTAGATGTCACAAGGTTTGGCCCCCTGCCTATCCTAACTTTAGCTTCTTGTGAGGCAGTTTCTTTTTTCTTTTTTTAAAATATTTATTTACTTATTATGTATACAATATTCTGTGTGTATGCCTGCAGGCCAGAAGAGGGCACCAGACCCCATTACAGATGGTTGTAAGCCACCATGTGGTTGCTGGGAATTGAACTCAGGACCTTTGGAAGAGCAGACAATGCTCTTAACCTCTGAGCCATCTCTCCAGCCCCGTGAGGCAGTTTCTTATCTAATTTTCAGGTCTAAGTGTGCTAGTAAGGGAATGCTGTATAAGAAAAGGCTGGTGTGGACCTCAGAAGTGTGCCAGACTTTCGTGAACTATGAGGTTTTGGAAGGTAGCCTAGAAGAAGGGGCTCATGCTTAAGGTGGGTGTATTTTGGACCTGTGGTCTCCCATGTTATGGGAGAATCCAACTATGGTCCTGATACTGGCCCCACAGTGTGTTCTTGTTTTTATCAATCACTGGATTACAAGGTGGGCCTTGCCCAGTCTTGGCAGAGAATACTTTCTTCTTCGTGGCTGACTGTGGAATGGCCTTAAGCATGGGGAACTGTTAATATAAACTTAAGGTTCACATACATGCCAGTAAGATGCATGGAGACACTCAGTGTGTCCACTGTGGGAAGTCATGAGAGTGAGCACATAGGACAAGACTTCTGGAACTCAGCATACACACTGGAGAGTGGGTTAACCTGTGAGGGTAAGGTTAGTTTCCTAGTGTGACACTGTGTTGTAGTTCTGAAATGTCTTGTTACTCTGAAACTCAGTGAGGGCAAGGGGATTTCTCTGTATTTGAATCTATATTTATATCAGAATAGAGTTGAAAACAACACACTCCTGACTGGTCCTGTCTCTGGATATGGTTTTACTTTTGTTGTATGCTTCAAGATGCTCTCTGTATGGCTGATTCTTAAGGCATCCAGAGAGACCTTGATCTTGGAACATATCCTCACGTGTGGACCTGCATTTCCAGCTTTCTCTTGTTGCTCACCCCCACTGAACTCTGTAAACTTGTTTCCTGGCTGCCCAGACTCAAATAATCACACAGAAACTATATTAATTATAACACTGTTTGACCAATGGCTCAGGCATATTTCTAGTTAGCTCTTACATCTTAACCCATTTCTGTTAGTCTATGTATTGCCACGTGGCTGTGGCATTACCTCATTTTCTACATGTCTTTTCTCGGTGGCTGGCTTGTGTCTGTCTGATTCCACCTACTCTCTGCCTCGTTTTACTCGGCTAAGCCATTGGCCAAAACAGCTTTATTTATCAACCAATAAAAGCAACACATTTATAGAAGGACACCCCACATCAGCACTCCTTGCTTCTTGTTTCTCCACTCCTTTCTGTGTATTTCTCTGAAAAAGCTTCTTGTAGCACAGATTTGGGCTGACTATCCTCACTCTGTAGATCCGGATCTCTGGGACACCAGGACTTGGGCTGTTTGACTGCTTCTGTGTTCTGTATTGCAGACCTTAATCATGTATCCTTTGTTATCCAGGTGAGGGCTGTTGGAGTTGGGAACTTGGTGACCAGTTGGCCTGCTCTTCATGGAGGATGGGAGTCCACCTGTTTTTGCTAAGGACCAGAGATGCTTGTCTGGGAGTTCTCCTGCCCAGGAAGGTCCAGCTTCTCAGGCCTCCTCTGAACCCAGCAAGCCACTCTCCATAGCCCATAGACACCCGAGCAGGAAGAATGGGCTTTCCAGACTCTGCCAGAGCCGAATGGCACTCTCTGGTAATCATCTTGTGATGTTGTGGGCATCAACCTTGTAAACTAAAAACACGGAGTTGCAGTTCCTCCCCTGGGAGCTGTTTTATTAGGGACCAAAAGATGGTTTATGTTTTCTTGCCAGGGAGAGGTGTCTTCCAAGATTCTGGGCCATCCCTGGGCCTGGACCATAGCCGGGAGGAAAGAGCTAACCTATCTAGTGTTGTGTGACAGGGTCGTGGGGTTGGGTGGGGAAGGACTGAAGGACAGTAAGGTGTGTACTTGAAACTGAGGGGGATCTAGACAGCAGGGAAGTCTTTTAGGACGGCAGATGTCCATGGGCCAGAACAGAGCACAGGAAGGGTTAGGATCCTGTCTTGAGGTCACAGAGCAGCTTTCTGGGACATCAGGTATGTTTGGTCCTGGGAGAGGGCCAGTGGTGCAAAGCAGAGGCCACAGCTTCCCAGGAGGTTGCTTTGCCTGGCACTGACCAAGTTCTTTGCTTCAGTGTTGACATGGAAGATTGGTTTCAGGAGGATACCCCAGGCAGCTGCTCAGGGAACAGGGGCAAAAAGGTAGAGGTGTGAGTAGGGTACTGACTTGCTCACTGCTGAGGCAAGTGGGTGGCCTTGGGGAAGGTTAGGCTGAGGTCAGGTACTAGAAGAAGGCCACAGAAGAAAGGAGAAAGGACGTGGTGGGAAAGCAGTGCTATGTGCATTTGGTTTTAAACTTTGGAAGAACAGAGGCCAGTGTGGGAGGCACGGGGAGTTGGGTCTTGGAAACGATTGGAGCTAGAGGTAAGTGTAGGCGCCCAAGTCAGGTAGTAAAGGTGTTGGGAAATGGGAGAGGTGGATGGATCAGTGGGTGTTGAGAAGAGGGGAAGGGAAAGCACTCAGGTGTTCAGATGGGGTCTGGCTGAAGAGCTCAGTGCTGCCGGTAGGTGGAATGGGGTGAGGACTGAGGGTTTGCTGATGGGCTGAGCATTTTGGAACTATTGGAGAGGTGGCTAAGAGCAGCTCCTTTAGTGTGATGGGGACAGAGCCCATGGGAGGAAGCAGGTAGGATGGTGGGCAACAGGCAGCCTTTAAGTTGTCTGACAGTTCTCAGGAACAAGTGACCGGGCAGTGGCTAGGGATGACTGGTATTTGAGAGGAGGCATTGTAAGCAAGAGCTTTCTAGGTGTGAAGGGCAAGGCCTTAGAGTGTGACCTCGACAGGAATGTTGTTGAGCTGTCTGTATGTCTTAGACAATATTGATGGATGCCATTGAGCCCTAGAGGGTTGTTTTGGAGAAACTCATTCAGTCACTCATTGGCACTTGTGGGTTTTACAGTGCTTGAGTCCTGTGCAGGCTGCACACTTTGCCTGTCCTAGAGGCCTGTTTTGGTAGCTGTCTGAGATCTAATACTTTCTGTCCTTCCTTTCTTCACAGAAGACAGGTGGAGTTCTTACTGCCTCTCATCACTGGCTGCCCAGAACATTTGCACAAGCAAACTGCACTGCTCTGCCACATCTGAGCATGCCGACCCTGCAGCTGGGCCTCTGGGCAGTACTTCCTGCTGCTCCTTGCTACGTGGCCTGGCTTCAGGGTGCTCTGCACCCCTGCACTCCACTCCTGTGTGCAACCCCAACAAGGCTGTCTTTACCGTGGATGCCAAGACCACAGAGGTATTTGCTGCAGTTTGAGGCCCAGCATAGATGTGGATTTGGAGTTGTCAGACTTGGTTCCTTCAACAGAGAAATTTGTATTTGAAATGTAATTAGAAAGATAGTTGATCTTACCTATATGATGCAAAAGAGACAAAGAATTTTTTCCTTTTTGGACAGAGGTTCAAGAGAAAGGATGCGGTGCATTCTCTGTTATACTTTTAGAATGTTGGCTTGTAATGGCGTAAACGAATGCAGACAGATTGTAAATATATATATATATCTTTAATGGAGAAATAGACTTACAGAACCACCGTTCCCGCAGAGACCAGGAAAGCAGAAGCGACAGCTGGGAGCACGCTCGCCAAATTTATAGGCAAATATTAGCCTGAGATTGGAAATGTCTCCTAACAGTCTTTGGAAGTCATTAAGAGTCCGTAGGCAGTCTCTCCTAATTTGTGCTTTTTGTGTCTTAATTTTTTGCAAACCTATTTTATAACCTAAATAATTAACAGAATCTCCCTTCTGAATCTTTTCAGGAGCGATTTGCAATCCTCATTTAGGTAAAAGTATTTTTATTTCTTCAAACAGTCTGTTCAAGGTATCCATGTTTGAATCGGATAACAAATGTCGTCCATGTAATGGTATACTATAGATTTGGGAAATTTCTTGCGTATTATTTGCAATGGTTGGTTCACAAAATATTGGCACAGGGAGGGGCTATTTAACATACCCTGGGGGAGGACGGCCCAGTGGTATCTCCTCGAAGGTTGAGAATTGTTATAAGTAGGCACTGTGAAGGCAAATTTTTCTCTATCTTCTTTTTGCAAAGGTATAGTGAAAACACAATCCTTTAAATCAATAACTATGAGAGGCCATCCTTTTGGTAATAAAGAGGGCAAAGGAATTCCAGATTGCAGAGGGCCCATACGTTGAATAACCTTGTTGATGGCCCTGAGATCTGTCACCATTCTCCATTTACCTGATTTTTTTCTTAACCACAAATACAGGAGAATTCCAAGGGCTGGTAGATTCTTCTATATGTCCAGCATCTAATTGTTCTTGTACCAGCTGTTCTAAAGCCTGTAACTTTTCCTCAGCTAAAGGCCATTGCTTTGTCCATATTGGTTTCTCAGTCAACCATTTTAGAGGCAAGGTTGTTGGTATCTCTGAAGGGACATCAATTGCTTGTTCTTGTACAGCCCGAATGGCCGGTTTTCTCCGTTTGTAATATCTTTTAATATTATTCTCAGAAATATAGACTCTAGAAGTAGCAGGAATGTTAATTTCGGTATTCCATTGTTGTAATAGGTCACGACCCCATAAATTCATTGCGATATTGGCTACATATGGCTTTAATTTTCCTATTTGTCCCTCTGGCCCTATACATTCAACCCATCTCGTGCTCTGCCTTACTCGAGATAGGGTTCCAATTCCCAGGAGCTGAACATTTACATTCTGAAGAGGCCAATACGGATGCCAAGATTCTGGGGTAATGATAATTGCATCAGCACCTGTGTCCAGCAGGCCAGTAATAAAAATGTCATTTACACACACTCTCAGTTTAGGTCTTTGATCATTTATAGAAGTTTGCCAAAACACACGTAACTTATCTTTCTGATCATTATTGCTTGTAACAGTAGTCATGGGGCTTCCTAATTGTCCTGATGAGGCACATTCTCTGCAGAAACTGGAAATGACTGAACCATGTTTGCCATGGGGGCCTGTGAAGCCCCCCCCCTCACGTTTCCCGACTGTATCAGGTTGCCTTGTCTATCTCTTGTAGACCTGCATTCATTCGTCCAATGTCTGCCTTTTCCACTTCTTCTACATAAACCTGAAGGCTGAGTCCTCCTATTTCTGTTATTTCTAGAAGATGCATTATTATTATTATTTCTGAAAGATGCATTATTATTATTATTTCTGAAAATCCGTTGTCTACAATTCCTTTTCATATGACCCATTTTGCCACAATTAAAACATTTGGTATTCTGGTGTCTCCTTTTACCATTGGAAATTGCTTCTTCTACCCATGCTTCAGTGCCATAATCAAATGTATCAACATTGAGTGTATGCAAGACCCATTCTTCCAAAGGCGCTGATCTGAGCTTTAAAGGCCCCAAAATCCTTTTGCATTCCGCATTTGCATTTTCATAAGCCAAAGACTCAATCATTATACGTCTTGCTTCTGGGTCAGATATCCCTATTTGTACAGCCTTAGTTAATCTTTGTAAAAAGTCACTAAAGTGTTCTCTCTGACCCTGTTTAACTCTGACAAATGATTCCATTCTCTGTCCTGGGTCTTGTACCCTGTCCCAAGCCCTTAAGGCTGCTGTAGTGCACATGGAGAGTGTGTTTTCATCCAAATTAGCTTGTTCCTGAGGGTCGGAAAAGAGCCCTTCACCTAGAATTTTATCTAGGGAAATGTCAATTCCTTTCGCTTTTTCCTGCTGCTCTAAAAGTCTATCCTCTTGCCTGAATAAGCATTTCCATTTCAATTGCAGTCCACTCTCAAGTACAGCAGAGCTCAGCTGGAGCCAGTCGGAGGGGGTTGCTCTGCTGTCGTGGCCCAAGATCTTAGCATCTCTTTAACAAAAGAGTCTTGCATCCCAAAAGTCATGACAGCCTGTTTTATTTCCTTGAGATCCTTTATACGGACAGGCTCCCATGTATCCTCCTTGATGACCCTAGGGTTTCTGGAATCAATCACCTTCTCTGTTGTTATTACTGGAAAGGCAGGTAGAACTTTGTGGAAATTTTCCCGGAGACATTTACCCACAGATGTAGTTAAAATTTGCCTTTCTACCCTTTGCTCTTCTTCATCAGAATTTAGAAATTCCTCAATCTTTTCAATTCTATTCACCATTGCCTTCTGCAATGTCTGAATCTCCTGTCCAGAATTATGTTCCAAAGCCTTCATTGAGGATTCTAAAGTATGAAGTTTGTCCGTTAGAGATAACATCTCATCTTTGGACATAATTTTTATGGCATAAACCGTGCCTTCTTGTATTGACAATCTTTCCGCCAATCTGTCATAAGCTTTAGACAAAATCCGATTGTCACATTCAGCAGTTTTAATTCTCTCAGTTAATGTTTCATTTCCTACAGAAAGGGACTGAATCTTATGATCCAGATCAGCTGTTCCCTCTTCCATAGTAATGAATTTCTCCTTAATATCAGCCACTAATGTTTCAGTTCCTACAGAAAGGGACTGAAGCTTACCATCCAAATCAGCTGTTCCGTCTTCCATAGTAATGAATTTCTCCTTAACATCAGCCTGTACGTTTTTTAAGTTTTGCTCAGTTGATCGAGTCATGTTAAACAAAGATCTGTTCTCTTCCTGGAGAACTTCAAACTGGTTCTTGAGAAGATTGTTGTCATTCTCAATTTTTTTTAAGTGTTCAATCTCTGCCTTAAGAATCCTGGATTCGTCTCGTAAAGACTTTATCATATTTCTATTATCAAACCATTTAGTGCCAATGAAAACTACGAATCCCAGAAGGATCCATAGATGTGGGGTGATAGACACCTCTTGTAAAATCTCCCACATGGTACAATTAAAAAAACTGTTAAATTCTTGAATAGTAACGTGTTCAGACATTTTATTTATAAAAGAAAAATTTTTTACCTGCAATGATCGGTTCCTGCCAGTGGTGGTCTGTGTATTTTTGGAGCCTGTCCTGGAACTAGCTCTTGTAGACCAGGCTGGCCTCCAACTCACAGAGATCCACCTGTCTCTGCTTCCCGAGTGCTGGGATTAAAGGCGTGCACCACCACCGCCTGGCCTGCTTTGAACTCACAGAGATCCACCTGCCTCTGCCTCCGAAGTGCTGGGATTAAAGGCATGTGCCACCACCGCCTGGCCGGCCTCGAACTCAGAGAGATTCACCTCCCTGTGCTTCCCCCGTGCTGGGATTAAAGGCGTGCGCCACCAGCGTCCTGCCAAGTCACTTTGTATCAGACCAAATCTGCCGCCGTGGTAGTCTTTATCGCAAAACCTCAGGTACTTGAGCTCCCGCTAATTCAGGCAGTGGGGTTTGGCTGCAAACTTAGCCAAGGCAGGCAGGGAGGGGTTAATTGCTCTGGCGAGCAGGCAGGGCAGAATGGGCCTGTGTGGCCTAATGTGTCTTCGGGCCCGAGTCACGAACTAAAAAACAGCACCTGAGAGCATGCTGTGTTAGCTAGCTGGCTACGCCCTTGAGTCGGGGGCAAAATAGCCTGAGGTTGGACACCAAAATGTAAAGGCGTAAATGAAAGCAGACATATTGTAAAAATATATATATAGCTTTAATGGAGAAATAGACTTCAGAACCACTGTTCCTGCGGAGACCACGAAAGCAGAAGCAGTGGCTGGGAGCACACTCCACAAATTTGTAGGCAAACCCTAGCCCGAGGCGAACACGCCCACTAAGGGGCGGGACTTATCCCTACATTGGCTTAGTTATGTAAATGAAATTTAGTGCTTGAATGAGATGTATTTGTACTGTGTTCATTCATCTCTACAGGAGCTGAGACTGTTAGACAGGAGTGGAGTGATGCAAATTTCCTCATTTTTAAAAATAATCTTAAGTTAATTGATCATATTATATTTTTTTGTGTGTCGGCAAATGTGTGTATGTGTTGGTGCATGTGTGCCACAGTGTGAGTGTGGAGGTCAGAGGACAGCCCTGTGGAAGTCAGTTTTCTCCTATCTTGTGGATCACAGGAATTGAACTCAAGTTGTTAGTCTTGGCTGTAAGTACCTTTATGCTGAGCCATCTCTCCAGCCCTCTCCTAGCTTCCTAGTCTTGATAGGCATGTGCCTGTCTTGGCTGGTGGAGGGCCTTGACTGCAGCTGGCCTTGATTGGGTGGGTGTATCTGAGGTGCAGAGTGTGAGCATCACTGAGCAGTGCTGGAAAAGGGCGGGTCTTGGGCCTCCTTGTTGCCTCCTGTGTTGTTTTCTCCTTTGTTCTTTCTAGGGCCCCAGGAACTTTTGGTGATATGTGTGTCCTCTGCAGATTCTGGTTGCCAACGACAAAGCCTGCAGCCTCCTTGGGTATAGCAGTCATGACCTGATTGGCCAGAAGCTTGCACAGTTCTTCCTCAAGTCTGATTCCGAGGTGGTGGAAGCCCTAAGTGAGGAGCACGTGGAGGCCGACGGCCATGCTGCAGTGGTGTTTGGCACAGTGGTGAGTGAGTGCGGGTAGGTTAGGGTGGGCAGGATGCTTTGCCTTTTATTTTTTGGTTTTTCAAGACAGGGTTTCTCTAGCTTTGGAGCCTCTTTGTAGACCAGGCTGGCCTTTAACTCACAGAGATCCACCTATCTCTGCCTCTTGAGTGGTGGGATTAAAGGCATGTGCTGCCATTGCCCGGTGCTTTGCCTGTCCTTAAGGCAAGAATAGCATGTAAAGAGAAGGGCTCCCATTTCCCTGCCTCACTTTTGACTTTGAGCTTTGTTCTGCTTTATGACTGGCAGCACCTAAGTTTAGCATCTTCACTGAAACATCGTCCTGGTACTATTTCTTACTTCAGATGTGAAGAAGGATGAGCCCTTCAGATGTGAAGAAGGATGAGCCCTTTAAAACCAAAGTATTTAAGAGGGATATAGTGACTCTGACGCTTTGTTTTCATGTTTTAATGAGGGTTGAAGCTTGGACTACATTTTAAAAAACTGCAGGTATCACGTGAGAAATCATCCTCTATCACTCTTCCACCTTATTCATTGACGCAGGGACTCTCAGTCAAACCCAGAGCTCTCCAGTATGGCTAGTCCTGCTGGCTGACTTGCTCCGGGTGTCCAGTCTCTGTCTTATGAGACTGGACTAACAGGTGGACCTCCATTCCCACCCAATATTTAAGTGGGTTTCTGAGGATCCTGACTCAGGTCCTAGTCTTTGTATGGCAAATACTTAACTGTGGAGCTATTTCCAGAGCCTTCTGAAATGATACAATTTTATCACTGCACCTGATTCTTACCTTTAAAGCCACACATTCCATTTATTTGCTGTATGGTGATGGGATGGGAGGGTTTTACTGGAGAGTTTTGGTCCTCTCTCCTAGGCTACTGGGTATATCTGGGATATTGACAGGTGAGTTGTATTATAGGGTGCAGAAGGCTAAGCTCCAGGCATGAGAACTTGGTCAGGGTCAGGTGTATCAACAAATTCCTGGGTCAAGAAGTTGATTACTTCCAAAACTACCAAGAAAGTAATTATAGCTTTCAGCACATGTTAATGTCTCTTTATTTTTTCTTTTCTTTTCTTTTTCTTTTTTTTTTTTTTTGTTTTTTCGAGACAGGGTTTCTCTGTATCTTTGGTGCCTGTCCCGGAACTAGCTCTTGTAGACCAGGCTGGCCTCGAACTCCCAGAGATCTGCCTGCCTCTCCCTCCCGAGTGCTGGGATTAAAGGCGTGCGCCACCACCGCCCGGCTATTTTTTTCTTTTTAAAAATATTTATTTTATTTTTATTTATGTGCATGTTTACATGTATGTACATACGTATGTGGAAACTCAAGGAGGCCTGAGGAAGGTGTAATAGCCACCGGGGATGGAGTTACAGGCAATTGTGAGTTGCCCAATGTAGCACTGAACTTGGATCCTCTGGAAGAGCAACAAGAACTCTTACCACTGAACCATCTCTCCAGTCCTTAATCCATCCTTCCTTCCTTCCTTCCTTCCTTCCTTCCTTCCTTCCTTCCTTCCTTCCTTCCTTCCTTCCTTGTTTTTGCTTTTGTTTTTCAAGACAGTGTTTTTCTGTGTAGCCCTGGCTGTCCAGGAACTCACTCTGTAGACCAGGCTAGCTTTGAACTCACAGAGATCTGCCTGCCTCTGCCTCCTGAGTGCTGAGATTAAAGGTATGTGCCACCATTGCCCACATAGTGCTTCTTTCTTGAAGAAATTACAGATTCCACTTTTTTTCCCTCCTGCTTCCTTACTGTGAAGCTGAGTGTATTGGTCAGTTTTTCAGATGCAAGGGATCAACTGTATCTGGATAAAGGGATTTATTAGATTGTTTTGTATGGTTGGAAGCTGGATAGTTCTACAGTAGCTGTTTGCAGGTTGCAGACCCAGTGGAACCAGTAACCACTCAGTCCAGGAATCCAAAAGCCCCAGAACCATAGGGATTGATGATGCAGCCTTAGTCTGGTGGATGAAGCCTCCTGGAAAGTTGCTGGTATAGGAGTGCATTCAAAGCTGAAGATTGGAGTTCAGTGTCCATGGGTGATAGCCACAGCAAAAAGCACCCACTCACGTCAGAAAAGTTGGAGTTATAATTTATACCTGTAATCCCACCACATAGGAGACCAGGAATTGAAAGGCATCTTAGGCAACATGGGGGGTTGAGAGCACATGGGCTCACATGAGATCCTAACACCAAAACCCACGAACACCAACAGCAAAAGGATAGTTGAGTGTACATGGGAGCTCTCCTTACCCACTGCTTTTCTTTTCCTTATAGGCTCCTACCTCCCATTCAAGAGTGGTTTTACCCTCTTGGTTCAATGATACACACCAGTACACTCTCTGCAAATACCATCATAGGTTGATGGAGGAAGGTCATTGCTTAAATAAAAAGAAACTGCTTGGCCCTCATTGGTTAGAAGATAGGTGGGAGGAGTAATCAGAACAGAACGCTGGGAAGAAGAGGAAGTGAGCTCAGACTCCACAGCTCTCCTCTCAGGAGCAGATGCCTCAGGGAGACGCCATGCTCCCAGCTCCCAGGCAGACGCACGCGATGAAGCTCCAACCCAGGATGGACATAGGCTAGAATCTTCCCGGTAAGCGCACCTAGGGGCGCTACACAGATGATTAGAAATGGGCTAAATTAATATGTGAGAATTAGCCTAGAAGAGGCTAGATAGAAATGGGCCAAGCAGTGATTAAATGAATACAGTTTGTGTGTTGTTATTTCGGGCATAAGCTAGTCAGGCAGCCGGGGTGCTGGGGACGCAGCCCTGCCGCCCTTATCACTACAATAGGTACACCCTATGTGTGTGTCAGGCGTTTTCTAGGTGTTTCTCAATCAAGGGTGACAACTAAAAATTGGCCATCACACTGGGTATGAAAACCCTCTTGGTAAAAATTCAGTCAGACTGTAGCACCGAGGACTAGAAGACTATTTACACTTTGGTAGGTTTTTGAAAAGTGAGCGGAGCTTGACTGCGCTGAAGTGTTGAAGCACTGGGGAAGGTCTCTCCTGATGAGAAGCACTGTGCCATGCTAGCTGCAGAATCCACTGCGGTTGCTCTGCACCCTGGTACAGGAAATGTATTTCTACAGGTTGACGTTGTTAGCCGAAGTGGGGAGAAGATTCCAGTCTCTGTGTGGATAAAGAGGTTGCAGCAAGAACGTGGCTTATGCTGTGTAGTGGTTCTGGAGCCCGTGGAGAGGGTCTCAGCCTGGGTTGCCTTCCAGAGTGATGTGAGTATATTTCCAAATCGTAGTTGTCTCCTGCTAACACAATGCTCTCCTCCCCTTTCATAACTTAGGAAGGAAGTGCCAAAGTCAACTGGAGGTTTGCCTTGGCTATGGCCTTTACTAACTGCATGCTTGAGCAAGGAGTCCAGTCCTTGATTCCTCAGATTTCCCTATCAATAAAATGGGAGTAGAATCATAACTACTCAAGATTGTTCTTCTTCTTCTTATTATTATTATTATTAAAAATTTCCACCTCCTTCATTTCCCTTCCCTATCCCCCCACTTCCCCTCCCCCTCCCTCTCCAGTCCAAAAAGCAGTCAGGGTTCCCTGCCCTGTGGGAAGTCCAAGGTCCTCCCCTCTCCATCCAGGTCTAGGAAGGTGAGCATCCAAACAGACTAAGCTCCCACAAAGCCAGAACATGCAGTAGAATCAAAACACGGTGCCATTGTCCTTGGCTTCTCAGTCAGCACTCATTGTCCGCCACGTTCAGAGAGTCCGGTTTGATCACATGCTCCATCAGTCCCAGTTCAGCTGGCCTTGGTGAGCTCCCATTAGATCAGCCCCAATGTCTCGGTGGAAATAGAAAACACTATCCTGAGTGAGGTAACCCAGACCCAAAAAGATGAATATGGTATGTACTCACTCATAAGTGAATTCTAGCCATAAATAAAGGACATTGAGCCTATAGTTCATGATCCTAGAGAAGCTAAATAAGAAGGTTAACCCAAAGAAAAACATATAGTTATCCTCCTGCATATTGGAAGTAGACAAGATTGCCAGGCAAAAATTGGGAACTTGGGGGTGGGGGTGGGGGTGGGGTGGGGGTAAGGGGAGATGGGGAGAGAGAAGTGAGAAGGGGAGGATGGGGAGAGCTTGGGGGAATGGGACGGTTGGGATGGAGGAAGGGTAGATATGGGAGCAGGGAAGTATATATCTTAATGAAGGGAGCCATTTGAGGGTTGACAAGAGACTGGACTCTAGAGGGGTTCCCAGGTGTCCAAGGAGATGTCCCCAGCTTGTTCCTTGAGCAGCTGAGGAGAGGGTGCCTGAACTGGCCCACACTGATGCATATCACCATAGAACCTTAATCTGGCGATGGATGGAGATAGAGATAGAGACCCACATTGGAGCACTGGACTGAGCTCTCAAGATTGTTCTTAAGCTTAAAGATGCTACTCTTTTAGAATAGTACTTAAACATGAACTTGGGCATTTTTATTGAAGAGTCTGATTTGGGGCTTTTTTGTTGTTGTTTGATGTGGTATGTCCTTTTGTATATGTGTTGCTTTTATTGGTTGATAAATAAAGCTCTTTTGGCCATATAGCAGAGTAGAGCCAGGCAGGAAATCCTAACAGATATATAGAGAGATTGGGCAGAGTCAAACAGCTGCCAGCCGCCAAGGAAACAAGAGACATAGAAAATGAGGTAACACTATAGCCACGTGGCAATACATGGCCTAATAGAAATGGGTTAATTTAAGAGCTAGCTAGAAATATGCCTGAGCCATCAGCCAAACAGTATTGTAATTAATATAGTTTTTGTGTGATTATTTGGGTCTGGGCAGCCAGGAGATGAAAGTGCAGTTTCTGTTTACAGTTTTCTTTTTGTTTTTTTTTTTTTGAGGCAGGGTTTCTCTGTGTAGCCTTGACTGTCCTGAAACTCGCTCTGTAGACCAGGCTGGCCTTGTCTTGAACTTACAGAGATCTGCCTGCTGTTGCCTCCTGAGTGCTGGTATTAAAGCCGTACTCACTTCCTCCCTTCCCCCAGTTGACCTAGGGCTTTTGGAGAGTTCTCTAGAAAGTCACTTTGGTACAGTGAGGAAATGGTATTGTTCTTGTGAAAGCCCATGGCAAGCCTCTTGGGCTTTGACTATTGGAGCTGTGACATTGTTCTTGCATTTGGTTTATAAACACTAGAGCATATACTTCAGTGAAGTTTAAAGACAACTTCTGTGAGAAGCGCCTGTCAGAAGCATTGCTTTTTTTTTCCCCAGGGAACTATCACATCATGTGACAGTCTCTTTGCTCATCTCCATGGGTTCACATCTCCAAAGGATGTAGTTGGGCAGTGTGTCACAGACTTGATTCCATCGATGCAGCTCCCTCCTCCTGGTCGACATGTCCCAAAGGTAGGTGTCTGCACTGGGTGCTGGGTCTTGAGTTCTTCGACTTAACCCTGTAAGTTGACAGCAGGACCATTCTTGAATGGGGCAAAGCTCCAACTCTAGTTCTCTGAGCTTAGAGGCTCAACCAACACCTAGAGTCATGTGGTCTCCTGACTGACAAGCCTTGTCCCCTAAACCCTCTCTTTCCTGAGGGTCAGGAGGATACGTTGATCCGTAGGGTAACCTTGTATCCTGGTTAGAGTTCTTCAAACTGAACAGATAGGATTTTATATAACTACACATGATTAGTTGGGGGAGTTGATGCTTGTGATTATGCAGCTACTTGTAAGCTGGAGACCCTCAGGTAGGCCTTGGGTGTGGCTCATCTAAGACTGAAGGTCTACGAATCCTGAGGGCCACTGGGGGGAATTCCAGAAATCGAAGTTAGAGCGCTTGGAGTTCTGACATGGGGCATCCCAGCCGCAGAAGAGAAATTCCAATTGCTCCTTCCCTCATTTTTCTCTTCAGACCTTGAGTTGACTGGATGGTGCCACCCACATTGAGCGTGACACTTCCTCATTCAGACTACTCAGACTCACACACCAATACCTGGAGACACCCTCACAGACACACTTAGAAATAGTGTTTGAATGACGTTAGGTATTTGTTAGTCAGCCATCACCTCCTGGAGGTGGACAGCTGCAATTCATAGGGAGTGGCAGGGAGATTGGGGTATGGTGGAAGCCTGATTCATACTGACTTCTTAAGGTCTCCACTTTTCAGCTTGTGTGTGGCATTCACACAGGGTAATTGACAGTTGTGCCTTTACCTGCTGTCATTACTGTGTCTTTAGGAATGAATTGAGCTGTTTTGGCCAGTTAGTTTTGCTTACTCTATAAGAAGTTTTTCCCTCCCTCCCTTCCTCCCTCCCTCCCTCCCTCCCTCCCTCCCTCCCTCCCTCCCTTCCTTCTTTCCTTTCTTCCCTCCTTCCTTCTTCCTCCTCCTTCCTTTTTTTTTCCTAAGGAGAGGACATACAGGTGTGTCTCTGGGTGTGCTTCACTAAACCCAGTCCCCTACACTGACTTTTTGTGTGTCATATTTTCTAGTTCATGAGATGCAGGTGGTTTTACTGAAGAGTCTGATATACACCAAGCTTTTTTTGTTTTTGTGTCTTGAGACAGGGTTTCTCTATGTAGCCTTGAGTGTTCTGGAACTCGCTCTGTAGACCAGGTTGGCCTTGAACTCACAAGAGTTGTCTTGTCCTCTGCATTCTCTAGTCTACTCTGAGGAAGTTGCCTGCAGCTTGGCAGGGCATTGTCTGGTGGCAGCTGTATGTAGAGCCCTCTACAACAGCTGTTGCTGACCAGCTCTCAGGGGTCCTGGAGATGGCAGGAGCAGACACATGTCAGTGTATTCTCAGCCCAAAGCAAGTCACCTTCCCTTGTAACAGATGGAACCTATACAAACAAGGGGAAATCTTTGTCTCTTCTCATTACTGTGGGGGTCAAGTGGGATTGGTAGAGGTGGGTGTTGTGATCCAGATACAGAAGAAGCAAGATGCATGAGAAAAGGTATCAAGCCACTTGGCTAAACGTAGATAAAAATTATGGGTTAATTTAAGTTCTGAGAGGTAGTTAGTAATAAGCCTGAACAGTGGACCAAATAGTTTATAATTAACTTAAGCCTCTATGTGTTTATTTGGGACTGAACAGCTGCAGGACTGGGAGAGACAGAAACTTCTGTCTACATTTTACTCTTTTGGCTTTTTTTGGGGGGGGGGGGTCCACCATTCCATCTCCCAAATAAATCACACACAGAGGCTTATTCTTAGTTATGAGTGCCCGGCCTTTTTTTGGCTTGTTTCTTGCCAGCTTTTCTTAACTTAAATTATCCTGACTGACTTTTTCCTCTGGGCTTTTCCCCTTTCTTATTTCTGTATATTTTACTTTCACTCTTACTCTGTGGCTGGCAGGGCGGCTTGGCCCTGTCCGCCTTCCCTTGTTCTCATTGCTTGCTTCTCTTCTTCCTCATTTCCCCTTCTTTTTATGCTCTCTGCCTGCCAACCCTGCCTATCTTTGCTCTTGCCTCACTATTGGCTGTTGTTCAGGACTCATGGCCTGGGGGCTCACTATGCTCAGGACAGGGTAGATGAGCCACCAGACCTCCAACATGGTCCCTAACTTTTCATGTTTTCCAGGGTAGGCCCTGAAACAGCAGAAAAGAAAACCTAGGTCTAGGTTCTCACTCAGAACCTGATTCATTCTGGTTAGGATCAATGCACTACAATTTTGCTTTTTTTTATCTTATTTTATTTGATGTAACACCTGTGTTACTCTCTATGGTACAGTTTGTACCATTTGTGAGCTGGGCAAGGGCCTGGCGAGTAAAGGAACACACAAGACATGCTGAATGCCATTTATTCAAGCTTGGAAAAAACCTTATATACCTAACTGCTGCACAGTGGAAATCCTCCCAGGCAGGTAGGAAATTACCAGGCCCAAGACAGAGTAAGGCCACCAGCAGGGGCAAAAGGAGCACAGGAACAAACAGGATAGATGTTTTGCCGGAAACTGCAAACTATCCTCAATATGAGCCCCGGGAGGAAGGGTAGAGTAGACCTGTGGGCCCTACAATTTGAGACAGGCTTCACTGTCCTGGAACTCTTTCTGTAGACTAGATTGGCCTCAAACTCACAGGGATCCACCTGCCTTTGCCATCCAAGTGTTAGGATTACAGTTATACCACCACCCTGCTTGGCTCTATTCAAAGTCTCCATTGGAAAATCACATGCCTTCCAAATGATAGAAGTAGACAGTATGTAATGTAAGGACTTGGTTGTATGTTGGGGGAGGGGCTGAGAAGGTAGATGGTTCCCTGAGTGGACAGTGACAACAGGAAAGCTATGCCTCTAGGTTGGAGGGACAGAAGACTGGTGTGGAACCATGGCTATTGTCTTAGTTGCTTTTCCTGCTACTGTGTGAAAGAGAAACCAACAAAAGCAACTTGAGAAAGAAAGGATTTATTTTAGCTTACAGTTCAAGGGTACAACTAAGGCAGCAGGAATGTGAGGCAGCTGGTCACATTGTCTCACAATCAGGAAGCAGAGAGTGATGACTGCCCGCTGCCGCTCAGCTCCCTTTCTCCACCTACACAGGCCAAGGGAGTGGTGCCACCCACAGTAGGTGGATCTTCCCACCTTAATCAGTACAGTCAAGAAAACTCCCCTATTGGCAGCATACCCAGAGGCCTGTCATGAAAGTGGTTCTAGATTCTGTCATGGTGACCCTAATCATCACAGCTACTCCCAAACATGGACTATACATTCGCTGAGACTAAGAGGTGCTGGAGAAACATGACAGCTCTTTCCCTTCCAAACTTGGAATTGAGAAGGGTGCAGCCTGTGGATACTAGCAGGCTGTAGTTTGGCACAATGCCTGCTCGGGATGAGTCTGGGTCCAGTCCTCTCATTGCTTTGTGCCTTGGTCCTTTCATTATACATTTGTTCCGGACCCTGAGTCCTCCAAGCCTGCTGCTGCTGTTTCCCAGTGTTCTGAATTCTTTGAACAGGGTGGGACTGAGGGATAGTTAGGGAGAGCACCATGGATGAGGGATGTTCCTAGCACATATATGTGAATGGAGCTTGGATCTGAAACATCACAGCTCAAGATTCTGTGTACATAGATAGTATTGCTGTAGTACTGAAATGGGGCTTCCCTGTCTTTCAGAGTCTCAAGATTCAAAGGTCTGTTGGGAGAGCCAGAGATGGTACCACCTTCCCTCTGAGTCTGAAGCTGAAATCCAACCCCAGTGGAGAGGCTGTAGCTGACAGTGAGGCTACATCTGAACCAGGTTACCAGGCATCTGTGTGGGTGTTCTGCACCATCAGTGGCCTCATCACCCTCCTGCCTGATGGCACAATTTATGGTGTCAACCACAGCTTTGCACTAATGTTGTTTGGTTATGGGAAGACCGAGCTCCTGGGCAAGGTAGGCTCACCTAGTGTCCCAGCTCCTTGATACTCTGAGGAAACTGTTCTGCACGGGCTATAGAGCTTACAGGCTATCCTCATCCTATTTACAACCATTTATCTCATATTCCTGGGCCCCACATCAGTGGCCTCTCTTGAACTGTCCTGAATTGTTCCAGAGAAGGAAGTAGGTCTTCTGCCTGGGATCTCTGTCCCCACCCAGCTGGCTCTGGTCTGGCCCATTGAACCATGTTTTGGTTACACCGTGGATACTGCTGGTTCACCCATCCTGAGCATGGTTGGTGGTGGGCACTGGAGAAGGAGGGGTTCTATAACCTTCCTTTCTGAAGTTGGGATTGGACTTGGGTAGACATTTTACTCACCAGGAGACAGGCCATTAGCTTTAACTTCTCCCTTATTCTCACCCAGATTTGTAGGGTGCAGTCTCATCGTGGCTCTGTGCAAGCCTCCAGGACAATGTTTAATGCATTCCAAGTCATGAATCAGCCTATTAGGCTAGGCTTACTAGGGAAAGGCCATTTTGTTCCACATGATGCCAACTGGGGCGACTCACTAGGTGATTGTGGAATCCTGAAGCCTTGAGAGCTTACATTCTTGGCTCGGATGCTGTTTGGAACATTCATGGGAGCATCCTGCCTCTTAAGTCTCACCTCAGCTGCAGAAGTCATGCCTCACAGCTCCCACAACCTCTTATTTAGGAGGTGGATCCCAGTGGTGTTCTGAGCCCATTTTGGGGGGGGGTACATGCCTCCCAAATGCCAGAGGGGTATCATGGAGCAGCCTTGGAAAGCCACCCAGTCCTGCCAGGTGATTATGTAGGATATATAGGAGAGAATCCTACATATCTCTCCCCTGATTTTGACACCTGTTGAGTGCCCACCAGGCTCACCTGGTTCCTGGGTGCAGGTACTTAACGGCCCTTTAGTAAGTACCTTGGGGACTGCCTCCATGGCAGGGGCCTCTGTCTTTTCTTGTCATTTCTACGGGGTGCTACTAGACTGTGACTCTAAAAAGAGGCTATTCTGCTTTTCAATAAAACCATAAAGATTAACTAACCTAAAGTTTAGTTGAGTTGATTTTATTTGATTAAAAAGCAGCTAGCAGAATCCCAGGTTGACAGTGTTCTGGAGGAGTCTTACAGATGTTGAGACCTCTTAGAGTCTTACAGGTATACAGATTTGACTCTCATTGAGGTTAGAGTTGCTTGGATTCTTGTGGCCACAGGCGCTTTCCAGGATGGAGGCTGCATACACATTCAGAAGCAGCATCTGTGTGAGCAGCTCTTACTGTGTAATGTCCCTGATGGGTTCACATCGGTGTTCTTGGACCAAGAGCTGTAAGACGTTAGCTTGGCAAATACAGGGTCTCTGTTCTCAGTAAATGTGAAGTCACAGGCCAGATTTCTGCTTGGAAGACATGTAGGTGTTGGTATACCTCGCCTTAGAATGTATTGTTTGCCTTTTTATTAAGCAAAATGAAAAAAACTGTGCATTATGTGTCAAGTGTCAGGGTGTATAGATTAGCCAAAAACATGTGACCCAAGATCTTTCCCACTCTGAACGCCTGAACTATTCATATTGCCAGTGTTTTCATCCTAGAAGGATGTGTTCAGTGGGTCAGAATGGGTCCTCCTAGATTCTGAAATATCACTGCTTTGCTCTCTAGAACATCACTTTCTTGATTCCTGGTTTCTACCACTACATGGACCCTGCATATGACAGTTCTGTACAGCTGCCAGACCTTGTCAACTGCCTGGACATTGGCAGTAAGACTGGGCCTGGAGAGATGAGCTCTGATGCCCAGCAGGACTGGGAACTAGCCAGTGGAGCACATGGTAAGGCACAGCCTCCTCCACACCGTGTTTCTGTGGCTGCCCAGCCCCTTATAGGCTGGTGGCTCTGTGACAGAGGAGAGCAGAAGTCATTGGTGACCTCTCCAGAAGCTCAACAGTGGGCAGAGTAGTGGGAGGCTCTGTCTTGTGTGGCCTCTTGTTTTTCTTTTCCTGGAGATGGGACAGTTGTGGGTAGGTTTTACAAGTATGTTGGCATCTAGAAGGGAATTAGGAGGTCCTCTAAGACTGAACCACTTGTGCCTATGTCTGAGACAGAAATAGCTGGCCAAAGTCTTGCCCGTTTAAAGAGAATTTATAACCAAGCCTGGTGTAGTGGCACATACTTGTAATCCCAAATTATAGGGTTGCAGTTATTTGAGGCCGTCTTAGAATATATAGGAAGACCCTATCTGGAAACAAAAAGCTGCCTTCCAGGAATCCCCATCCCCCAAATAAAATTTGTATAGTTTCATGTAGTATAAGATTGAATTGTTTGATGAATAAAGCTGTTTTGACCAAAAAAAAATTGAATTGTTATAGCATATCATATTTATTTATGAATTATGCTGTATACCTATTGACTTCAATATGTTTATCCCAATAGTTTAAGGTCTTCAATGACTGGTTTGTAGAGATAGTGTAAACAGTGAGCATGCTATTCCCTTTGTCTCAGAATATTGGGAGGGTGTGGGACTTGCAAAGCCAGTGTTTGATCTCTTGGGGGGTTCTGGGCTGTGCTGGGGCCTGTGAATCTGGTGCCCTGGAGTAGGAAGGATCTCTGATCTTCTAGGGAGGGGAGAGAGGTGATGAAACAGGAACAATGTGAGGAATCAGTGCTAGCAGAAAGCAAAGCTCTTGGTGTGCTTCTGTTGTACATGCTAAGTGTAGGCTGAGTATTTGAGGTTTTGATAAAGGTACAGGAGTGCTTTAACAGAGTGCTTGGAATAGAAAACTCTCTTGATTTTGCTGTTAGATCCAAGGGTAGATGTGACGTTGGCCCATGACCACGTGCTATCACAAGATGAGCCCTTGAAGATGATGGGAGGACAAGTCTCCCTTAGGACTCAGACACGGTTGGAAACTGAATGCCAGATACTTCCTTCTTATTCCTCTCAAGCCTCCCTGGGGTAAGTGCTTTGGTGGGAGGTTGCAGGTTTACCAGACACCTGGTTAGAGAATATCCAAGTTATGGGTAATAATGACAGCGATGACTAATTTGTACTGGTCACTGCTCTGTCTGTATACACTAGTGCCTTTTCCTGTTGCTTGACTGAGTCCCTACAACCCCTGTGAGAGAGTACCCATGATGTTATTCTCCTCTTATGGGCAAGGAAGCAGCCTGTTGAGAAGTCAAGAAAATGTTAAAAGATTAGAACTTTGAAAATCATTTGAAACCATTCTCTTCATATATTTTAAAATAACGTTATTAATTTTGAATAAAGAGAATTTATATTGGAAAACTTTGTAGAAATGAAAATTCATTTGTCTGTCACCATAGCATTTTAATGTGTCTAATGATGTTTTAGGAGCTTGATAAATGTCCATCACATGTACAGTTAGTTCATGCAGAGGTTCATTCACTTATTCATTCATCTCTTTGTGTACTCATTTACTCTTAACAAACCTGTAGAAGACTTAAGGTCTCATCCCCAAAGGTTACAGTGTACTCAGGAAGGTAAACTTCCATTGTCAGATGTCTGAAAGTCAGGACTTGTTAGGGAAGGGAGCGAGTGAAGTGTGTGTTCTGAGGAACTGATGCTGAAGCCGAGTTAGTTGTTACATGGTAGGCCAGGTGCTCAAACAAAACAAGACAAAAGGCCCCAGGTGAAATACTTGGTCAGTAATTGGGGTTCTTGGCTCTCTAGAAGCCAACCCTTGGTGCTCTCTGGCAAGAGGACCTGAGGTTCCTGGGGCAGCTCTGGACATATATAATTCCCAGTAGCCTTATGTGAAGCTCTGCTGGTAGGATAAGAGGAGGGGCTCATAGCTCCAAAGGGTCACTTGAAAACCTCTCTCTGTACCTTTCCATTTAGTGACAGGTGATACTTTATTGCCATGGCAGCTTGCAGGTTTGTCATTCTAAAAATTAGGGATTCTAAGTCTCCAACCCCCAAACTTGATGCTAGCACAGTGTTAATGGTCAAATCATTGCCGAACTGATGAGATGCCAATGGTAGCCTTCCACTGTCCCTTGCAATGCAGGATTTAGAGGCCATGCTGTAGGGAAAAGATCATGTCCCCAATCTACCAGTTTTTCTAGCAAGTGTGACCTGTGACCTTCCTAAAATTTCAGAGTCTATCTGTCAGGGTTTGCGATAGAAAGGGAACAGGTGTGACAGTAGAGAAGAAAACATACTGTTACCCACCAGCATTTGGAGACCCTAAGAGGGTGAATACCACACCCAGGGGCTGTCCAGACTTCTTGGCAAGGTCTTAATGAGGCACTTCTGGTGTGCACCCCTGTGCCTTCATCCTCAGAATGACCCTGTAATCTGTTCCTGGAGAGTGCTAGGCTCACCAGGTAGGGGAAAGGTGGATAGATATAATCCTTTCTTGCTTTTCTCCGCAGACCTTCTTTTTATCTCTGTTTCTTTGTCTTTGCTTTTAGGACTCCACCCACAAAATCCACTGTGACACTTCTCTAAGCTCCCCCACCTTTTAGTTTTTTTGTTTGAGACAGGTTTCTCTGTAACTTTGGAGCCTGTCCTGGAACTCGCTCTGTTGATCAGGCTGGATGAAACTCAAAGAGATAAGCCTGCCTCTGCCTCCTGAGTACTGGGATTAAAGATGTGCGCCCCCATCTTTATGGACTTCTGTCATACAATTTGTGGGGACCCCCAATTCAAGACCATATAGTATATCTTGATTACCAGGTATTTGACCTTAGTCATGGTTGATGTGAACAGACACTATGAAGAATGGGCTGGTGGAGGTAGATCATCCTGCCTAGACTGCGTGCTTAGCAATTTTCTCACTACTTGCGCAGCTTCTTCACACCTTCTTCACACGACGTGTGCTCACCCTCACCCTGCTGAGTAAAGGTCCTTCACCTTGCTCCGTACCTCAGCTCCTGAATGCATTACTTTGTCAGCCTTCTCTGAGCAGCCTCCCCAGTCTCTGTGCAGCTAGGTGTTATATGGTGTTGAGACCCAGCTGTAGCCTGCCATCATGGGGTTTATTAAACACTCTGAAATCCATTTCAGTAGCTTTCTTTGATTCATTCTTGGTAAATGTAGATTTAGATGAATAATGTTTAAGAGTAGATATTTTAATATTTAGCTTTGTTATAAAATTGAGAGACTTTCTGCTATAAATTTATCATGCTAAATGCATTGTACTTGTCTCTCATAAAGGGAAAGTCAGTGTGATCTCTCATTACCACTAGTGACTCATCCAAATTCCTGTCTCCAGGGTGGACAGCAACCCAGTTTATGGTGGGCATTCATTGCCCACAGACCATCAAAGCATTCTAAAGAGAAACCTGCTGCCTCATGATGCACAATTGCTGTCTACGAACCAGCCAGACACACTAGAAGTATCCCCACCAGTCCTTAATGAACATTTATTGTCTGAGATTCAGAAAAATACCTCAGAAGAAAGCCCACTAACCCACAGGAAATGCCTATTGCCTAAGGCCCAGCAAGACACCACAAAAGGAAGCCCGCCAATCCACGATGAGCAGTTACTGCCTACAGACCAGCATATCGATGTCTTGGGGAAAGAGAATTCTTCCACAGCAGAGAGCTACAGACAGGGTCTTTTAGAAGAAAGCAGGTCCAAACCAAAGGATGCAAAACTGTTTGCTTCCTGTGAAGTTTCTGAGCCACTAGTCCCAGCTAAGAAGAGGAGCAGCAGCATGGACGTGTGTAGTCTACATCAGGAAGCTCAGCTGGAACTGATGGGCGTTAGCAGTCCCAGTAGTCCAAAGCCCTGGGCTGATGCCACCATGCCTGAGCCCCACACCACAGGGCAGCTAGCAGGAGGGGGCTTCCTGACACACTGCCCACAGTATAGGAGTGAGTGGATCTTACAGCAGCGAGGCCAGGACTTGGCTCCCAGCCCCTCTGGAATGGCATGTGTTCTGCTTGGGACACCCACTCTGGATGAGCCATGGCCAGGAGTGAGAAATGACCGAGAAGAGCTGCAGACTTGCTTGATTAAGGAGCAGTTGTCCAAGTCAAGCTTTGGGGGAGCTCTGGGCATCTCCTGTGTGGAGCTTGTCCCTGCAGAACATCCTCCTTTCACTGCCCCTGTGTCCTTCTGTGATCTGGGAGGCCGAGACCTGCATGCTAGCCGCTCAGGCAGCTCCTCAGCCTGCTATGCCTTGGCCACCGACCTCCCTGGTGTCCTGGAGGCAGTGGAAGCCCAGGAGACTAATGTGAATTCTTATTCCTGGAACCTCAGGGAGCTCTTTCTCAATGATCAGACAGACAGAACTCCATCACATTGTTCCTGTACCACGTCTGAACTCAGCGAGACACCTTCTCCTTCAGTGGTGGGCTCAGATTTAGATGTGGGTGCTCTGCACAGGCAGAGTTCAGATATTCTAGGTGACCGAGAGATGTTGCTCCTCACTGGCACCTATTTTGAGCTTGGTGAAGGCCGACAGTTCCAGGAGATGGACGCAGGACATAATCGAGCAGAACTGTCTAACATCTCTTTGGTGTCTTCTGAACACTATGAAACCAGTGGCATAGAAAACCCAGGCTGTGGCCCTCCTGTACCAGATCATCCCAGTACTGATGGTATGTGCCTCTCAGCAGAGAAGCCCAAGCTGAGTGTCCAGATCACTTCCACTCCTGTGGCACCTGGGGCCCCCACCCTACAGCCGGATATCCAGGAGGGCGTCTACTCTGGAAGCTGCTACCACCGAGATGGCTTACGACTGAGTATGTTCTGGGGAAGAGGCTTTTTCAATCACAGCAATGTAAAATGAGGTCATTGGAGGGATTGGCAGAGCGCTGTACTCCCTCACCTCCCTGCCTTTCAGGTATACAGTTTGAAGTGAAGCGAGTGGAGCTCCAGGGCTCCGCAACCCTGTTCTGCTGCTGGCTAGTGAAGGACCTCTTACATAGCCACCGGGACTCAACCACCCGAACCCGCCTGTTCCTTGCCAGCCTGCCTAGTTCCACCCACTCCATGCCTGAGCTCTCTGGATCCGGCTTTGGAGAGGTTGGTATCTGTGGTCAGCTCACTCCTCTGTGCACTTTCTTCTGTGCTGCAGGTTTCTCAGGTGGCTTTGCTGCCCTTTTGGCTGGACTGGTTGGAGGGTCTGTCTGTCTTTTTAACATTGTCTTCTAGTACCTGTGTAAGTGTAAAGCAAATGCAGGGCTTTGAATGAATATATGCCTTGTGCAGTGGAATGTAGGTGCATTTAGACAAATCAGTTTGGGTTGG
Source organism: Microtus pennsylvanicus (assembly GCF_037038515.1). Classification (NCBI taxonomy): domain Eukaryota; kingdom Metazoa; phylum Chordata; class Mammalia; order Rodentia; family Cricetidae; genus Microtus; species Microtus pennsylvanicus. Next base: position 27,156,845 of record NC_134595.1, read on the forward strand.
TGAGTGGACGCTGTCACAGGGCTCCATAGGTTTTCAGACTAGGCCCCTGTGAGCACAGGAGATAAGAACAGCATGGATGTCAGTGCTGTTGATAGAGATGAGATGGCTTGTGATCTCCCAGACCTTTCTTTGTCTCTACAGATGCTCAGAGCCAAACCTTGGTTTGAGGAATCCCCAACACCCGCAGAGCTGGAGGGGCTGGCGGCCTGTGAGGGCGAATACTCCCATAAGTATAATACCATCAGCCCACTTGGAAGTGGGGCCTTTGGCTTTGTGTGGACTGCAGTGGAGAAGGAGCACAACAAAGAGGTGCTTGGGTTCATGTGGGGATGGCCCTACTGGAGGGTCCTGATCTATAACTCTGGGACTTGTAACGGAGGAGGAGGGACCAGGATATGGGTGCTTTCTAGATATAGGTGGAAGCTTCTACAATACACATTCACTCCAGAATAGCCCTGTTGAGTTTTGCATTCAGACCTTGCTTTCTTGCAGGCTCTTGGACCCTGGCCAGGCCTTTTCTGTGTTGTTACTTCCTCTCTTCTGAACTCTCTTATACGATTTTTCTACTGTTCACATGGCATATTGTTGCCTCATGAGCATACAAACTTGCTTTTAAAACCAAACTCAGGACCTCCTCTATTCAACTGGAAAAAGAAGCAAGTTAGCTAATAAACACAGTTAGGGTCTACCCAAAATTTCTTTTTTCTTTCTTTTTTTTTAAAAAATATTTATTTATTTATTTATTATGTACACAATATTCTGTCTGTGTGTATGTCTACAGGCCAGAAGAGGGCACCAGACCTCATTACAGATGGTTGTGAGCCAACATGTGGTTGCTGGGAATTGAACTCAGGACTTTTGGAAGAGCAGGCAATGCTCTTAATCACTGAGCCATCTCTCCAGCCCCTACCCAAAATTTCTTATGATAGTTCTTATGATATCTCTCAGCTGGGTTTGTACTTCATGCCTCTTGGGTGCCAGACATTCATTTAGGTATACTGATTCCTCCAGCTGGCTTCCCTCTCCAGTATTGAGGGTCATTCCTATGCATTTCTCTTGAACCCAAGCCTTAGAACTCACTGTCCTTTGCTCCCAAATCCCACTGGTATTTGTGATTTTTGTTCCAACCCTCCTACTCAGAAGCAGCCTCCACTCCTTGCTATGATACTGTCACCAGGCATGGACCACTAGCAGATCCTGGAGTATTGCCACAGAGTTCTTTCCTATCACTTGTTGCTGGAATGTATCAAAGAGCTGTGTCTGAGTTGCTGTTTCATAGTCTTTCTGGGTCTAGTAATTTTCAGAGGATATTTTAAAATTTTCTTCTCCATAGCATGGCAGTTTTGTCTTTCCTTTCTTTGGTTCACTTTTCATCCTTTCTCCTTCCTATCTCATTGGCTAGGGCCCTGGAACAGTGTTACTTAACAGTTACGTCACTGTGGTAGGTACCTTTCATTTCCCAATGAGCACATATTATTTGAAGATATTACATTTTATTATTAGTCCAGCTGGGTTGGTAATTTTTTGACATCATTTATTTATTTGAGAGAGAGAGAGAGAGAGAGAGAGAGAGAGAGAGAGAGAGAGAAAGAGAAAGAGAATGTGTACATGCACAAGGTCAGTGAAAACTTATAGGAGTTGGTTCTCTTCTTTCACCATATGGGTACTGGGGATCAAATTCAGGTGGTGCTTTACCCACTGAGCCATCTCACTGGTCCCTGAATTTTTTTTTTTTTAAAGAATGAGTTTGAGGGGGCTAGAGAGATTGCTCAGTGGTTAAGAACATTGGCTGTTCTTCCAGAGGACCTGAGTTTAATTCCTAGCACCCACATGGCGGCTCACAACTGTCTATAACTCCAGTTCCAGAGGATCCAGTGCCCCACACGGATATACATGCAGGCAGAACAACAAACATTAAAAAATTTTTTGAAAAATCATGTCGGATGGTGGTGCACACCTTCAATCCTAGCACTTGGGAGGCAGAGGCCAGTGAACCTCTGTGCGTTTGAGGCCAGCCTGGTCTACAAGAGCTAGTTCCAGGACAGGTAGGGTTGTTACACAGAGAAACCCTGTCTCAAAAACAAAAATAAATAAATAAAAAATCATTACAAAATTGGGTGGACAACTATTGAGTGATGTCTTTCCAGCGCTTATTGACATGGTTGTACTCCTGTTTCCTGCAGCATAATGATAACATTAATGGATTTTCCTGTGCTCCTGGATTCCACCTTAGCTGTGTATAATATTTTTCAATGCATTGCTGGCTTTGATTAACTGTTGTATTATTTGTTTTTATTTAAAAACTCTTGATTATAGACCAGGCATATGGCACATGCCTTTAATCCCAGCACTCAGGAGGCAGATGCAGGTGGATTTCTGTGAGTTTGAGGCCTGCCTACTCTACATAGAAAGACCTGTCTTAAAATTTTTAAAATTATTATTGTATGTATATGTATAAGTGCATGCTACACAGTGGATGTGGAGGCAAGAGGACTGAGTTGATTTTCTGCTTCCGCTGTCTGGGTTCTAGGGATTGAACTCAGGTTATATCAGTCTTGGTAACAAGCGCCTTTACTTGCTGAGCCATCTTGGCAGCCCTAAAATTGATGATCCCCTATTTACTTGGTATCCTGAAGATTTGCTGGACTCCTTGCATAAACTTTTTGTGAGATAGGTTCTTTTTATTACGTTTTTGCACATGTATATGTGGTGTACATGCCTGTATGTATCATGCATGCTCGTGTGTATGCATACAGTGTGGAGGTTCAGGTTTTATGTTGTGACTCTCAATCACTCTCCACCTTACTGAGGCAGGGCCACTCAGTTGAACCCAGAGCTTGCCAATGTAGCTAGTTTAGCTAGTCAGTTTGTGCTCGGATTTCTTGTCTTCATCATGGGCAGGCCACCGTGGTCATGAGGTTTTAAACTTTAGTCCTCACACTTGGGTATCAGGCCCTTTAACCGCTGTGCCATATCCCCAGCCTCAGTTTCTCTATTGAATGTGAATACCAGACCATTCCTTTTTTTTTTTTTTTTTTTTTGGTTTTTTCGAGACAGGGTTTCTCTGTGGTTTTGGAGCCTGTCCTGGAACTAGCTCTTGTAGACCAGGCTGGTCTCGAACTCACAGAGATCCACCTGTCTCTGCCTCCCAAGTGCTGGCATTAAAGACGTGTGCCACCACCGCCCAGCTTCCTTTTTTGTTTTTTATTTTAAACTTGAAATGCTTGTCTTTATTTTGTTCCTTATATTTTGAAAGTGAAAAGAAATAGTATTGAGTCAGTTCCTTTTTATGTTTTTAAATATCTGTTCTACATATTTACAAGCCTTAAGATTGCTCTAATGATTTCCGTGGTATTCAGGGTATTTCCAGGGTAGCACTTTTTTTGGAACAATTCTTGGATTTTTCTAGTCCACAGTACTTCCTTTTGTTCCGAGGTTATGTATGTTTTGATTACTAGTGTGATTTTTAACTTTTCGAAGTTATTTCTGACCTGGGTACCAAAGAATAGTCTTAAGAAATAGTGCTGGTAGCTGTTAGTCCAGACTTGAAGATTTATTTTAATAAAAGTCTTTATTTTTTGTTTTTAATCAATCTCCTCTCTTATTTCTGACACTCACTTCAGGCATGTGTGGTAGGTAGCCCTTGGAGATTGCCTGCCTTTTTCATCATCTTTCTCTGTGCAGGTGGATGGGCAGCAGGCATGTCTATTTAGGATGTCTGAAGCAGACCACCTACTGGCGGTTGACCGCCCTTCCTGTGCACTGAGCCCTCCCTTCTCAATTCCTCAGTACCCTACTGGTTTGCTTCTGCCTTATCTTTCTGAGTTCTCTCACATCTCCCTCCTTCCCTGTCATCTTTAGAGTCTGTCTGCTTCACCCAAACTAGACGTCTTCTCACTTGATCAGGTGGAGGGTTGTTGTGTAGTGTGGAGACTTCAGACTGCTGCTGCTCCTCCTGCACCCTTGCCGGCTCTTGTTCCAGCTTTCCTCCCTTGCGCCTGCCCACTTCGTGCCTCATTTCTTTTCTTCTGGGCACTCATAATTCCGTAGTACGTGATACAATTTACTGTCTACTTCTCAGTAGAGGATCAGCTCCTTGAAACATGACAATGTCTCTCACTGATACACAGAAAGGCCCTGCTGGAATTTTTACCCAGGGTTGCTTTACCTGTGCACCTAGCATTCCACCTAGTAGCCCATCTGTTGAGTGGCAAGCGTGTCTTTAGTGAATAACATGCAGTGTTTCTTCTTTACAGTGGAACTTATTATACCTGGTAACTGAATGCCGCCTGCTGTTGCCCGGTGGTGTTTTTTGTGTTCACTACAGCTGTCAGGCTTGAGGGACTCTCTGGTTAATTTCAACATCAGGACTGACACTTGTCTACCAGTGACAGTTTTCTTTATTTTCTCTACTTTTTAGATTTATTTCATTCCCTTGGGTGTGATATTGAGTATTGTGGGAACACTTGCTGTTAAGACTTCTTTTCTCCAGTGGCCATTGCTCCTCAGGCTCTCCAGGAATCCCCATCTGTCCCATCTTGCCCATAATAGGCAGGTAGAAATTACCAGCATTTCTGTTTGGCTGCTGCCTCCTCCCTGTCTCCTGTTGCAGGGACTTCCTACAGGGACTTGTTCTTTCATGACTGTGGTCTTGTGGGAGGGAGAAAAGTGTAAGCCAGTAGTGGGCACCAGGTTTACAGATGATAGAGATATGGTCTCCTTCTCCCGTATAGGTGGTGGTGAAGTTTATTAAGAAGGAGAAGGTTTTGGAGGATTGTTGGATTGATGATCCCAAACTTGGAAAAGTTACTTTGGAGATTGCAATTCTGTCCAAGGTGGAACATGCCAACATAATCAAGGTAGGTGGTGGTTTTCTGTGTGCTGACACCCTCATGTTGCTTCTCTAACATTAATTTGTTGATTGGACATATTTCCAAACAAAACTAGACCCGGTCTTGTCTCTTTCAGGTTCTGGATGTATTTGAAAACCAAGGGTTCTTCCAGCTAGTGATGGAAAAACATGGCTCTGGCCTGGACCTCTTTGCTTTCATTGACCGCCATCCCTGCTTGGATGAGCCCCTGGCTAGTTACATCTTTCGACAAGTGAGAGCGGGCCAGGGCTGTGCGGGTGGATGTGGGGTTGGGTAATTGAATCCTATGCCTGCAAGGGTCAGTGGCATGTAGTCAGTCTCTTCAGTGAGCCAGTGTTAGCCTTCAGCCTTGGGGTTTATGAGGTAAGATGCATACTTTGAAGAGAGAGTTTTATGACTGAAGTAGAGAAAGTGAAGTTGGAAGGAATTCTTAGGGAAGTGTATTTTAGTGATTAAAGTTTATTCATATCTGCATATTGTTTTTGTGCCAGTCACAAACATTAAACAACAAAGAGATCATGCTGGTTCTGACCCTGTGCCTTTGATCTGAATCTGTGTCCTTACCAATCATGAGACTTGTGTGTAGCCTTAACCACCTCATGTGCGCAGTTGAAAACTGCATGAAAAGACTGTTGGGATTAAATCAGAGATCACGTAAAGAAGCATGAAGATCTCAATTTGAGCTACCCCATGTTACAAAGTTTGTCTTGATCTGTTTTGTATTGAAATGTGTGTGGATCTTTGCTCACTTGCTGTTTCATAGGCATGGAAAAGTGATCAGCAAATCTGGAAGGCATCTGAGAACAAGAGGAAAGCAGGGCAAAGACAGTGACTCTTGTTTTGAGTACCTAGAAGGCAGTGGTTCCTGCTTCGGTGCTCCCAGAAACGTGTGGATCATTTATCTTGTCCTTTAATTAGTTCCTGAAAGGGATGCGATTCCTAGTGAAAGCTTCTTTAATTTACAGTTCTTGAGTGTAGTAAGCTCCTCAAAGCTATTTGGGTTTCGGAAAGCTTCTTGGACTCGGCGCTGTTTTTGCCAAAAGACTGCCCCACCACTACTCTCACACTTCTTCTTTTTAAGTTTGTTTTTATTTTTTCTGTGCATTGGTGTTTTGCCATGGGTGTTGGGTCTCCTGGAATTGGAATTACAGTCATGAGCTGTCATGTGTGTCATATGGGTGCTGGGAATTGAACCCAGGCCCTCTGGAAGAGCACTCAGTGCTCTTAACCACTGAACCATCTCTCCAGCCCCCGCTCTTTTTTTGTTTCTGTTTTTTTATTTTGTTGTTGTTGTTTTGTTTTGCTTTTCAAGACAGGGTTTCTCTGTAGCTTTGGAGCCTGTCCTGGAACTAGCTCTTGTAGACCAGGCTGGCCTCGAACTCACAGAGATCCACCTGCCTCTGCCTCCCGAGTGCTGGGATTAAAGGTGTGTGTTACCACGCCTGAGTAGCCCCACTCTTACACTACTTATTGTAAGATTATACATTGTTTTCCTCCCTCCCTCCCTCCCTCCCTCCCTCCCTTCCTTCATTCCTATTATCTATCTGTTTATCATCCGTCCATCCATCAGCACTGCTACTTGGGGATCAGCACCGTGGGCAGCTATATGGATACAGCAGAGCTGGGACTTGTGGAAAGGAAGAATGAGCTCAGTACAATTTAGTTATAGTTGTTTTATAGTCTTGTTAAAAACATGGCTTCTAGCCAGGTGGTGGTGGTGCCTTTAATCTCAAGTTGGGAGGCAGAGAGGTAGGCGGATCTCTGTGAGTTCGAGGCCAGCCTGGTAGACAAGAACTAGTTCCAGGACAGCCAGAGCTGTTACACAGAAAAACCTTGTCTATCTCAAAAAACCAAAAAAAAAAAAAAAAGGTTTCTGACTAAATGTATAGTACATACCTATAATTTCAGTACTCCTGATGCTATAGCAAATTCAAGGCCACTCTGGTCTACATAGCAAGAGTCTCCCCTGACCCAAGTCTCCTGATTGTATTCTAGCATGTATGTATCTATGTATGCATGCATGTGTGTTAATGAATGTTCAAATATATGCATGCATGGGTGCATGTATGTTGATGGAGTGGCGGGCTGTTTCCTGCCACCTGGCTAGCTTTACCCGAAATAATTACACGGAAACAGTATTCTTTTAAACATTGTTTGGCCCATTAGTTTTAACCTCTTATTGGCTAGCTCTTACATATTGATCTAACCCATTTCTAATATTTTGTGTAGCACCACGAGCTGGCTTACCAGGAAAGATCTTAACCTGCGTCTGTCTGGAGTGGGAGAATCATGGCGACTACCTGACTTGGCTTCTTTCTCCCAGGATTCTGTTCTGTCTACTCTGCTTACCTAATTTTCTGTCCTATCAGGCCAAGCAGTTTTCTTTATTAGTTAACCAATGAAAGCAACAGATAAGATACAAGACCCACCTCTATCACATGTACATGAATATGTACATACATGCGTGTAATCATAAATCTATATGTGTAAATATACAGGCAAGTGTTTATAATGTGTACTTTATTTTTTAATTGATTGAGCTTAGTTGACATGCCATTAACTATTTTTCTGATTCAAACATTTTTCATTTGGAAGTATAAAATTGTCTCCAAAGATGAAAATGATTAATGTCCAAGAAATCACTAAATTGATTGCTCAAGTTTGGTATCCAAATTGTGGTGCAAATAGTCTTACTGAAGCCACAGGAAGCTTGCTTAGCAGACCTCCACTGTAAAGATACAGCATGCCTGGGCAGATGTGTGTTAGAATGCCTGCCTTCCAGAGGCAGAGTGCTTATATACAACCTGCTTCCTGTGGAGCCACTTACTCCACATAGGGGTAGATGTGCTGACTGGGGAACACAGCACACAGAGGATTATCTGCTCTTGCTTTGACTTTAAACTGCTGTGCAAGACACTTTCCTTCCCTGTGAGCTGTGGTATCCACCATAGTGCATGGGTTCTTTGCATTTGATACCAATAGTAATCCCTCAATGGCCTACATTTTTCTAAGTACCTACTTGGTGGCTTGTCTTTCTCCTGACATGGTTATAGGGCAAGTACCTGCTGGGAGGCTCTTTCGGGTCAGTAATAACAGAGATGTCATGAGGCATGAGTTACTTGCTGTTTGTTGCTTGCTGGCCTGTGCTAGGCACAGTGATGGACTCACAGAACAGCTGTGCCTCCTGTATATGCAGAACCATATCTCCAGCACCCAGGACTATGCACTGGAGAATGTTTTTTTCCTTTGCTGTTGTTTTAATTTTTTTCTTCCTAATATCTATTGTAAATGCCTTTTTGCTTGAATTGCTTTTGAAGTATTCTCCTGGCCTCTGATTCCAGCTGGTGTCGGCTGTAGGATACCTGCGCTCCAAAGGCATCATCCACAGAGACATCAAGGATGAGAACATCGTGATCGCTGAGGACTTCACAATTAAGTTGATAGATTTTGGCTCAGCTGCCTACTTAGAGAGAGGCAAACTATTTTATACTTTTTGTGGGACAATCGAGTACTGTGCACCTGAAGTTCTCATGGGAAATCCGTACGTATCACATGATCCTGGAGTTTACCCTCCTCTTGCGTTGTGTCCATGAATGTTGTGATTTTAGGAAGAAGTGGTTTCAGTTTGGGGTGCTTTATTGAGTAACGAGGGTAATGTTCTGGAAAGTCAGTGTGCAATAGGCAGGAAGCTGGACGATGAACATAGGGGATGATTCTACCATTTTCAACTTTTGATTGTTTGGGGTTTGATGATATAGAAAGTGTCGTGCCCCACCTCGTCCAGCAAGGAATTAAGCGACCACCGGAGCTCTTCTCACTGCAGTTTATTCCAGGACTTTATTCACTTTCTCTCTCTCTCCTCTCTCCCCTCTCTCACCGGGCAAACCTCTCCCAGCCCTTAAGTAGGCATGGGCTGCCAACCCCAAACTGCCAGGTGGGCACTGCCCATAGGTTCACGCATATGCAGGCAGCTGATAATCATTGCATGATCATAGCATAGGTCAGGCCTTAGCCATCTCAGGAGTTGATTATACATCTCCATCAGGTGTGACACCACGCAGCTCACTACAGTTCCCCCTTTTGTTTTGTAAAGCAAACAGATAAGAGTAGAGGTCTGATCTCTGTTAAAAATGAAACATGTAAGCCGGGCGATGGTGACGCACGCCTTTAATCCCAGCACTCGGGAGGCAGAGGCAGGTGGATCTCTGTAAGTTCGAGACCAGCCTGGTCTACAGAGCTAGTGCCAGGACAGGCTCCAAAGCCACAGAGAAACCCTGTCTCGAAAAACCAAAAAAAAAAAAAAAAAATTGAAACATGTACTAGTGTTTGTCCAGGTGTCATCCACTCAGAGAACACTAGACCTGTCCGGTGCCTTTTTTACATAGGTGGGAGCTAGATACCAACCCACATGCAATCAGACTTTCTCTTCTTGAGGCTGATGTATGCTTACCTCAAGTGCAGTGCACAAGCCTCGCATCCTGTGCTCGCTTAAATCTGTATTAAGGTAGATAGCCAAACTTGGGGAGACTGTCCTGCTTCAATGGCCGTGAAGGCCTGAATGATCATAACTGCATTACAATGCTATGAAACCCTTATGTGGCAAATGCACCATAGGCATACCAGGGAGGCAAGCACCATTAAGCTTTGTTAGGGCTCCTATTCCCACCCACTCCTTCAGATGATCCATGGAGTGATCCAGGAAGATAGTTCTTCTGCCAGGCTGGTATCCATGTGTGTGGAATTTGCAGTCACCATCCTCACTCGCAGCTTTTCCAGTTGTTTTTCGAATTCACCAGACCAATTACCTAAAAAATATCTAGACAATTCTTTAAATTTTTCATATCACACACAGCCCCAGATACTTCCATTCACAGCCAAGCTGAGCCAATTGCCACAGCCGTGGCTGTGCTTGCGGCAGCAGCAAGGGCAGTAAGAACTGGTAGCAGAGGGGCCAGCACAGAGGAGAGGAAGGGGAGGCAATCTTGCTTTCCCCTCCCTGGCTTTCCTCTGCCTGCTCCTGTCATTAGGAGTTGCTTTGCCATGACCCCAGGAGCAGTCAGAAACCACTGCTCCTTCAGCAGTCCCCCAAATAACATACCCCAGCTGTCATACCCCCGTGGCTCATTTATTCTTGTCAGCTGAGTGCATGGAAGACACCTCCCTCTTGCACCTCTTTGGCTTCCCTAGCAACCCAGCTGATCCTGCTTCTGCTCTGAAAGGGCCCCACTTAAACCGGTTTTAGGGAATTTGGGCGTTGTCTATCTCTCTGGCTACTTTCTGCTGAGCAGGGATGTAGCATTCTTACTGTCATTTTCCAGTCCAGGTCGCAGCGACAGGTGAAGGTAGAGGTATGGCTGAGCAGTCCGGCCGGTTGCCCCGGGCTAGGACAGAGGTCCAGGTCAACAGACCTAACAGAGGTTGTGCTTCTACGCCCTGAGGCATCCATGCTGGGAGTGGCCTAGCGTTCTGGCCTTGTCTGTCTTCAAGGCAGGTCCAGGTGTTTGCAGCTTCGCAGACCCTCAGTGCTGCTTGACTTTGGAGCAGCCTGGAGCTCCTTGGCCTTGGAGCCACAGCTGCTCACACTCCACAGCAAACTCTGGAGGTCTCAGTAACTCAAACCACATGAATATACCTCCCTTCCTTAGGGTACCTTGTTCAGCGGCAAAATCCAGATCTGTGCCAACCCTGTCCCAGGATGACACATTAAGATTGCCAGAGACAGCAAACCAAGAAACAATTGTATCAAATTTAGCCAAAAACCTCCAAAGCGTTCCGTAACAGCTTGTTAAGAGCCAGAAAAATCAGGTGTGATGTTGAAGCCCATTCTAAAATCCTATTCTTCCTTTTAGTTTCATTTTAAACCGTCCACTATTGTCGTGGCCTTCACTTTAAACTGTCCCCTATAGTCGCGGCCCTATTACCCCCACTCTCCCTTCTTCTACTGGCGAGAGTGGAAAACCCGCTTTCTGTCGCGGATCCCCAATCTTTACCTTGAGGATTATTTGGTGCACCCCCTGACTGTAGCAAGTTCTCTGCTCCACGGAGAGAGGTTTGGAGGTTCCCCGTACGGGCCACCAATTGTCGCGCCCCACCTCATCCAGCAAGGAATGACGCGACCACCGGAGCTCTTCTCACTGCAGTTTATTCCAGGACTTTATTCACTTTCTCTCTCTCTCCCCCCTCTCTCTCTCCTTTCTTCCCTTTCTCACCAGGCAAACCTCTCCCAGCCCTTAAGTAGGCATGAGCTGCCAACCCCAAACTGCCACGTGGGCACTATCCATAGGTTCATGCATATGCAGGCAGCTGATAATCATTGCGTGATCATAGCATAGGTCAGGCCTTAGCCATCTCAGGAGTTGATTATACATCTCCCATCAGGTGTGACACCACACAGCTCACTACAAGAAAGTTAGAAAAATACAAGATAAAGAGGAAGGTCTCAAAAGCTGGAATGTTCTGAGTGACTCATAACTTGCTGTACTTATTGAATATCAGGAATAATCATTACTTCAAGGTGTTATCTGTCTGTATAACAGCGGGTTTCTTTATGTAACAGCCCTGCTATCCTGGAATTCACTCTGTAGATCAGACTGGCCTTGAATTTACAGAGATCCTCCTGCCTCTGCTTCCTGAGTCTGGGATTAAAGGCATTCACCACCACCGTCCATGTTATTTATTTTTATTTTGTTCATTCATTCATTTATTTATTTACTTACTGGTTTTTCGAGACAGGGTTTTTCTGTAGCTTTGGAGCCTGGAACTAACTCTTGTAGACCTGGCTGGTCTGGCATTCACAGAGATTCACCTGCCTCTACCTCCTGAGGGCTGGGATTAAAGGCATGCAATACCACTGCCCAGCTTTATTTTTATTTATGTATATGTGTGTTTTGCCTGCAGGTGTGTCTGTGTAGCATGTTCAGTGACTGCAGAGGCCAGATAAGGGTTTTTGATTCTGTCCCGGTTGATGTTTTGTCAACTTGACACAAGCTAGAGTCATTTGGGAACATTAATTGAGCAAATGCTCCCACAAGATTGGCCTGTGGTCAGGCAAGCATGTAGACCACTTTCTTGATTAATGATTGGATGGGCTGGATGGTGCTACTCTTGGCCAGTGGTCCTGGATACTATAAGAAATCAGTCTGAGCAAGCCACGAGGAGCAAACCAGTAAGGAGCACTCCTCCATGGTCTCTTGTGAGGGTTTGAATGAGAATGGCTCTTCATAAGCTTGTGTTTGGATACTTGGGCCCCAGTTGGTGGAACTGTTTGGGAAGGATTAGGAGGTGTGGCCTTTTTAGAATTGCTGTGTCACTAGAGGCAGAGTGAGGTTTCAAAAGACTAGCATCCTTCACACTTAGCTCTCTCTATCTCCTCCTTGCATCAGGATGATGTGAGCTCACAGCATGTTGGGTAGCTTTTCCTCTTCACCATTAGGTACTCTAGCCCTCTGAAACTGTGAGCAGTCAAAAGCTTTCTTTTGTAAGTTGCCTTGGTTATGGTATTTTATCATAGCAATAGAAAAGTAACTAAGACACATCTGCTTCAATTCTTGCTTCCAGGTTCCTTTTTGAGTTGTTGTCCTGACTCCTCTCAGTGGTAGTTTGTGACCTGAGACTTAAGATGAAATAAACCCTTTCCTCCCCAAAGGGTTTGTGGTCATTGTGTTTTATCACAACAGTAGAAATCCTTAACTAAGAAATTGGTGCCAGGTTGTAGGGTATTGTTGTGACAGACCTCATCATGTGTTTTTGGAAGGATTGTGGTGGATTGGACTTTGAACTGGAAAGACCTTTGAGTGTTCAGAGCTCAGTGAACTGTTCTGTGGGAGCTTGGAAGTTAAGAATGTTGAGAATAGTGCAGACGATGAACGCCTAGCTTAGGAAGTTTTAAAGTTTGAGAGTCCTTTACATATTCTGTGGGGCTCTTAGATAATTTGAATAAGCATCTGGTTCTGGTCAGCTCTAGCTAAAGAATCAGCAGTGATTAATTAAAAGACCAGCACCACAAAAGTGAAACACTGGCTTTAGTGGGACAGTCTGTTCAGATGGGGTTGAAGAATCAGCTGTGATTAACAAGAGACCAGCATCATTGAGGCTAAATCTTCTGGAAGATTCCTCAAGATCAGTACACAGAAGCTGTGGTTCAGAGGGGACCAGTGCTGACTTCTGACCTTGGGCCAGCAATCAAACCTGGCAATATGTAAGAGTCTTCCAAATGGTATTGGTATTGAAGACATGAAGGAGTCATGGAGAACGGTTGAGGCTTGGCACCTTAAGAGATCAGGAGAGGCCATTGGTGAAGGGCCAGCATTAGTTTTAGTTAAAGCCCTAGGAGTAATTTGGAGAGAAAGCTCTAGGAGAGAAATTGAGGCTTGGCACCATATGGCAGGGTTAGAGTCCCAGAAGAAAGCCCAGATAGCTATTATTAAAGGTGAAGTCTATGTAGAGTGGAGACCCCAACATTTTAGAGATGCTAGTACCATAGGATGGTCATCAAGGATAACAGTAAGAGTGGAGTGGAGGTGAAGCAAGCTGGGTGTGCTGTGTGTGCCAGAGAGTGGAACTGTACAAGCTCTCTGGAGCCCTGAAGACCGTGAGTCCCAGACATTGAACATGGAGTTAGTTATACTGTTGGAGTTATGATTTTCTTTTGATTTTATTGAGACTACTCTGGTTCTTTCAGTGTAAGAAAGTTATATAACTTATTTTTTTAAATATTTATTTATTTATTTATTTATTATGTATACAATATTCTGTCTGTGTGTATGCCTACAGGCCAGAAGAGGGCACCAGACCTCATTACAGATGGTTGTGAGCCACCATGTGGTTGCCGGGAATTGAACTCAGGACCTTTGGAAGAGCAGGCAATGCTCTTAACCGCTGAGCCATCTCTCCAGCCCCCTATAACTTATTTTTTGTTTTACAGGAGCTCATGGCTAAGAGACATTGGGATTTTAGAGAGATTTGCATATTTTAGGGAGACTTTCAATGCTTTAAAGAGACTCAACTTTTAAGGACTGTGAAACTTAAAAACTGGAATGTCTTATATTGTGATATTGGTATTAATATGAGAACTTGGGATAAATAAAAAAATGTTATGGTTTAATAGTAATGTTTGGTGTTTTAGGTTAACAAATAGTTGTCCTGGCTAGTTTTTTTGTCAACTGACACTAGAGTCATTTGGGAAGAAGAGAACTTCAATTGAGAAAACGTCCCACCAGATTGGTCTTTGGAGTATTTTCTTGACTGATTGATGTGGGAGGGCGTAGCTCACTGTGCAGTGTGCTTCCCTAGCTGAGTGGTCTGATTGCATAGGAAAGCAGGCTGAGCAAGTTAGTCAGCAGCACTCATCCTGACTTTCAGTTCCTGCCCCACATTCCTGTCTTGGCTCTCCTGATGATGGACTGTGACTTGTAAGACGAACTCTTTCCTCCCCAAGTTGCTTTTCATAGTGTTTATCACAGGAATAGAGACCTAACTAAGACAGAACCTCTTGGGCTGGAATTACAGACAGTTGTGAGCTGCTCTGTGGATGCTAGGAATGGAAGCCAAGTTCCCTGGAAGAGCAGCCAGTACTCTTAGTGTGGAGTCATCTCTCTAGTTCCAGCAATCAAAAGCTCAATAATAGTGTTGGGCTGACTATAAGAAGGCCCATTAGGAAGATTGAGAGCAGGAGGAATGATGTGAAGGAACTGTCGGAGCTCACATTCTTGTCTCTGAGCTCGGGGAAGCAGCCTCTGGGGGTAAAGGGTGAGTTTGTTGCTCTGTAGTTGGGGAGTCTGTGGGCAGCAAGAACCTGACCTGAAAAGACCTCTTTTCTTGGGAAGTGAGAAAAAGAATCGAAATGAAGCTCATTGCCCACATGTGTAGGGACTGCATAGAAATTGCTGATAGTGGTTTGTGCTGTCCATGCAGGGATTGTCGTCTTTGCTACACACTAACAGGTGTGTCTGTATAAAATAGCTTTCCTTAGTCTTTTCACACAATGGTATCTTCCTCTGCTTCATGCACAAATCTTAGTCAGGTGTCTCAGGAAGAGTGGGTAGTTAGAGGGACAGAATTGTAGCGGCGTAAACGAAAGCAGACAGATTTTAACAATATATATAGCTTTAATGTTGAAATAGACTTACAGAACCACCGTTCCAGCGGAGACCAGGAAAGCAGAAGCGACAGCTGGGAGCACGCTCGCCAAATTTATAGGCAGACATTAGCCCGAGGCAAACACGCCCCCCAAGGGGTGGGACTTATCCCTACATCTCCCCTTTTTGTCTAAATAAGACAGAACCAAACCAAATACAACTATATACAATAACAACAAATAATAAATATAACAAACAATATTGAGAACAAAATCTTTGCTAAACATTCTATCTCAAGGAGTCCAAATAATGTAGAGAGTAACTACAATTATATAATCTTCAACTCCGTCAAAGATCTGAAAAGGGAATAAACACTACTCAACGAACGAGATATATCCAAAATGTGCAACAATTGACAGAGACAACTGACTACCTGGGCAATCACCCAAAGTCTCGTTTGCTATGTTGAGTCAACCAACTTTGGCTAAGACCTAACATAACTGACATACCATTATTAAAGGCAAGGAACTTTTCAAAACTATCTTACCCTGTCTTGGCAGGATATGACAGTCCTGTTTTATCCATTGATGCACGCTCTGTATCTCTGTCAGTGGTTGAGGTATGGGCATTTCTTTGCACAAAGGCCAGTTCTGCCAAATAGAAAGGCTCCAGGTGGAGTGTCTTTGGTGCTGAACATTCTCTCGGGAATAGAGCTGTGTTGCCAGGAGCAATTGTGTCTCACTATCACGAAACTCTGAGTTAGATTAAAGGCCATTTTCTACAGCTCTTTGAAGAGGTCGAAGATTATATATCTATACTGAGTATAATCTCTATATATCTAGAGAACCTGATTAGTCTAATTATAAATGACAAACTTAGATGACTATTTATCTATATAATTCTCAATATCTATCTAACTGAAAGACTAAGACAATAAACAACTGTGTAACAAATGAGGATAATGACCTCCAAATATAAACACTGTACAAATATACATTGCAATATGGTAAATATATATCAATACACAAACATATAAGTATCTTAATCAGAGGTAGAAATGTACACTGCAATATGGTAAATATACACATATATTTATCAATACAATATATGTCAATACATAAAAAATATTTTAAACAGAGATAGAAACATGCATGCATACAATAGTCAATATAATTTAACTTTGTATCAATATACAAGAATCGATACCAATATATTTGTCTAAAAGCAGTAACTCACAATTATAAATCTATTATCCCATCATTCCCTCTTTTTTTTTCAAAATGATCCCTGAGCTTATAAAATTCCTCCCCCAACCTCCCAACCCCTAAATGATGTCCCTAAACCCAGGGGTAAATTTTACTGGGAGAGGAGACGTCGTCCTCTAGAATTACTTCCAGCTGTCATGGGGGCGACATTCTTTCTGGGGGATCCTGTGAAAGTAAAATGATGGTTAAATTTCAAGATCAATGTCTTTGAAAATTGCAAATAGTCTCTGAGTATTTTGTGGAGGTCTGGCCAGAATGTTGTACAAGATGTGCACCATTTCAGCTAACCAAGTTGGGATCGTCTTGTGCAGCTGGTACCCAAAACAGGTCTTGTAGTAGTGCTATCAGTATCATGACGTCATATCAACCAGGTAGAGTTGTTGTTGTGGGGCCCCATCTTCTTCCTGGAAACTTCAAATGTCACTTCAGGAAAAACTCATTGTTCATTATGAAAAACTTAAACATTAATCATATAGACATACATATATATATATTCAATGAGAGGCATGATAGATATATTCAATGAAAAGTATGATAGATATGGAGAAAAGCAAAGATGTTTTCTAAACTCATATTTCTTTCTGTCCCATATCATGGCTCTTGACATGAGACAGAAACTCCAGAAACTCTGGGTTTTTCTCTTACTAACAGGCTTGGAATTGGAGAGGGACTGAGCCAGAGTCCAACTTCAAAACCAGCTTTATATATTTATAAAGAAATGTTTAATAAGACATATATATATATATATATATATATATATATATATATATAAATTAATACTTACAAAATGTGTCCATCCATCAGTAGTTAAATATTCAGGGTCCCTCAATTTCTTTGAAGATGAGTATTTTCCTGTGGAGATTAGAAAAGAACCCTGCCTCCAACCTATCTGTATTTCTTACCATCAGTATGTTCGCCATCCTTATGAAAGAATTGTTATTTATCTTTTCCAAGTGGCTTCTCTTCTTCAAACTGAACCTTTATTAATTTTGATGGTATCCACAATTTTTCCTCACCTGTGGAGATAAGAGCAAAACCCCTTCCCCAACGTAGCACATCTCCTGGCTTCCATTGTGAGGTCAGCACATCCTTGAAATAAACTGGTTGATTTAGTTCAGTAGACTTTTCCATTATCCAATGTCTTTCTGCAGCCGTTGTTCCCTTCTCATTAGCGTTGAGAAAATTCAAGGTTAACAAAGCATTATGTAACCTATTTCTGGAGGTGTTTTCCACCCCTTTCTGTTTGTTCAACATATCCTTTATAGTTTGATTTGATCTTTCTATGACTGCTTGACCTGTAGGCTTGTATGGTATACCTGTAACATGCTTGATATTATAATAATCAAAAAACCGTTTCATTTTCCTAGAGACATAAGCAGGACCATTATCCGTCTTTATTTGTGTAGGTATACCCATGATAGCCATGACTTCTAATAAATGAGTGATTACTGAATCAGCTTTTTCTAAACTTAAAGCAGTTGCCCACTGAAAGCCTGAATAAGTTTCAATGGTGTAATGAACATACTTTAATTTGTGAAATTCTGCAAAGTGGAACACATCCAGCTGCCAGATTTCGTTCCTTTGGGTGCCCTTTGGATTAGCCCCTGCAGGCAGTGGCTTTTGGTTATAGAAAGAGCAAGTAGGGCATTTCTTTACAATCTCCTTAGCTTGCTGCCATGTAATGGAAAATTCTTTCTTCAAACCTTTGCTATTAACATGATGTTTTTTATGAAATTCAGAGGCTTGTAGCACACTGCCAATCAATAATTGAGCGATTTCTGCATTACCTTGTGCTAGAGGACCTGGCAGACCCGTATGGGATCAGATGTGTGTTATGTACATAGGGCAAAGCCTGTTCCTGATCAAATCTTGAACCTGGAGAAACAATGAGGTTAGTTCTGTAGCATCAGGTATAAATTCAGCAGTTTCAATATATAAAACAACTCTGCGTATTGTGAATCAGTGACTATATTAATAGGTTCTTTAAAATCCCTTATCACCATAAGAATGGCATATAATTCCGCCTTCTGGACAGAATCATAAGGACTTTGTTCCACCTTATCCAAGTCTTCTGATTTGTAACCTGCCTTCCCTGATTTATTGGCATCAGTATGGAATGTACAGGCTCCAGTTATTGGAGCATCACGGACGATTCGAGGAAGAATCCAAGAAGTTCTCTTTATGAAGTTAAGCCTCTTGCTTTTTGGATAGTTGTTATTAATGTCTCCCAAAAAATTAGCATAAGCTCTTTGCCATGGTTCATTATCTTCCCATAATTTCTTTAGTTCATCAGCAGTGAAAGGCACTATAATTTCTGCTGGGTCTATGCCTGCTAGTTGACGAAGTCTCAGCTTGCCTTTTATAATTAACTCAGAGACTTTTTCCACATAAGTTTTCAGTTTCTTACTTGGTTTATGTGGTAAAAAGATCCATTCCAAAATAATATCATCTCTCTGCATTAAAATTCCTGTAGGAGAAATTTTTGATGGTAGTATGACGAGAATACAATCGAGCTCTGGATTCACCCTGTCCACATGTGCCTGTTGTAATTTTTCCTCAATCATTGTCAGTTCCTTTTCTGCTTCAGCTGTTAATTCTCTGGGACTGTTTAAATCTTTATCACCATCCATGGTTTTATTCAAATGAATTATTAGATCAGGTGTTATTCCAATAGCTGGTCGTAGACTGGAAATGTCTCCTAACAGTCTTTGGAAGTCATTAAGAGTCCGTAGGCAGTCTCTCCTAATTTGTGCTTTTTGTGTCTTAATTTTTTGCAAACCTATTTTATAACCTAAATAATTAACAGAATCTCCCTTCTGAATCTTTTCAGGAGCGATTTGCAATTCCCATTTAGGTAAAAGTATTTTTATTTCTTCAAACAGTCTGTTCAAGGTATCCATGTTTGAATCGGATAACAAATGTCGTCCATGTAATGGTATACTATAGATTTGGTAAATTTCTTGCGTATTATTTGCAATGGTTGGTTCACAAAATATTGGCACAGGGAGGGGCTATTTAACATACCCTGAGGGAGAACGGTCCAGTGGTACCTCCTCGAAGGTTGAGAATTGTTGTAAGTAGGCACTGTGAAGGCAAATTTTTCTCTATCTTCTTTTTGCAAAGGTATAGTGAAAACACAATCCTTTAAATCAATAACTATGAGAGGCCATCCTTTTGGTAATAAAGAGGGCAAAGGAATTCCAGATTGCAGAGGGCCCATACGTTGAATAACCTTGCTGATGGCCCTGAGATCTGTTACCATTCTCCATTTACCTGATTTTTTCTTAACCACAAATACAGGAGAATTCCAAGGGCTGGTAGATTCTTCTATATGTCCAGCATCTAATTGTTCTTGTACCAGCTGTTCTAAAGCCTGTAACTTTTCCTCAGCTAAAGGCCATTGCTTTGTCCATATTGGTTTCTCAGTCAACCATTTTAGAGGCAAGGTTGTTGGTATCTCTGTAGGGACATCAATTGCTTGTTCTTGTACAGCCCGAATGGCCGGTTTTCTCCGTTTGTAATATCTTTTAATATTATTCCCAGAAATATAGGCTCTAGAAGTAGCAGGAATGTTAATTTCGGTATTCCATTGTTGTAATAGGTCACGGCCCCATAAATTTATTGCGATATTGGCTACATATGGCTTTAATTTTCCTATTTGTCCCTCTGGCCCTATACATTCAACCCATCTCGTGCTCTGCCTTACTTGAGATAGGGTTCCAAGTGCTGGGATTAAAGGCGTGCGCTACCACTGCCTGGCCGGCCTCAAACTCACAGCGATCCGCCTGCCCTTGCCTCCCAAGTGCTGGTATCAAAAGTGTGCGCCACCACTGCCCGGCCAAGTCACTTTGTATCAGACCAAATCTGCCGCTGTGGCAGCTTTTGTTGCAAAACCGCAGGTACTTGAGCTTTTACTAATTCAGGCAGTGGGGTTCCGCTGCAAAACTTAGCCAAGGCAGGCAGAATGGGCCTGTGTGGCCGAGTATGTCTCGGACTTGGCACTGGGGCCAGAGTTACGAACTACAAAACAGCACCCGGGTGGGTGCTGTGTTAGCTAGCGGGCTACCCGCTTGAGTCGGGGGCAAAATAGCCCCACGTTGGGCGCCAATATGTAGCGGCGTAAATGAAAGCAGACAGATTGTAACAATATATATAGCTTTAATGTTGAAATAGACTTACAGAACCACCGTTCCAGAGGAGACCAGGAAAGCAGAAGCGACAGCTGGGAGCACGCTCGCCAAATTTATAGGCAGACATTAGCCCGAGGCGAACACGCCCCCCAAGGGGCGGGACTTATCCCCACACAGAATGTTTAGCTCTGTGTGGTCTTGTAGAATAGTGTGTTGAGTCAGTAGATAGGCATGGTCAAAACTGGATTTCACATTAGGCCTGATCAGGTCCTGGTTGTCTGCTCAACCACTATCCTACCTTGTGTGAGAAACCTTCATCAGTGGGGTTAGGAGGTGACCAGGACCCAGGCCTGTGTCTTCTCAGGGCACCTTTTCAAGTCACAGTCAGAAAGTGAATGTTGAGTTAGCTTTCATTGACTCCTGGAGCTTGGTCTCCTCAATACGCTGTGGCCACCCTTATGCTGGGCTGGCCCTTGTGTGCAGCAGACGACGAGGCTGTGTGCTACTAGCAGAGAGTGAAGGGGGCAGGGAAACTTTCCCTTTTGGAGTCTCTGTGTGTTCAGAGCTACCATAGCAAGGTGTTGAAGCGACTGTAGTTTCTCTTCAGATCTGATTTGATTGTCCCTATTCCCAGTGAGTGTCCTGCTCTGGTACCGTCCTGTAATGGTTGAAATATAGGCGACATTGAAGAGGAGCTACATGTAAACTGGCTCACTCTGCATGCTTTGTATGACTGGGTGTTCCACACCTAGGCTATGACGCTTCCATTTCAGTCCTTAGCCATCTGCGGCACGTGCCTTCCCCATGTGTCCTGTTTACACTGTGCTTTCTGCTCCCTGGCCATCCTTTACAGTCATGTGTGCAGTCATGTGCTGGTCTTACCTGTGGACCTCTCGGTCAGGACCTTGTCTCATTCTGCATGCTTCCTTCCTCATTGCACACTCATGTCCATCTCATCAGGCAAAAGGCTTTCTGAATCCTGATTCCAGATTCTATCTGTAAGAACTTTTTTCTTCCTTCTCGATTTTATATTGTTCTTCCTCAGGGGTCGGCAAACCATAGGCAACCTTTAGACAACCTACCTGGTGTGGCTGGTAGCATGGTGAAGTTAGGATAACACCTCCCCTCCTCCCCCAGGCCTAGTCTTCCAGGCGGCCCTAGTTCCTGATAAACTCCTCCATCCTACCGTTCATTTCTCTGACCCCTCAGCTGTCACTAAACTTTCTTCTCTTGTGTTTCTCCTGTTTGATTTGACTTTAGGTGCCCCTTTCCTCTCACCACATGGTCTTTCCATAGGGTGTACCACCACTTGTTCTGATGTTGCCTGTGGCCCCTGTTGGCCCTTACTGCCGCCAAGTTGTGACTTGCTCTCTGGTCCTCTACTCTCCCCGCCTCTGGGAATCATCCCCCCTTTTCCGGGTCAGTTAGAGTGTCTCTTGCTTGAAGCAGCCCTGTGTGGACTGTGAGAATGCAAGTCTCTGACTGGGGTTGGAAAGCTCTGACATTCAGAGTGGGGCTGACTCGATGAGCTTTGTATTGAGTAGTCTCGGTTCCTCCTTGCAGCTATAGAGGGCCAGAGCTGGAGATGTGGTCTCTGGGGGTCACTCTCTACACGCTTATCTTCGAGGAGAATCCCTTCTGTGAAGTGGAGGAGACCATGGAGGCAGTCATTCACCCCCCGTTCCTGGTTTCCCAAGGTGAGCATGAGCTCCAGGTGGTGAGTGATGTCATTGCCTGAGAACTCAACATTTTGTTTCTGTCTCCTCTTTGTCTATGCTGATTAGTTCTTTTATCATTTTCATTCTAACATTTTGATCTGAGCATAATAATTTTAATATGACTCAAAACATTTTGGTAATTTTTATTAGTGTCCCTTGGATCTTAAAGGCCCTCTTGAAAGTGATATTTTGCAGTCAGTAAGCTTGTCTGTGGGAGCATCTATGAGATCAGACATTTAACTTAAGCCAGGAGCCCCATTTGTGAAGGAGGATGGTGTCAGTACATGGGGAGACTTGACCCTTAGAAGCTCACAGAAAATGTCAGTCATATCATGAGCCCTGTGAGCAATTGTGACAACAAGTAGTAATTTGTATCTGTCATGAAGGCCAGGGATCAAGTGGACTTTGGCTTTACAAGCTTGGAGTAAGTACCTCAGGAGCCTGGATCCTGGAGGAGCTCATGGAGTGGGCAGATGCGGTCAGGTGTCAGCTGGAGCCCCTTCTACTCTAATATCCTGTGGTCCCACAGCACTCACTCACTGGGAGGACCCACGTGGTGACAGATTTTCAGTCTGTGTCTTAGCCTCTGCTTAGGTCAGACACCTCTGTCTGTTCTAAGAAGTCCAGATAGGGCCTGAACCAACAGATGACCATTCAGAGTAGCAGGAGCTGAAAGTCTGAGTAAAGGTGGTGGCAGGTTCAGTTCTCAGTGAGGCCTCTTTTCAGCTTGTGGGTGGCACCTTCTTGCTGTGTCCTCATAGTGAAGATGGAGAACCAGTCTTTTCTACCTCTTCGGACACCAACTCCAGTCTTCCCCACTCACGGCTTCCCCTAACACCTCCCAGCACCCCACTGCCCTGCACCATCTCATTAGGGGTGAGCTCTCCAACACACAGACTTTGGAGGGACATATCAGCCACAGCAGCCTGGAAGAGGATTTTAGAGCTTCACTAGTGGGTCCCTGCGATGCTGCTGTTTCTGTGGTGTACTGCTCTGCTCCGGGGCTGCTCCATGGCTTCTCATTACACAGCTGGGTTCCTGCTGATGTGGCCCAGAGGCCCTGGCCAACGCATACGCACTTGGAGGAGACAGGGCCCAAATGCAGATTGAGGTTGGGCTCCTGCTAGAGCTCAAGCTGCCTCTCCTCAGAATGATCTGGGGTGCTTCAGTTGCCTGCCACCTTCCCTTGCATGTCATGCTCATCCTCAGCCACTCACAGCCAGAGCTCCTGTATCATCATTAGGGTTTCCATTGCTGAGATAAAACACCATGACCAAAAGCACCTTGGGAAGGAAAGCATTTCAGCTTACTAGTTACACATCACCGTCCATCCCGGGGGAAGTAGGACTGAAACTAAAATGGGGCTGGAACCTGGAGCTGCTGCTTGTCAGCTTGCTCCTCATAGCTTGCTCAGCCTGCCCCCTTCCTTTCTCTTTCTTTCTCCTTCCTTCCTTCCTTCTTTCTCTTATTTTATTTTATTTGAGGCAAGGTCTCTGTGTGTATCCCTGGCTATCCTAGAACTCTCTTTGTAGGTTGGCTTTAAACTCACAGAGATCTGCCTGCCTCTTCCTCCTGAGAGCTAGGATTAAAGGCATGTGCAACCACCATCCAGCTGCAGTCTGCTTTCTTCTACCACCCAGGACCACCAACCCATGGGTGGCACTATCCACAGTGATCTGAGCCCTCTCACTTCAATCAAGAAACTGACCCACAAGCCAATCTGGTGGTAGCATTTTCTCAATCGCAGCTCTTTCTTCCCAATTAACTCTTTGTTGTTGTTGTGGGGTGGAGAGTTCGAGTTAGGGTTTGTCTGTGTCGCATTGGAGCCTGTTCTGGAACTATATAGGCTGGCCTCAAACTCAGGCCAGCATCTGCCTCCAGAGTGCTGGGATTAAGGGTGTGCGCTACCATTGTCTGGTCCAAATAAATTTTGTTTGTGTCAGGTTGATATAAAACTAGCCAACACACCTTGAAATCAGACTACCTGAGGTTTGATTGAGCTGGATCTCAACTTCCACGCTTCCATTTTGGAGGTGATAGATTTATAAAGGTATTCTCTGACAATACCAGGGCAGGCCCTCAAGCCCTAGGACTCCAGGCTGCTTCCTTGCTTTGTGAGAGGTTCCGTGAAGCAGGACACCCTGAAGTCTGAGATGTGTTCCATTTGACTTGGCTTGGTTCCACCTGTGTTCTTTATGTCCTTAGAACTTATGACTCTTCTGTCTGGGCTGCTGCAGCCTTCCCCTGAGCAGCGGACCACTTTAGAGGAGCTGATCCTAGACCCTTGGGTGACACAGCCTGTGAACCTTGCTAATTACACCTGGGAAGAGGTGTGTCGGACCAACCAGCCAGGTGAGAAGTCTCAGCCTCCCCTCCTCCCGCCCTTTCCTGTGTCTTTTGTTTGGGATGGGAAGGTGACTAGGCCTCCTTCCGGGATAAGGCTTCTTCCACCACTCTGTCCTAGATACATATACCAGAATCTGTGGCTGGTCTGAAAAACGGGGCTTGACTGTGTAGAGACCCTTAGGTGCCACTTGGGTGTGGCTATGGACCTTAGAGGGAGGATAAGTTCTTTTAGTAACCTTGGCTGGGAGAGACGAGAATGTAGAAGTTGAAGAGTCAGCTGGTTGACTAGTCCCAAGAGGGGTCAGGGTACAGATGCTGACCATGATGCTGAGGGGCTAGACAGGGCATCATGTCTCTTCAGAAAAAGACTCCCTAGCTCCAAGTCAGAGCTCCTGAGGAACCAGGCTGGAGATTAGCGCATGCATGTGTGCGGGCTCACACACAGTATCTCAGCAGGATCTATACCTCTAGAATATCACCCTGTGGTTTCAGAATCCACTGCCTACCCTCCCCCAATTCTGTTGTTCCTAAACAAAGTATTTTAGAATCCTATTGTTATGTTTTCTTCACCCTTTAGAAACTGGCCTGTTGTCAGCTGCAAGTTTGGAGCTTAGGAGCAGGAGTCCAAGTGAAGTGACTCACACAAAGGATTTCAGTGGACCTCCTGCTCCCAGGGAGGCTCCTGGTGATGAGCACTGCCTGCATCCCGAGGATCCATCTCTGTCAGTCAGCTGAATGAAAGCTCTCTCCTGCTATTTTCTACTTGATTTGGGAAATTGTATGGATTTCAAGGCTTCCTACGAGGAGAAAGAAATTCTGAAGAACTGGGATGAATTCCCCTTCTACAGATTTCTGTGCAAGTGCTAAAACAAGCTTGCAATACTATATATATATAGTATTTAGGTTTATGAAAGACTTGTAATTCATTTTTTTACAACTTTGAAAATAAGCATTCTAGTGTTCAGTTACTTTGTATTATTAAAGGACTTTAGCTTGTGAGCCTCAGAAAGACATGAGGAATATTTCAATTCTCTGTTTTGTTGTTTTGTTCTTTGCTTGTAAGTTTGTGAGACAGGATCTTACCACATAACTGTGGCTGGTCTTGAAGTCATAGAGATCTGCCTGCCTCCTGTGTGATGGGATTAAAGATGTGTGACACCATGCCCAGCTCTTTCTATCTGAGAGAGAGAGAGAGTGTGTGTGTCTTTCCCACTGACTTGGTATCTGTGATAATGGTGTAGAGTCCATAGAGTTGGCTAGACAAAAATGACCAGAATATTTTCTTTCTTGAACTTTTTCCAAATTAAAGCTACTTAATTAGTTAAGTTACCTTGGCTAGGACTCTATGGGACATGAGAAGTACTGGTTTTCTTCATTTTTCCATTTCTGTACCCTACTTACCACGGCTAAAAGAGCAATCTATCCTAGTTTACTCTGGGACTTTAGGCCTGTCAGCCATCTGTCAACCCATAGTACCCTTCCAGCACTTTCAGACATCCCGTGTCTGGCCCAGCTCTACTTCGTCTGTGTGAAAGGCTCTTGGTGAAGGGTAGGTATCAACTCGACTGCCACTGAGGGTTTCCAGGCCCAGTCTTCAGAAGTTTGTGACATTTTAGCTTTTGATTTCAGATGAGCTCTGTTTCTAGAATGAAACAAATGTTTTTCCTTGTAGTCTTTATTACACATAGAGCACAAGATATTACAGATTTTTTTTCAGACAGTGTGGTAGGGCTGAGGATGCAAAATGCAGCTTTCAAAGAACCATTTCTATATTAGAAAAAAAAAATAAAGCTTTTGGTTACAGTCTGATGTCTTGTGGGTGTTCTTTGCAGGAAAACAAAACCAAACAATACAAAAGCTCTCAAAACCTTGGAGACTAAGGTTCTGAGTTGGCAGCTGATAATTTTCCCTCTTGGAATTTCAAGTTTGATTCAAGATGCAAAGTTTTGTGAAGACTAAAGATCCTGCCAGACTTTGACAGCAGCCCTGTGTTCTAGCCATCACTTTGTTCCAGTGCTGGCTGACTGGTTCCTAGATTATTTTCAAGAAGTTGGAGTGGCATAGGGTTTTCTTAGGCTTTCAGTGTGAAGGCCTAAATGATGTTTATTTAGTTAGAAAATTAAGACAAAAGAAAGTTTTACGCAGATTGCAACTTTCCTGTCCTTTTATACAACCCAACCCTTCTGTCAAAAGGTATGTTTAAATACTTCAGCCCTAGGTCAGTGTGTAGCACAAAGTAGGAATATGTTTATTGATGTATCAGCCTGATCCCTTTTTTCACACAAGAAGCCAATAAACCAGGAAGAAATAAATATAATAATGACTTACGAGTGGTGGAATTTAGGCAGCTGTGAGAACACAGCTTTTTATCTTTTACTGTTCTCTCCTTCTAAAAGGTTCCCAGGCTTTTTGCCCAAACAGGTCTAAGATGCAAATTTAATGCATGCAAATTTGTATGGAACATTCTGGTGCCTCATCTTTATGGGAAATCAGACCTCTGTGCTAAGAGAGCTCTGTTGTTTATAAGTGAAAATGTGCCATTGTTCCTATCATTTTATTACTTGGGCCATGTATTTTTTTTTAATGGCAGACATATTTCTCTGTGTGTACCTATGTGAGTTTATATGTGTATTACATACTTGGTTGTTACAGTTGGGTGTCCTCTGTAACTTTGAGGCTGGGTCTCTCCCTGCACCTGGACCCACATTTCTTTTTGGTTAGACTGTCACTCAGTAAGTCCCGTTGATCCTCCTGCGTCCTTCCCTCTCCGTGTTGGGATTAAAGGCATGCATGGGGTCACACCTGGATTTTTATGTGGGTGGGTATTGGGATCTGAACTGCAATCCTTATGCTTGCTCTGCTAATTGCTGAGCTATCTCTTCAGTCTCTAAAGACTGGCTTCTTTTGGTGTGTGTGGCCAGGTATTCACATTGAACACAGAGTTAAAAAACAAAAACTTATATGGGCATGTGTGTCATTGTGTGTGTATGTGTGTGTGTGTGTGTGTGTGAAGGTAGACATTTGTGGAGTGAGTTTGTTCTTTTACACTTTTACATGGGTTTCTAGGATCAAACTCGGGTCATCAGACTGGTGTGGCAAGTATCTTAATTGCTGAGCCATCTTGCTGACCCTAAACACGCATTTTAAAACAATACAATTTGCCAAATACCTTTATCTAGGTCTGGATCCAGCTTACCATTTCAGGAAGAATTTGGGGCTGTCCTGAGAAGTTATTCCTGTATTACAGTGTCCACCAAAACCAGTATTCACTTCAAAGGTGAGCCCGGGAGCATGAATTTTGGTTGCTCCAAAAGAGATTCCACTGTGGGTATAGTTAGGTGAGATATTATTAGCTACAGAACAAAGTCATAATCAAGGCATTTACCGGACACATTGATAGGGATAGAGATAGGAAGGTGACTGCAAAGACATTTACCTACAGTATTTTAGGTGTTAACTAATTATATGATTAGCTTTTGGATTGGTGAGAACCAGTGGTGGTCTAAGAATGTATTTTAAAGGCCTTCATAGTCACAAAACTGTTTAGTTGGACAGTGAATGAATTTCAAAAAGGCTAAAAGATAATCCATGATAATTTGATTCTGGTCTGCGACATCCTAACTCCACAATTACAGTTAGGTTATTTGGCCTTATAGGATCTTTTTAAAATTTTTATTTAAGGTTTTTTTTTTTCATTTTTCATATCAACCACAGTTCCCCAGTCTTCCCTTCACCCAACCTCCCACCCACTCCACTCCTCAGAAAGGGTGAGGTTTCCCATGGGGAGTCAACGAAGTCTGGCATATCAAGTTGAGGCTGGACCAAGCCCCTCCTCCCTGAATCGAGGCTGAGCAAGGTATCTTTCCATAGGGAATGGGCTCCAAGAAACCAGTTCATGCACTAGGGCTTATAGAATTTTTAACACCTGCTTCGTTTTTGTGTCCCGTCTCTCCCGGCGCGCCTGTAAGTGTGGTTTACGACAGGAAATAATGGTGTGAACTTAGCTTCTCCCGTACTTGGAAGGGCAGTTGCGAAACCCCTGTGGTCTTGCTTGTTCCTGGCAGAGCACAGCTGAAGGTAGCTGCATCTGCATGCTGCGGCGCTGGGAAAGAGCCCAGGGGATTAAAAGCTTGGCCGCGGAACAGAGGAACGCTGGCTCCCAGGATTGCGGCGGACACGGACCGGAGGATGGACATTGTGGGCCAGGAAGGACCGCCCCTTCCGGCGATCCAGTTACGTTCGCCTCTGGGGCTCCATGGCTGCTCTAGGACGGCGGGTGAGATTGCCATAGTTCCGGGGGTCACAGCAGCCGCGGGCGGGACGTGCAGGAGGCCCTGCCGCAGGTTATTTGTGACCATGTCCGGCCGCTTTGTGGCAATAGCGCTCCCGGGTGGTGTGTGCATAGACAGTCTGGTCCTGACATGAGCCACTGGCTTCTATGGAGTTTCGGCTAATGTGGCGGCTATGGGCTTAGGAGACCTGGACCACCAAGGCGGAGAGAAGGGAGGCGGGTTGTGCTAGAGAGGTTTTGGAGACCAGTCTGGCAGCCATCGGATGCCTAATTTGTTATGTGTTAGTTAGTCCCAGACACCGAGAATTGACAGACTCCTGCCCAGGAATATTTTTACTTTAATGAAAGGTAGCATAGAAACAATTATCCTTTGTTGGAATAAGTTTAGGTAGTGCATCTGTCTGGTGGCTTGTCTGCGGTTCAGAATTTTCAGCCAAATATTAATGACTAGGAGTCCTCCATAAAGCTCAGAGTATTGGCTGTGCCCGGCTCCTATATCTTCTGTAAGTGCTGTCGTCTATATGTTAATTTCCTTCTCTGGAGACCTTTTAGGCCCAGGGGTTTTACAGATTGTTTACAAAAACTGTTAGCTTTTATGGGCCAAGGTCCAAAATACTCGCGCCCTGTGATCTTGTGATAGTTATTATCCCGAGGTGGAACTAATTCTATTTTGGCTCTGTCTTACAGGTTCCTGAGTGGCACCGACTAATGACCCGCGCCTGGACCTGTTTGTCCAGGCAGACCCCTCATCTCAGAGACCGTAAAAGGATGAGTCCTTCTTTGTTTTGGAAACTGACTACAGTACCCAGTGGAGAGAACCTTCAAGAGTCCTCCTGTGTTAGACCTAAAACGTATGTGCAGGAACCAGAGTACAGGACACATCTTGATCAGTGTCTTCATGAGGAGCAGAAGACTTTTGTGGATCCTAAGTCCACGGAGCTTGCAAACGTCATCAGCTCCCTCAAGGACATGGGTTTTGATGAAGCCCACATTAACAGCTTGCTCAATATACAGCCAAGCGTCCATCCTCAACAGCTGCTGGACATAATTTCAGAATTTCTACTCTTGGGATTGCACCCAGAACCTTTATTTATGGCTTTGAAGAAAAGTCCACAGTTACTGAGACTGTCTCCAGTGCAAATGAAGAAGCGGTCCAGTTACCTGCGGAAGCTTGGCCTTGGAGAAGGTAGATGAAGCAGCAGACTTTGTAGTGTGAGAGGAGTCGGAGTTAGTGAAAAAAATAGCCTGCCTTAGTCCAGCCTTCTGATATTGTGACATGACAGGTCATATACAAATGTGTTAGGTTGCATTCCTAGCTATCCTGGGATGCATGTGGTGTGTGGGCTAAACCACACCTTAATAAGGTGAAGTGAGGTTGGAAGGTTCTCCGAGGAGATGTGTGATGGGCCCTCTGCAGAAGGTGTTGTAAGAGGTATGCGGAGAGATTAGCCAGGAGGAGAGAACCAAGGCCAAAACAAGTCCCATGTGTTCTGTTCATTGAGGTCTCGAGCTCCAGAACAGTGGGAACATGAAGTCTGTTTTTGGATGCTTAGAGTTGCTATGTGGTAGTGATATGTGTATGCATATGGGTGACCACTGCAAAAACATCCTGTACAAAAATTTAGACCTGGTGGTGCCAGGTTCCTGGAGAG
The DNA here is from genome assembly GCF_037038515.1 of Microtus pennsylvanicus. Taxonomy (NCBI): domain Eukaryota; kingdom Metazoa; phylum Chordata; class Mammalia; order Rodentia; family Cricetidae; genus Microtus; species Microtus pennsylvanicus. The sequence goes on from NC_134595.1 coordinate 27,187,194, forward strand.
CTGCAGAGTGGCCTCCTGCTAACTGTTGTCATTCCTCTGGAGAAGGGAGATGGAAATCTTCAGTGATGTCTACCCATTTGACCAGTTTTTATTTCTTTTTATTATTGACTGTTCCTGGTAAGACTTTTACCACCCAAGTAGGGGAGGCTTAGAGTCCACTGTTTGGTTCCTCTGTAGGCCTTCTCTAGAAGATGAGCAAAAAAGAAAAAAAGGTTTTCCTGTAGTGTCTTCTGAGTCTAAGCTCAGTATTGAAGAACAGCTTGAGAGATGAAAGGAAAGTGCACACCTTGGCTGGGCGTGGTGGCTGGGCGTGGTGGCGCACGCCTTAAATCCCAGCCCTTGGAAGCCAGAGGCAGGCGGATCTGTGAGTTCTAGGACAGCCCCAACTACAACCCTGTCTCAAAAACAAAACAAAAGAAACAAAAAACAAAAATAGTTTGCCCTTTGGAAATTCCTCTTCACACAGCAGTCAAGCAGAGACAGTGACCAACTATGCTGTTGGGAAAAATAGTTAATAGTCTCAGTAGTTTTTAAGTTTCCAGCTATTAAATTTGCCAATATTCCTAAGAAAATTGGTCCAACTACTAAAAGAAGACCATTTACTCCACTTGTCTGGGACAGCTCCTGTTTATAGCAGTTGTCTGGATACAGTTACTAATGTGGCTCACGAGAGGACACTCGGAGGCCAGGTTAGGGATGTAGGGTGGGCTGCTGGATCTGAGAGGACGTGTTTCCACGGTGCTTTATAGAAGGCAGAGTCTGAAGTCAGCAATCCTATGAAGGGAGGTGATCCTTCTGTGTGTATTGTATCTGTGAGTGTGTTTGGTAGCACATGTTCCGGGACTTACGTGGATGCCATGAGACAACTTTGAGAGTCAGTTGTCTGCTTCCACCGTGTGGGTCCTGGAGATTGTACTCAATTTATGAGGTGTGGTGGCGGGCGCCTTTACCCACTGACCGACCCGTCTACCAGCCCCTAACTATTGTTCAGCCCTTGGCTTTCCAGAATACCTGAAGTTACATGCTTTCCTTTTCTTACTATCCTACAGGGAAACTGAAGAGAGTGCTGCACAGTTGCCCTGAGGTTTTCACCATGCGCCAGCGGGACATTGATGATGTTGTGAGGGTCCTCAAGGAGAGGTGCATGTTCACAGCACAGCAAATCACTGAGCTTTTGCACAGGTGCCCTGGCGTTCTTCAGGCAGACCCCAGTGAGCTAGAGTACAAATTCCAGGTGAGAATGAGTGACTAGACTCTTGACTTCAGATTTTTAAGTTGAGTAAGGTCAGCTGTGTGGACAAGAAGCCTCTGAGTAGAGCTCAGAGCTTCTGTTCTAGAGCAGTACAGCTCAGTTCTTTTCTCCCCCCAAAGCAAACCTGTCCTTCCGCTTTACTTCCTTGACAGAGAGGGACCTGACCCCATTCCAGGTCCAAGTAGGTACTCTGAAATAACTACTATTGAGAAAGCTAAAACTTTCCCACCCTTAGAGTGAGTGGGGGGTTTGGAGAATGTGACAGCAGATGTGACAGGTAAGGTCAGAAGCACTGTGCAGCTGGGAAGGGTACACTCCTTCAATCTTAGCTCAGGAGGCAAAGGCAGGTGAACCTCTGAGTTTAAGGCCAGCCTGGGCTATGTAGAGACCCTGCCTCAAAACAAACAGACAGACAAATGAAAACCCTTGTGCCAGCATGAGGACCAGATTCTGGGGACCTGTCAAAATTGAATGTGCAATGCCCCAGCACCCCTGTGGGGAGTTGTGGGGTAGAGACAGGCAAATTCCTGGAGGCTTGTAAACCACCTAGGCTGGCCTTTGGCCTTCACAAGCATTCTGTAACATACTCAAATAATTGTGCACTCACACATTTTTTAAAATTCCAAAGCATCTTTGGGTTGGATTTTTCTATAGTCATAATTTTTGTTTCCCTGTTTAAAGAAAACAACACACCCATTTGTTTTCTGCAGCATTTTTCTCAGCATGAATTTTGAAATGCTTTGAAAACTGTCAGACTTCACACAAGTGTTGGTATTAGAGAGTAGCTACAGGCAATTCTTTTCTAATGTTTTTGGACTAAAGTTTGTTTTGAATTGAACGATAGGCTTTGAGGTTCTCTACATAGATTCCTAAACATGTTTGTGTCTTCCAGTATGCATATTTTAGGATGGGACTTAAGCATCTGGACATAGTCAAGAATGATTTCTTACAGTATTCAATAACCAAGATCAAGCAGAGACACATGTACCTGGAACGCCTTGGACGGTACCAAACCCCTGATAAGAAGGGACAGACACAGATCCCTAACCCTTTATTGAAGGACATTCTCAGGGTTTCTGAAGCTGAGTTTTTGGCCAGGACAGCACGTTCCTCTGCCGAGGAGTTTGAGGTTTTTAAAAAGCTCTTGGATAGAGAAGAAGAGGAATCTGAGAGCTATGCATCAGAGGAAGAGGAGGAGAATGAGGAGGAGGAGGAAGATGAAGAGCAGCTGTGATGGAGGATGGGAAAAAAGGGTCCAGAGATGCCGGAGATCATTCCCGTATTCTCAAAGCTTTGGGGCGATCACCTGGATCTTCGAGTATTTTTCATACTAACACTGGTCATTTGATAGAAAAAAAAAAGAAACTGTTATGTAGGCACATCAAACCAAATAGGAGATGCTTTGTTTCAGTCTAGTGGCTTCTGTGGCGGCCCACTACATCCTAAATAAAGGACTCAGCTGTTAAAATCCAGGGGATGCCACCCATCCAAGTTTGGTATCTTTTTCTCTGTTGAAATATGTTGGTGTTAATTCTGAAATCGTGTAGAGAAAGAGGTGCTTTCCGGTTCAAGAGCCGCTGCGTGTTTCCTTGTGGTAGTAAAGGTAAAATCATGAGAATGTAACATGAGGGTAGTATGTCATAGCACTTTATTTTATGAAAACAAGTAGCAGGTTTTCCACAAAATAGTCATGTTTTTAATCCGACATCATTTCACGGCCCTCTAACGTGTTCAGTGTACAGCAGAGTGAAAGATGTTGGTTAGTAATGTGTTTAGTTTTGCAGTCTTCGGACTAGCAAAACATTCTTCTCATCTGTGAGATGCTGACCCTTCCTGCTTGGGCAAGCTGGCCTTCATGTGGGTTCCTGGCTAATAGCCACTTCAAGGCCTGGTTCTTTGGCTATTTAGCCTGTGCTGCCAGAGTGAACGGGCTCAAAACCAGCACTTCAGGGGCTGGGGCTGGTCTCTGAGGAACTTCCCTTCTGCCTTCTGTGTGATAGATGGAGAACACAGACCCCAGGTCTGATTTTGGCTTGTTGTAGGGATCTTTCAGATACCCTGGCATGGATATCACCCTGGGGAGCACGGTGAGTGTCTCGAGTGCTGTTCAGTACTGGTGCTGGCATGAGGTGAGCTCTGAGGAGAGGCCTGGTTTGATGGAGCTAAGGCTCAGAGGATTGAGGCCTCCTAGGAAGTTGTCTGTGGCCCTTCCTCAGGAAACCGCACAGGGTTGGTGATGCAGAAAGCTTTTTTGATGGTAGAGCCAAAATCAGAAATGCTTGGTAATATTTTTTTTCTACTTAGTGACATTTAATAGTCATGTGAAATCCCTCTATGGGTCTTGTGTTTCCTATATAGACAGAACCCAATGCATACATGGGGATGCCCTGATTCTCAAGATATCTGACAATCTTTGGAGATTTTTCTGTGTGTCAGGGCCCTGGGATCTTGAGAGTAGAAGCCAGCAAAATACCCTCCCTTGCACTGCACATGAATGATCAGGTCCACAAAGCAGTGTCCAAGCTGAGAAATTGCTCCAAGACCTGGCCCAGTAAAGTACTGTGACCATAACACATTTGGATGGTAAATGGGCTTGACATACTTATTTCTGTCTAAAGTAGAGATCTTGCTGGATCTGAGGTGTATTTTGTGAGGAATCAGCACCAAGGCGCGGAGGCTTTGGACTCACCTAGAGCCTGACTGCAAAGAGAAGAGCATTCACAGAGAAAAGCCGTCATCCCAAGACTCCCATGCAATCAGAGCTCCCACTGGGGCAGGTCTGTGAGGCAGGCCAACCCCTGGCAAGGCCGTGTCTTTGCCTGTTGGACTCTCTACACAAAGTAAGACACAGCAAGCTGTCCTGTCTACCTCTAGCAGCCCGAGGGCAGTAGAGAAGGGAAATGCCTCCTGGCTGTTCTTGGCCATAGACAAAGCTCTTTGAGAACAGTGATGCTCGTTCTTTGCTGCTCACTCTTGTACTTTGTGGCACTGAAGTGACCTCCACTGTCCCTGAATGTAGGATATTTGGCCTTGGGCTCCATCAGAACTAAATAGAATGCTAACCCTGAGCTTAATTAGATGTCTGCTCATCCCGTGTTTGGATTAGCAAACGGTAAGCCCAACAACTCATGATTGCGTCTTCATTTTGGCCCCCAAATAAATCTTTACACCTTGTCAGTCTTCTGATTCTATTGTGACATTTCCCAAGTGGACAGTGACTGTTTTGGAAGGACACACACCTGCTTCCGAAAGACGTGTGAGAAAGCAGAGCCATGTGTGGAATGTTACCACGACTTCCTCAGCACCAGCAAGACTGTCTCCACTGGGAAACACTGGAAGGATTGTGTGCCAGCTCCACACTCAGCCTTCAGTGGGCTGGGTCCTGTCTGAAACATAGGCTCCAACTGGAAGTGGGAATGTGGCAGCGTTGGCCTGGCAGGTGAGGCTCCTGAGGTCATTACTATAAATCTACATTTCCAGCCATGTCACTTGGTCTTGCCATTCACTGCTAATGCTGTAGCTTCTGTAGCGGGATGGTGGCAGGTCTCACTGTCGCATGGAAGTTGACATAGATGTTTGTGGAGCTGGTCTCTGAGCCCTGTCTTTGGCCCTCCAGATCTCTGGAGACAAGCCAGTGTGAGTTTTTGACATGAAAAGGAAAAAATAATTGCATAATGCACAGGCTCAGCAATATTTGGTAAATATAAATGTTTTTCTTTAAAGTACGTTTTTATGAACTGAGGACAGGAGGCCTCTGGTTGGTGCTGGATCTCCAGTCAGGTAGGCTCTGTTCTCGAGGGATCTTTTTTCCGACGTCACTACAGGAGAAGGCAGCTGCTTAGAGCCTTGTTGAGAGTAGAGTGGAAGACAGGCTGGGTGAAGTGTGTTTGTCTTTGTTGGCCAGACCGTCTACTTGAGGCACGGATTACAAGACGCCTTGGGCACTGTCTCCAGGAGCCCGCCCTGTGCCGCTCTGCTCCTCTCAGATGTGAACAGAGTAGCGCTTGCTGCTTTATGGTGGATGCATATCTTAGGTTTCCGAGCACGGATCTTGGCTCCTTTTCTTCTGTGACGTTCAGGGGTCTTCATGCCTTGATGGCAATTTGTCCTTCAGGAGATGTCTTTCTATACAGAAGACCGAGGTCTAGATCTAAGCCAGGTACTGCCAGCTGTGGCCTACTGCTTGTTTCTGTGGATGAAGAGTTAATGGGATACAGCCACGCTGTCTGTCTACATCTGTGACCGTGTTGGCAGTACAGTAGCAGAGTTGGGTGGGTGCCAGAGAGGTCACGCCATCTGAGCGTTTGTCTGCCCTGCCAACTCCTGAGTTGTAGACCAAGTGTCTAAACTCTGTAGTAGTAGTGATTAGCATTTCTTTAGGTCAGTATAAACGAGAGGAGCAGGGTAGAGCTCCTCTGTTTCCATGTGGCCCTTTTTGCATCTCTTGTGAAAGCTGAGACCTTTCTTCTTGAGGTTTTGAGGGTTCAAGAGACACTTCTCTGATGCTGGAATCTGGGGCGGTTTCCGAGCATAGAGAAGCACCACTGACCAAGCCTGCTAACCCAGGTAATTTGCACTCTCACTGCTCACAGAGGTACTGGCTACAGCTGCACAAACAGCAGCCTGGGTTAAGATTGCAGATGCTTCAGGGCTTCCCTTGCAGGAATCCTTGGGTGTGCGGATCTGGTTGTCTATCTTCTAGAAATCTGAGGACAGAGATCTTAGGGGAGACTGACTACAGCCAAGAACTTGTCTCCTGTCATTTTTAAGTTAAGTTTTGGACCTCATCTTCTTGCATCTTGAAAATTCTTGAGGTGGGCAGTGTTACCAGCACCTGCTGACCCTTTAGAAGCAGGAGCAGCAAACAGACTCCTTTTTATGCTATCTTTCTCTGGGGGCAGCAGGCACTGTTCCCCAGGGGACCTGTATTCATTCTTGCATCGCCAGAATTCCAGCTGGCTGTGATGCAGAGGGTGGAAGTGAGAACACATGAACCTCTATGAGGACACCTGGGTTCAGCCCATCCTTTAAATTTGAATCAATAGGCTGCTGGTCCCCTGCTGCCTTCTGGTGATGGCACTGGGTCGTTTTCCTAAGGCAGCCTTGAATGGTGTTTTCTGTGAGTGTGTGTGTCTGTGTGTACGCGCGCACGCATGCTTGCTTTCTGTCTGTTTTCCCTGTTGCTCTGGAAATAAGTGTTCTATAAGTCAGTCTGTGGTAAGTAGCTGGGGGTTATTAATTTTTATAAAATTGGGCATTCTGGGTGAGTTCTTAAAAGATACATTGATATTTCAAGTGATGTATTGCAATGTAAATATTTTAAAACCAAATAATTTCTGGACTGACTCTTGATCTTCGTGGGTTTAAATTGCTCACAAGTGTTGGAGGTGTTTTGTGTTTGCATTCTTGGAGGCTGAGGTGAAAGGTGATGCTGTTGAGCGGACAGGATTTGAGTGTTGTCAGCTGCTCTTCATACAGGGTTTTCATAGTTGAAACGGTGAGGATGCAAAGGCCCTGCTGCTTGATGTCCGAGAGCCTGCTGTTCTGATGCCCCGATCACCTTTGCTCATGTCCTATCCCTTACTGTGAGCATTTTTCCTTAGGATGAGCGTTGCCTGGAGCTCCTTTGTTTGTGGTTGTTCTTAGGCCTTTGGGTGACATTTCTCCTTCATGTCCTCCACTGTAGAAGAAAAAGCTGACTGCTGATGTGGCTAGTTTCCAGACACGCCTCTCTCCCAACACAGGAAAAGTGAACTGTTCTGGCTCTCCCAAGGGAGGGGAGTAAATTATCTTGGGCCAGCCAATCTGTCATTCCCAATTATGTCACGTCAATAGGAAGTCACTGTGGGGCTGAGTTTGGGCTATACATGGGTCTCCGCAGAGTAACCCAGTATTTTCCAGACTGTTGTGGAAAAACATCCAGTGCCCTTTAACATCTCACAGTTTATACATGGGGAGGTGGGTGGGGCATGCTGGAGCAAGCAGGCAAAGTTTCTTTCATTTCAGGGATATTGGTGCTTAGAATCCCAGGATCCACCCTAACCCCCCAATGAGAGGCTGCATTTAGGATCACCTGGGTGTTACATGACAAGGCTCCCACCCTATTTTACCAGTAGAATGCCATTCATAGGGTTGGGGGTACTTCCTTAGAGCCTTCCCAGCACATCTAGGGTTGTTTGGCATCCTTGATCCTTCTACCACCCAGGCCCACTGCCCTAAAGGGGCCAGGTGATTCTTGTGCCTCGCTGTAACTGATCTGCTGAGAGAGAGAGAGAGAGAGAGAGAGAGAGAGAGAGAGAGAGAGAGAGAGAGATGCCCCTCCCCCATAAAGTCTCATTTCCACCTGAAAGCAGATTCGTATTCACGGCCAGACCAGGTTGTATGTACAGGGAGGCTATAGTCAGGAGTTCTGGAGCCTTCCTGGTTGGGTCTGTAAGAACACAGTGCTGAGTCTGTGCCATCAGTGTCTGGTAAAGGACCTCAGTGCTTAAGGTGCTGGGTGTGATGGTGTCTCCAGTTCTCAACAGATCTTGGTATGAAGGAGAGTGTTCCTTAAGATTTCTTCAGTGTTTGACTGTTACTTTGTTTCCTGAAATAATGAAGAAAACCAGTTTAGTGAAAAAGAACCTTGTGCACCTTAAACCCCACCCTTAATCTTCTCTGTTCCTCATCTATAACCCAGCCAAGTCCACATACAGACTGCCCGGCATCTGCCCTCTCAGTCTGGTGGATGCATATGGGGATTGAGCAGAAGTACCCTGGCATTGTGGGAAGAGTGTGGAAGGAAGCAAGCAAGAGCTGCCTTGGGAGGTAGTAACATACTCAGGTCAAGCAGCGCTCCTGGTGACTGCATGCTGCAGCTGCCTCTCCTCAGATTTAGTTATGCAGAGCAAGGATGTGATATGAGGCTTCAGGTGGTCATGGAGACCATACCTGAAGGTGGACTCTCATTGTCGGAACATGATGCTCTCAGTAGAACTTTGAGCAAGATCGTAAACAGCGATGCAGCTTGTGACTACCTTAAACTGGGGGGAAGCTTGGCTGTGAGTGGGTGTAAAAGGATCTTCTAAACGTGCGCTTATACACTTGGGTCTGTCAGTAACATCCTGTGCTTTCCCATCACAGCACCGATTCTCTGTCTGGAGTGACGGCCTCCAGACACCGCTGGGCCTGTCTGTGCCCCCACACGTGCGGGTGTGGGTACAGCCGCACGTGAGGTGTTTGGGCAAACAGCCTGGCTTGCTCCCACCCTGTCACTACCATTACCCACCCACCCACAGAACTGCACAAGGCAGCCTGGCCCCAGGGGTACCTGCTTGGGGTTTGGGCAAACAGCCTGGCTTGCTCCAACCCACCCACCCACAGAACTGCGCGAGGCAGCCTGACCCCATGGTGTACCTGCTTGGGGTTTGGGCAAACAGCCTGGCTTGCTCCCACCCTGTCACTACCGTTACCCACCCACCCACAGAACTGCGCGAGGCAGCCTGGCCCCAGGGGTACCTGCTTGGGGTTTCCTGAGGCTTGTGCTCTCACAGCGCTCTTTAAAGCAGATGTCCTGGTGAACTTTGTAGACTTTCTTATACCTGTTGTCACAAGAAAACTCTGTGAAACCAGACGTCAGGAGAGGCGTCTAACTGTTTCATCTAGGCTGGACAGAGGCAGAGCCCACTATTTTCTTAATACAGTGTTACTGGGGGGGTGTACGTAAAGTCTAGCGTGCATAAAGATGTATTCATTTCAGGGTACCGTTTCACAAATGCTGACAAACCCAAGGTGGTGAAAAGACTCACTGAAATTTCAGTGACAGGACATTGCTGGAACAGGCCACTTGTCCTGAGGCTTTGGGACGGTCTGATTCAGTGTGCTTAGTTAGTGTTTTGTTTATTTGTTTGCTTGCTTGTTTGTTTTGTTGGTCAGGTTGGCACAAGATAGGGTCATATGGGAAGAGGGAACTTTAATTGAGGAAATGCCTCTATCAGATTGGCCTATAGTCTGACAAGTGTGTGGGAACCTTTTCTTGACTAATGGTTGATGTGGGCGGGTCCAGACTGGTGTGGCTAGTTTAACCCTTGGGCAGGTGGTCCTGATGGTATAAGATAGCTTGTCGAATGAGCCGTGGGGAGCAAGTCAGTAAGCAGGACTCCTCGTGCTCTCTGCTTTAGTTCCCGACTCTTTGTTTCTGTCGTGGTTACGTTCCTGCCCTTTGTAAAGACTGAGATAAACACTCTCCTCCCCAAGTTGTTTTTGGTTGTTCTTTGTCACCACAGTAGAAAGCAAATCAGGAAGCCCACTGTTATATGAATGTTTCAAGAACATAGTCATGAAGTCTGGCCCTGGAAGCCTCAAAGGCAGGCAGTATGGACCAGGAGGCCTGATGAAGCCTGCCCATCCCATTTTTAATTAGCTATGCCAGCAAGCCTGTTTAGCTCCCAAGTCTCCGTTTCACGTGTAGCAGGATATACTCAGCACAGTACTTGCTGGGCAGCCTTGGGTTTAATCTTAAGACTGAAAAAAAAAGTGACACCCTCCCCCCCCAAAAGTCTAATCCAACAACCATCAACAAGTATCTGAAGTTGCAGTTGAATTGTTGAATTGGATTGATAACAAACTAGAGGATGCAAAAGAGAAGGTGTGTGGCGTTGAACACATAGCAATGCAAACTACCCAACAGGAAGCATAGATATACACACATATACACCATTCACAACACTAAGACAATGGAAAGATCTACAGTGACCCGAGGGACAGTATTAGTCAAATATATTCATAATCGAGCTCTAGGAGAGAAGAGAAATGGAGGAACAAAGAAGATAAGAACAATGGCTCAGATTTGACAAAAGCTAAAGCCCCAGAAATACAAGATTAACAAATTCCAGAGAAGGAACCCTTTAATTCCAGCACTCCAGAGGCAGAGGCAAGTATATCTCTGTGAGTTTGAGGCCAGCCTGGTCTACATTAGCCAATTCCAGGACAGGCAGGACTACAAAGAAAAACTCTACCTCAAAATAAGTAAATAAATAAATACTCAGGGAATAAAAATAAACACTATCAAAACCAAAACACATGATCAAGCTATAAAGAGAAAATTAAAAAGGCGCTACAGGGATGGAGAAGACATGGGTGGTGACGGGGCTAAATTTGTCAACTCGGTTGCACCTAGAAGCACACGAGGTAGTAAAGAGCATCCTTGGTTGTGTCTGGGGGTGTTTGTTTGAAGAGAAGGTTGCCGTGATGTGGATGGTACCATCCCACAGACTGTACAAGTGGATAAAGGAGAAAGCCAGGGAACCATGCCAGAAGCTCTTCCACTTCACCTTGACCTCCACCATCATGGAATGAAACCTCTATAACCGCGAGCCAAAATAAATCCTCCTTTTTCATTGTGTGTGCCAAGTATATTGTCATAAAGATACTTCTAACCTGGAGCGCTGAAACAAAAATCAGAGCTGTCAACTAATCATCCTATACTTAGTAAATATGCCCAAAGTGAGGCTTAGACAAAAGTCTTTCAGACCAACGAGAGCAGAGAACCATCACCTATGAGTCTGTGTCCTCAGACATGTTCCAGTAAGTTTTCCAGAGAAGGAAAATGATACCAGATGGAATCTTAAGTTACACAAAGGAAGTCTCCTGCTGTAGATGGGAGTAAGTCTCCTGTAACTGCAGTTGTATGCAAGTAACTCAAGGTAAGTGGAGACAAACTGAAGCTGTGCATTGAAAATCCTAGAGTGACTATGGGACAGAATGAAACAATTCTAATCGGTGACCCAGCCAGAGAAGAGGAAAAAGCAATAAGGTTCAGATGGAAAAAAATATAAATAGATACATAGATTTAAACCCAGCCACACCACCCATTATGATAATTGTAAAGTGATTTAAACTCTAGTAAGACCAATCAGAAAAAATATAAGCAAGACTCATCTCTGTTAGCTAAGGAGAGTCTCTTCAAAGATACATATAGGTTACAAGAGCAGGACAGAAAGTTTGCTGAATGAAGGATTCTCCTCACATGACGGGGGCATCTAACACAGAGGCAGGCTCTGGTGTAACCAGAAGAGCTGGAAGCTGGAGGACTGGTAGGTGCAGACTAACATCAGATTGCCATTGTGAGTCCAGGGTGAATGGTGGTCAAGGCTGCTTCCCCAAACCCATACAGATTAGGACCTTTGACCTCTTCCCTTTCTGTCTAAGCCTGGCTTTGCTTCAAGCTTGGGGACACTTTCTGCCGTTTTCCTTCTGTTCTTTCACCTGCTTCCTCCTCCTCCTCCTCCTCCTCCTCCTCCTCTGAGCATCCAGAGGGGCTTGAACAGTGTGGTCACACATCACCGTCTGCACAGAGCCCTTTAGGATCTCTGCAGTTCATGGGGAACAAATGCCACGGTCCGTCTAAGGGTCTCCAAGATCCCAGGAACCCTCCCGTCTTCTGCTCCCAAATTATTCTCTGCTCTGTTGGCCTCTGTTCCTCAGACATATTGGACACCTTAAAACACATGTACCTGGTGTCTGGAACATTATTTTCTCTCTGATAGCTCCACCTCCTCCATGTCTGTTCAGTGTCCCTCTCCCATGAAGCCTACTCCTGTCCCCTTTATTCCTTGTTCTCCTCGTCTTATGCTTTTATCTCTCTCCCTTCCTGAGAACTCTCTGATTTCTCCTATACTGTGAAGAGATGTGCCTTTGCTATGGCTGTCCTCATCTAGAGCACAGGATCTGGCTCCCTGAGTGCCTGGAACAGCCCAGCACAGCAGGCCCTCCTCAGACACCTGACCCAGAGTCATGAATGCTATAGCAGGTAGGGTCTCAAGAGATGAGACAAGCAGTCCTTCCTCCTGGTCCAGGTGGAGAAACCGCGGCAGGAGTGATTTGCTCACCGCCACATCACGCTGGGGTAGCAGTAGAGCTGGGACTGGGGCTCTCATGTGCTGATTGATGTTTGGGCTTTAAGGGAAGGAGGAGAGTCGGGTCCTGGGACTGTGTGAGGGCTTCCATGCATGGGACTCAGCCTGTGTTCTCTTTAGTCAGTTCTTGGGCTTCGTGGGCTGGACAGACAGTTTAGACAGAAGTAGCCCAAGCCAGTGCCTGCAGTGTCTGTCCCTCCGGGGGGGGGGGGGAGGAATAAAGTCACAGCACCAGGGCACAAGGGCAGAGGCGGAGCTGACTTACACGTGATGGCAGACATCTCCTTCCCAGACAGGAAACGACTTTGTCTCTGAGAACAGCCGTGTGCAGGGGCGAGGCACTTTTTCACAGGCTGTGTGGCACAGAGGAGAAAGAAAGGCCAGCCTTGAGGAGGAGGCTCTGTTTCTGTCTCTCAAGAGAGACCTTTGCCTGCAGCCTGTGTGAGCCTGGGGATCTGTCAGCTACTTTCTGGACTTGGGGCCTTGCCTCAGGGCGCTCAGTTTCAGCAGGTTGGTTTTCCTTAAGGTTCTTGTGGCCTCGGAATTATTTTATGTCTTTGTGGGAGCTTCCAACACTTTTGGTTCTCAGTCCAAATATGTTCCCTCTCATCATCAGTCCAGCGCCTGAAATGTTTCCTTGCAATCACCACCCATTCCTGACTTCCTAGGGCTCTCTCCTGGGCAGTGCCTTGAGTAGCCCCATGCCCCTTGTGGTTGGTTCATGGTCCATCCCTCAGGTCCCACATCCACCATCCTTCCTACCTGGGCTCTTTTGGCTCCTGCCTTGTAGTCTCTCAGATTGGAAGCCCTTAAGTATAGCCAGTTTGTATGCTCAGCCTCCCAGGGCCAAGTCCCAGGTCACTGAGTCAGCTGCCCCAAGGCCAGTAGCCAGCTCTGACTCACCAAGCTCACAGTGTCTGCCTTTGAACCCAGGTCTGCAGTCACAGCTGTGGGCATTGGCCCCTGGCACACAGGTGCCTCCATTCTGACAGGCATCTTCTGAACAGCTACCAGGGGCACCTGGGAACAGGAAGGCAGTGTCAGCTTCAGGGCCTGGGGAAGCCTGCCGGTCCTGCAGGCTGCATCTCCTGGTAATCTGGCCCAGTACACAAGAACAGCTGTCATCAGCGTTCTTGGTTTCAAGTTGTCCCATCTTTGTCTAACAAGAACCCTTTCAGGTGAGTGAGCACAGTCCCGCCAACTCTTATGTCTGACACAGTGGATGCTGGGCTTAGTCTATATCTTGCCTGGGTCTGAAAATTGCCTTTTTCCTGCATTCGTGGAAACATGTGTGGAGCTGACACTCAGCCTGAGCTGTCCTGCCTAAGGCCTTTCCAGTGAACAAAACAGGATATTGGGCTTTAAAGAATGAAGCAAACCAGGTATGGTGGCACACGCTTGTAATCCCTCTTGGGAAACCGAGGCAGGAGGATCACAAGTTAGAGGCCAGCCTGGGCTGTGTAGAGAAACCCCGTGATTATCCAGTGAGTCTGTTTTATTCACTCCCAAAGCAGTAGGGTATCTTCAATACAGAAACAAATCCAGACGGTGGTGGCTCACACCTTTAGTCCCAGTACTAGGGAGTCATACACTTTTAATCCCAGCACTAGAGGGAATATAAATGGGAGGAGAGAGAGTTTCTGTCTGCTTAGTCTGCAGTCACCCAGCCTTGGCAGAGGTGAGACTTCTCTAGTGGCTTGGCTGCTTATCTGCCTCTGGGTTTTTATTGTTCATGTTACAAACCATCCTCCCAGTGTGCACAGGGCACACACAGGGTACACACTGGAGCTGGTACAGGTGCCCCTGGGCTGGGGAGAATATTGAGTTCAGGGATCAGTGGCCCTGTGGTTGCAAATGTACCCTTTGGTACTCTAAGTGCCCTTACTAGGGACAGGTGTCCTTGGAGGGCAGAGTTTTCACGTGAGGTGACCTTGAGGGTCACACTCCCACAGGTATTCAGGTCTTCTTTGGAGCTGGGTGAACACAATCTAGACCCTGATGTGACTCAGAGGAGAAAAGAGTTCTGGGTCCTAGGTGATGGTGAGATGGCTCAGAGGTTAAGAGCACTGGCTGTTCTTCCAAAGGTCCTGAGTTCAATTCCCAGCAACCACATGGTGGCTCACAACCATCTGTATTGAGATCTGGTGCCCTCTTCTGTCCCACAGGGATAAATGCAGGCAGAATACTGTAATAAATAAATAAATAAATAAATAAATAAATCTTTTTTAAAAAAGGATTCATCCATAAAACTCTCATCCATAATCCCTAGAGGGATCAGAGGGAGGATAGAGCAAGAGTCTGACGGTTGAAGGAGCAGGCATCGGTTTGTGCTGCCGACTGCTAGCCCAGAGGTCCGGAAACACACGCTATGCTGTGTGGGGAGAGCCAGCTGATCAGATGGTACAGGCTGAGTAGCCCTACAGGTTGCCAGATTTGGGAGGGCATCCCTCAAGGCAGGACTTGCTCAGTGGGCACTCTTCACTGATTTGCCTGACTTAGTACCTCCTCTCTGAAGTGAGGCTGGGTGCATCCCCAGGGCAGGTGAGGGGCGAGGTGTGGGTGGCTACTGGGAAGAGGCAGGATGGACTCGTCTTTCCTGGGTTGGCCCTGTTCTGCGGCCCCCTCACTCATGACGCAGGGGACTGTTTTCCAGATGGGGTGCCCAGCTGCCCCTTGGGCAGAACCTGTGCCTCCTAACTTCCCACTGTGGTAGCTATGAAGAATAGCCAGCTCCCGTCCCCTCCACACATGTGACTTACTTTCTGGGTCCTTGCTGCTGTTCTTGGATAGCTGGAGGGCCAGGCGGACCTGCTCAGGGGCCTCCTCTGTGTTCTTGAGCGGCACCGGAGTGGTGGGTTCTAGGAGAAGCTAAGGGTGACCACATGGCCCTTGCTTCATGCCTAGGCCCATCCCTGCCAGCTCACCCATTGATGCTACACACTGGCAAAGAGCACTGTGGTCTCAGCCCTGTCTCCCACTGCCCCTCTGAGAGACATGCTTTCTACTTTCCTGAGCTGCCTCCTAAGGGGGCTCCTTGTTGTGTGGCTGGCTGAGGTGTGGGGCTCTCTCGCTTTCCCAGGCTCAGGTTCTCCCTGCTTCCTGGGTGGGTAGGTATATTTTCTTCTTTTTCAGCATTTTCAGCAGCCTGGACTCTTGGCCCCAGCTGCAAATCACCTCTATAGAACTTAATCTGCCCGTAGGCATTGCTGTTGCCCTGTGTCTGCAAGTCTGATGACCTCTGCCTTGGTACTCCACATCTCAGCCTGCCCGCCAGCAGGCATCCCCTCTCTTGCAAACTTGGCTTGGTGTTGTCCTTTTGTCATGATCTCCCTGCTCCACACTGCCCCTCCCCCCCCCTACTCATGCCCTCTGCTCCCCACCCTCAAACATTCTCAGTCACCAAGGAGCTGGGGAATCCCATGAGGTTCAGTGGCTGGCCTCTCACAGGCGACTGACTCCTGGAGTGCCCTTAACCTGATCAGCCTTCCCACTGTGGATGGCAGGCTTCTTTCCTGCTACCCTAGAAGTCTAAAACCTTACACACGGTCAGGATCGTGATTGCTGGTGGAGCACTCACAGGCTAGTGCAATCTAGTTTTAAGGGCCTCAACATATTTTACGCCACGGGCAAGGGCAGTGAGACCACTAGGTTGATTATCAAGTTGGTGCCAGGAAGTTTGCAATACTCACGTGATCTCACAGTGACTGATTTGCTGGGTAAGCCACCAAACCTGGCACTCACTCTTGCTCTTCCATCTACAAGCTCTGAGAACCTGCAGACAGGGTAGAAGGGTCAAGGGTTGAGCACAGCCTAGGAACCCAGGGCCGGGGCTAGCATGTGTACCTGGGCGGCTGAGTTGGTGTTTCAGGGGCACTGTGGTCGTTGAGCAGGCGCAGCTCTGGAAGGCGCACAGGGGCTGGTCTGTTTCTGAGCATCCGTAGATGGTGTCCTCCCTGGTGCCAACGTCTGTCAGTGCCATCCCTGGAGGCTGCAGAAAAGGAAGGAGAAGAAGCCACCAACTAGATCGCCTGGTGTCCCTGTCTCTGCTGCAGGAAAGTGGCAGCTCACACCCGGCTCTGCTTAGGCAAGGGCAGAGAGGGGTACAGGTGGCCCAAGAAGTGATGTGGGAGTCTTCTGTTTTGTGTTGATTTCATTGGTTAAATAAAGAAACTGCCTTGGCCCTTTAATAGGACAGAAAATTAGGTAGGCGGAATAGACAGACAGAATGCTGGGAGAAAGAAGCTGAGTCAGGCAGTCGCCATGATTCTCCGCTCCGAGATGGATGCCCGTTAGACTCGTCCCGGTAAGCCACACTCAAGTGGCAATACGGATATTAGAAATGGGTTAGATCAATATATAAGAGTTAGCCAATAAGAGGTTATAACTAATTGGCCAGGCAGTGTTTAAAAGAATACAGTTTCCGTGTAATTATTTCCGGTAATGCTAGCCAGGTGGCGGGATGCAGCCCGCTGCCGCTCCAATCACAACAAAGAAGCCTGTATCATCTGCTGTATCCTTTTTAAGCAGAGGCCATGCATTTGTGCTGCAACAGACACGCTGGCCTGGAAGGCCAGCTCCCTGACACGCCCTGGCAGAGCCTTCATCTGCTAAGCAGATTGGATGACAGCCTTGTGAGTCAGCAGTTTTCCTGATGGGCAGCTTCAGGCCTTGTCACCCTAGAGTGTCCTTCTGCCTCCTCCTTTATCTGCCCCATCCCGGCTCTGACCTGTTGTAATGACAGGCTCACAGTGAGACCCCACCTGGCTTTCTACCTGGCAGGTTTGCCTGGAGCCCAGCTAGTAGAATGGCAGGGTTGGGACTGAGAATTCGCATCGCAGATAAGCACTGTATCAGTGGCTGTAGTGTTCACAGAGTAACCTCCTGGGCTGGGAAGAGGAAGGAGGAGGGGCCTAGGAAGGCTTTCTTTGCCCTGCTCTTAGGTTGGGCTGCCTGTCCCCGTGCTCCTGCTTGTCCTCTCACTGTGCTCAGCCCCGCTGAAGCTTTTCACGCACCTTGTGTGAGGTTTGAGAATGTAATAAAGGGCACGAGGGACACTTGTGCGTTCCCGCAGGGCGCCCTGTCACCCTTGGGACCTGAAAGTCCCACCCCAGCTTTTCGCTTTTGCGCTTCTCTGTCCAAATGTCCCTTCCTGTCCTCCCAAAGCCACTTGAGGTCTCTGGCCCCTCTTGTGCTCATGTTCAGTGACTCCTTTTGGGTCAGGCCTGGTCCTCTTCCTTGTTGCCTGCTTGGTGGCTCTTTCAGGATGAGGTCCTGCATTTGCTGCCAAGGCTGCCTGGATTGGATTGGTGAAGGCTTGACAAACATGTATTTCCAGATTGCTAACCTTGTCAATTGTCCTTTCTTACCCACGGGTAAAAAGTCACCATTCTTGTGCCTGTGCCTCTGTTCCCAGGAATGGCCCATGCCAGTTGTCTATTCTACCTCCTCTGGGCAAGGACACCACACCCCAAGAACATCAGGCAGCTGTGGGTCTGACCGGCTCCCAGCCCCCTCCTGTCAGAGCACTCACAGGTGATGATGTAGAGGTGGGCAGGCTCGCTGTGCAGCTGGCCCTGCTCCGTGCTCTGCACAGCCGTAACTGAGAGCTGGTACCGCCGACCTGGCAGCAGGTCCCGCACTGTGTAGGACACCAGCTTCCCATTGGGGATGTAGCGGCTCTTGGTGCTCTGACTGGTGGTCACATTGATGACATAAGCCTCCAGTGAGATACCTGGAGCGGGGGTGTCCCATACCATGTGGGCAGAGGTGTCTGTGACTCGAGAGGCAGTCAGGTTTGCTGGAGGCAAAGGCCCTGAACGAGGAATGGACAGAGGGAGAAAGCAAGAGTCAGGTCAAAGGGCATTTGGCAAAAACATCACCTAAGATCTGAGAGGGATCAGGAGCTGCATCTGAAACCAGCCTTGGTTACTGGTGACCCTGTCACCCTGGGAGAACATGGGGAACTTGTATGCAGAGGGCTTCTGCCTTGGGGAAGAAATCGCTGGGAGGTCAAGGGCTGGGCTTATGGTATAAGGACACTTTGGAAAGGATAAAATGTCAGGAGGGTGCCAAGTGCGACAGAGGACTGCAGGGAGAAACTGTGCCTGTCTACTTACGGGTCCACACATTCAGTGGTGCCGAGGCCAGGCTCTCAGTGGGGTGTTCGGCTCCCCCAGGCCCACTGAGGGTGGTTAGCCGCACAGTGTATCTTCTTCCTGGCAGCAGGTCCCTGCCAGAAGGGGGCAAGGAAGAGAGGGACATATAGGGGTCTGTGGCTAGTTCTGTGTGACCAGGAATGGGGTATTTTGCTGCTAGTGGCTGAGGGTACCTCCATGAGGGGCAGATCAGCGGTCAGCCCTTGGACTGTACTGGTCCAGGGTTGGGAGGTTTCCCCACTATCTAGTGAAATGAGAGAAGCGTCTGGACATAGCCACAGTGTGGTCAGAGGACAAATGTTCAGATGGGAAGTCCAGAAATGGGACAACCCAAGAAAGTCTCTGTGTGGATCCATGTAATGGCCATGGTCTGGCTTTTAGAGCAACCTTCAGAATGCTGGCAGGGCAGAAAGAAACCACACTCTAAGTGATAGGGGTCTCCACTTGCTGCTTCTGACCACAGAGGACATGGGGGCCACAGTTGTTGCCCCCCTCCACTGTTGCTAGACCCATCGCACCCAGTGATGTAACATCCAGAGAATTCAAAAAGCCAGTGCCCCTCTGCCAACTTCAATTTTCTTTTCTTCCTATTTGGGGAGTCAGGCATTAAGGAGCAGGGCATTCCAACACCAGCTGCATATCCAGAGAAAATGGGGAAAGTGACCATGCAAGCCAAGGGACAAAACACTTAAAACCAAAACAACATGGAAGAGGAGAATCAGTCCTGGAGTCTTGCATCTCCTGGTTCAAATGCGCAGTTTTAGTAAAACAAAATCGCAACGATGGAAGAAAGGCACATTCAAAGAGAAGAGAAGCGGTCAGGAACTGCCTAAGAAGACATGATGCAGATCTACTGACAGAGACCTAAGCAGCCACCTCGGAGGTCAGGCCAAGATGGAAAGGAAGATGTGCAGCAAGACAGGAGCACAGTCTATAACAAGTGGGCTGAAGAGACAGGCGGTCTGCAGAGGGATGGAGAAAAGAACCCGGGAGGCCATGAACAAAGACAGCCTGTCCTCAGCACAGCTGGATGACTGGTTTAGGAAAGAGGTCTTGAGAGGGCTGGGAAGGTGGCTCAGTGGGTAAGAGCACTTGTTCTTGCAGAGGGTCTGGGTTCCATCCCCAGCACGCACATGGTGGCTCACAACCATCCACAACTTCAGTTTTAGGAGTCCTCTATGGTACAAGGTGCACAGACACTTGTGAGAGCAAAACACAAAAAATAAAAAGGTTGTTTGGACAATTCTGTGAAGGACACGCTTACAAACCTGGATTTTAGGGCATTCTTATACTTTCTGGGGTACTTGCAATACTGTCCGAGTACGGCTGTTTGTAGTGGCTCGGGGCTGCACGAGGTAGGACAGCACACACACACGCACATGCACATGTCTCCAGTGAGGCTGGCTCACTCAGGCCCCAGCCCCACTCAGGTGAAGGATGGTAGGTGTATGGATACACAAACAACACCCTGGGCCCTGCGTTCCTGAGGCAACTTCTCTTACCCAAATGTGAGTCGGTCCACACTCCTGTCCACCTCAGTGGCCTGGGCCCCTGAGGCCTCAGGGTGGAGGATGGACACTCGAACCCTGCTGACAGTAGCATGCTGGATCCTGTGGAGAGCCCACTGCACTGAGATGGCATTGGCTGAAATGTTGGTGACCTCAAAGTCTTCCACAGGGCGGGGTCCTGGAGGGCCACAGGATGCTCAGTTGATGCCACATCTCCTGTTCCTCATGGCCCAGCCCAGTGCCTGCTCCTTTCTACCTGATCTCTGATCTACCCAATAGGAAGGGCAGCCCTCACACAGAGATGTCCACTAAACCACCCCTGGGCAGCGGTGGCCAGGACACCTTCAGGAACTCACGGGTGCGGGTGAGCAGCGCTGCGGGCCTGCTGATGTCGTTTTTGTTGTTGGTGTTTCGTTTGACGGAGAAAACAGAGATATTGTAGGCACGGCCGGCTGCTAGAGCTCGCAGCTGGTGAGAGGAGCGGCTCCGGTCCACGAAGTCTGTGCGCCGGGAGGATCCGTCCGAGGAAGCGTAGGTGACCGCATAGCCGTCCAGCACCTGTCTGGCCATGGTGCCCTCAGGTGGGCTCCAGGAGATGGAGACCCCACTCTCCTCCACCCTCTCTACCCTGAGAGCTGTTGGTGGGAGGAGCTCTTCAGAGTTGTCACCAAACACAAAGAAGGTGCAGGGGTTAGACTTTAAGCTTGCAAGAGCAGCTCCCCAGTCAAGTCACCTAGATTGGTTCTGGGGCTTGGCCACCCAGGCCATTGCTGGCAGGGAGCCTTCTCATTTGGGCTGCCATGACCCTTGGAAGTCTGTGTTTCCACATGTGTGGCTGTTGGTACCACCTCCCTGCTCTCAAGAAGGGGACCTAGGTCAGCATCTGTCTGCCCATCTTTCCCACTTGCCCCCTGGCCTACCTTCTGGCCCCCTTGCTCCTCCATCCTCCTTCCCGGAGCTCCTGGCCCTCACCTTTGGTGCAGTCCTTGCCTGTGTAGCCCACTTTGCAGGTACAGCTGTGGGACCCGTTGCTGGCCAAGCAGTAGCCGCGGCCCCCACAGGGGCTAGAGAAGCAGGGGTCACTCACTGAGGGGGGGAAATAGCAGTGAGAAGGGGAATTGTTTTTTTTTTTTTTGTACCTAGGCCTTTTGATGCATAGGTGACGTAAGTCGGGAAGGAGTGGGGTGGTGTCATGGCATCTGCTGTCTCTCTGTGCCTTGTATAGCTAAGTGCTACCTGCCAGACATTGCATAGCCAAAACAGTCTTGGCTCTAAGTCGGTGCTCCCATCCAGGAGGGGCTCAGTTTCAGGCTGAGACAGAGACCATTCTAGAATGGACTAGAATGCTGTCCAGTAGTACTCTGGTGCTGGGAGCAATGGTGAGCAGGGATAAGCTGCTACCAGCACCAGTACCAGTGCCAGGAAAGGCCCTGGCTGAGGGACCTACCATGTGCTAATAGGGGAGAGAGTTCTCTCCAGAAATGACAGTGAGTGTGGGTCCCTGGGGCTGTAAGCTTGGCCTCTCCAGGGACAGCAGAGCCAGTTAGGGTGGATGTGGAGCTATGGACTGAGCCTGTCTTCCTGGAAGTGGAAGTGGAGGAAGGTGAAGGCAGCAAACAGGGCCACCAAGGAGATCAGAGGGCTAGGGAAGGGCCCCCAGTGGGCAGAGAGGCCTGAGATCCTACCTGTCTCGCAGTGGTAGCCAAAGAAGCCCTCTGGACACACGCACAGGTAGGCCCCACCACCGTCCTCACACCGGCCTCCGTGCTGGCAGGGGCTGGAGGCACAGGCGTCCACCTCTGGAGAACACCCAAAGGGTTGGCCCGAGCTGCAGGGAGGGACTCTGGGGGAGGGAGGAGAGTACAGCGGGAAGAAGGGATAGGGGGGAGGCAAGGAGCAGTGGCCAGGAGAGGGGTATGGTGCACCTGTGGGTAGGAGGGGCTCTCGGGGATCCCTCCCACCACCCAGTTTCCTTCCTCCCTCCAGGTCACCACAGCCTTGGGGGGTTTCTTTCCCTGGGTGGCTTGTCCAGCAAGAGGATGGCTCCTGATTTCCCTCCGATCTCCTAGCAGCCCTGGTTCTGTGGGACCCACCTGAAAGAACCCTACCTGTTTCGCAGTGGACTCCAGTGAAACCTTCTGGGCACTGGCAGATAAAAGCTCCCGGGAGGTCCCTGCAGGAGCCTCCATTTCTACAGGGCTGTGCTTGGCACTCGTCTGTCTCTGCATAGACAGGGGATGGTACTGGCTCATGCTGGAGCTCCCTGCATGTCCCCCAGGATTCTAATTGCTCCCTGACGATCAGCAAGGCCCCGAGGCCTCAGTCCCGGAGGTCCCAACTCTGGACCACAGCCTTTCTTCTGTCACTAACACTTGTTCCTTCTTGGTTGGTATATTGCCTATCTCTAATGAAGCATCCCTAACATCCTTGTGGCTGCTTCTGTCCTCCATGCTTGAATGCGCTCTAGCATACAACTGGGAACAGCTCCCAGGCTTTGCCCTTCCAGAAGCCAGCGTCTCTGTTTTGGGGCTTAGCGCCCCCACTCAGACACGAGGGATGCAGGTCTCATCCTGTCCTATATTAGTCAGGCCTCTGCTCTCTCCAACATGTGTATCTCCTCTGCCCCACCCCCAGGCCTGAGTCTGATTCCTAGGCCAAGGATTTTCAGATGAGCTCTCAGTCCCCAGGGCAGGAGGGGACAGAGACGTTTTAAAATCTATCCTGACCATAAGAATGGTCCTCGGAGAGCCAGAGGGGATGGGATGGTTACTTGGGCAGAGCTCTGTCTAAGGGAAGGAGTGGTGGAACAAGGCGGCCATGCTGGGGAACCCCAGTGTCTTGAGCAGACCTCTTACCTAGCTCACAGTGGACTCCTTCGTACCCTGGGCTGCAGAGGCACTGGTAGGCAGCGGTGAGGTCCTGGCAGGAGCCTCCATGCAGGCATGGCTGAGACCGGCACTCATCTATTTCTAAGGAAAGATCCCAAGAACAAAGCAAGGCAGCCATTATTACTCTAGATGCAAATGGTTAGAAAGTAGCATCGAGGCCCGGGACAAGTTTACAGTACCCCTTGATGCTTAGGCCAAATCAGGGTCATCTGTAGAGGTCTCATGCCCGGCTCTTAGCTACACAATGGCTGGGGTTGCTTCTGAACCACTCAAGAGTCTCCCAGAAAACCTGCTGGACCCACAGCCTCCCAGGCTTGGCAGGAAATGCCTTATGCTGACCTTGCTATTTCTGTCTGTAGCAGACACACATGAAACTAGCATGTTTCAGGGGACAGTTTGTAGCTTTAAAACAACACCTGCTGCTTTTAAACCAGAAGTTGTGCTCCTGAATTTGAATGTTCGATTTGAGAAAAGTCTAATGTCACACTTGAGAAGTAAATAAATGGTGGGGGCCGGAGAGACACTTCAGCGCTTAAGGGCACCTATTGCTCTCACAGAGGACCCAGGTTCGGTTCCAGCACTCGCATGGTGGCTCTGTAACTCCAGTTCCAGAGGATCCAGTGTCCTCTCTTTGCCTCCTCGGGTACACGCATGGTGTACACACATAAATGCAGGCAAAACACTAACACACGTAAGGTAAAGAAATCTAAACATCATTTTAAGAAAGAAATCAATGGTGGTATTAGCAGTGCTGGGACCAGAAGCCAGAGTGATACTTCCCATCGGCTTACAGGTCCGTCCCTGCTGTAAGACACCCAATGTTTGTCATTTCTTGGTCTCTTTAAAACTATGTTTTAAACTTACTTTTGGAGACAGGATTTCACTATGTAGCTGTGGTCAGCCTGTAACTCTTTTTGTAAACTAGTCTGGGCTTGAACTCATAGATCCTCCTGCCTCTGTCTCTGGAGTATTGACATTAAAGGCGTGTGCCACCATTCCCAGGCCTAAAGTCAGTTCCTAAACTTTTTTGAATTACCTGAACAAGACATGGCTTTGATTTTGTTGCTTCTGAACTTTGACAGAGTGCCATGATTGGAGTTCTTTCTCACTTAACCTTTCATTAGTGGGAGACCTCCATATTGTGTGGGTCCCTGTGGTTCACCGCTGCCTCTGCTGTTAATGCTCCAAAGTTGATCGAAGTATCATACTTCTTATTGACGAACACTTGAGTTGGCGCTAGAGATTTTTTTTTCTCTTTCTGGTAACTACAAAGGCTGCTGCTGTAAAAGTTCTCCAAATAACCTGGTGTAGATAGGTGAGTTTCTCAGGTTTACTATGTTAAGACATAGGTTGTATTGGTAGTCAGCTCAACAAGCAAATTGCCAAATCATTTCCAAGCGTTTCTGGCAACTTAGAGTCCCTCTAGCGACGGATAAGACAATTTGTTGTCCATGTTCTCACCAACAGGCTTCCGGACTTCTCAGATGTGGCCAGCAAAATGCATCTAGCAGCTTGATTGGCAGTTACATTTCCCTGATTACTGCAAAGTAAAATGCTCATTTCCATGTCCGTTGGCCTCCTACAGCTCTTCTTCAAGTAGTCTTGAAGTTGGTCCTCTGTCTCTCTGTCTTGAGACCTCTCTGACCTATCTATAGTCATACATACACATCCTCTCGCTTTCTGTTACTTTCTTCAAAGCTTTAACTTCCTAATTTTTGCATACCCCAATTTGTCCATTTCTTTCTTTCGCATGGTTTTTTTTTGTGGTCCAAGGAATCTTTCTGCCTTCAAGCAAAAAAGATGTGAACCAATATTTCCCACACAAAAGTGATATGTAAGTCTCTGCCCCTCCCTCAGTCAATCACTGTTATTAATGACTGGAAACAAATGCTGTAATCATCAGATGTCTGGGACATTTTCCCCATCTGCTTTCTCTGCACCTTGTAGCCTTAGCTTTCACGTAATTCTTCTTACACACGCAGAGGCTGCGGCTCCGACGCTGCTGCGCACAGCACCATTCTACTGCATTCTCCAAATGTTCCCGCTGAGACTATGGGAACTGGACTGTCCTACAGCCTGCCTCATTTCCTGTAATCTCATTCACCTGTGGGTTGTGTCAGCAGCTTCTCTGGTAGCATCTGCTTAGGGTTTTCTGTGCACACAGCTGACCCCTCCTTTCCTTGCTGACGGCTAAGCCTTCTAGGGCAGCGTCTCACCTTAGCAGGACCTCTTGGGCAATGTGGGAAAGCCATGGCGGGGTGGCCTTTCCCTGTGGTGGGCATCCTTCCACCATTAATCTTTGTTGGCTGCAGAGTTTTCATGGATGCTCTTAATCTGACTGAGGAAAAAATGCCTTTCTGTTTTTAGTTGGTGAGGAGTTTGTTTTATCATAGCTAAGGTCTGCAGAGAGATTGTCCTGGAGCAAATGAGAATCACATGGTTTCTCCTGTTTCCTAATATTGTGAATGTGGATCAACTTTCAGATGCTGTGCCAGCCTTTGCTCCTGAGATAATCCGACTTGCCGAGACATTAGTCTTTTTTGTGATACTAGGTTAGACTTAGTAATATTTCATTAAAGTTTTTTTGTCTTTATCCTCAGGAATATTAGTCTATAATCTCAAATTTTATAATGTCTATGTAGTTTGGAATTGAGGCAGTACTATTCTCAACAAATAGTCTCTGTCATTTAGAAATTAATTTTTCACAATTTATAATTTACTTAAATTATTTTCTCTCGCCGGGCAGTGGTGGCGCACGCCTTTAATCCCAGCACGCGGGAGGCAGAGGCAGGCAGATCTCTGTGAGTTTGAGGCCAGCCTGGTCTGCAAGAGCTAGTTCCAGGACAGGAACCAAAAGCTACGGAGAAACCCTGTCTCGAAAAATCAAAAAAAAAATTATTTTCTCTCTGATTTGCAGTTTGTATAATTTTGTTATGCTGTGATTGTTTTTCCTACTGTGTCTATTCTGTTGGAAATCCAGTTTAAACCAGCCTATCCCAGTAATTATCATAATGTTGCATTTTCAGTTTAGAGTCTCTATTTTGTCATTTAAATTTCTTTTTTATCTCATTCAGCTGGATCCTTTCTTTCCTTCTTTCTTCTTTCCTTCCTTTTTTTTTTCTAAGACAGGGTTTCTCTGCGTAATAGTCCTGGCTGTCCTGGAACTTGCTTGGGAGACTAGGCTGGCCTTGAACTCACTGAGATCCACCTGCCTCTGCCTTCTGAGTGCTGGGATTAAGGGCATGCACCACCATCCAGCTGTATCTTTCTCTTTCTTTCTTTCTTTCTTTCTTTCTTTCTTTCTTTCTTTCTTTCTTTCTTTCTTTCTTTCTTTCTGTTTTAATAGTGTAATAGTGGCATTTTAAAGTCCTTGCTTGTGAGTTCCAATATCTGGGGCATTTGTAGACCTGTTTTAATAATTTCTTTCCTAGATTATCTGTTGTGATTTCTTGTTCCTCCAGCATAGGGTAAACACAGTACAGACCTAAGTAGGGCATTTCTTCCCTGGGCTGGAAAGCTGTTCTCTGCCCTGCAGCCTGCAGGCTGATCTGCCTGCCTCTAATGTTACTGAGTCATTCACTGTTGCTGGAGGCGTCTGGGGGTTAGTTTAAATTCTTAAGGGCTGGAGCAGGCCTCTCCTGCTGGGTTTCGGATCTCAGGCTTGTGGGAGAATGGGGTGGCTGTCTTCAGACCTGTGCGGGTTTCACAGGCATGTGGCAGGCTGTGTGAAGACTTGCTCTGGGACTTCGGCATCTCTGCCATCGCCGCACTGGGCTGGCCCTACGGGATTTGCCCTGCTTTGTGGCTCATCTCCCCTTCCCTATCACCCCTACTCAGGGTGGTTCCCTGTCCTGAGAGAAAAGCGCCAGCAGCCTCTCTGACATAGGAAAGGACGCTTGACATTCTGGACCGTCAGCTCTGAGAGGTTCACAGGTCTCATGGTGTTTATCTCCAGTTCAGCCAGGGTGATTGTCTGTCCTCACCCAAATGCCCCTGAAAAGAACGTTCTCTCTCCCCTCTGACACTGTTGTTGAGAAGTCTGATGCTGAGGTGATTCCTTCACCATGCTGTCCCCCCTGGCTAGTCAAGGTTTTACTGTTACCCCCATGATATTCTAACATCTCTGGCTTGGTGCTGCTGCTCCCCTCCAGGCTCTACACTTTCTTTGGTACATAACCTGCTCCTCTTTTTTTTTCTGGGGAAGTTCTCGTGACTGTCTTTCAACTTACTGACTTATTCTTCATCAATATTTACTAATAAATTACGCTGGTTATTTTAACTATTGTGGTTTAAAATCTCATCTTTCTACTTGATTTCTACTGATCCCTTTGTACATGGCCAACGCCATATGACCTTTTGCCTACTCTCACTATAGACGGTGCAATATAAAATGTGTCCAGTAGACGAGTATCCTTTTATGCTGTGTAGTCATCTTCTCTATTTCTGTCTCCACTGACAGCTGCTGTGCTTCTCAGGATCTCTTTTCCTTGCTGGAGCCCTCTTCTCTCCAGGGCTCCATGCCTGGCAACATGTTCGGAGGGTGGGGGGGGGTGTAGAACTGAGAGAGGCACCATGCAACTTGGGAGGGCAGGATAGATGCCTGAGGCCATGTTGGCCTCTTCAGAACTCTTTATCTTTGTGGGGCCGCACAGTGGGGTGGGCTTCTCCAGGCATTTGGGAAATGGTAATTGTCGTAGGTGCTGTCCCAGCGTAGGTGTCGTGAGAACTGCCTGATGATCACACGGTTCCTGATGGCAGATGCCATGCACTTGCAGCCATGGTAAGAGCTTCACAGGATGACCCTGGAGAGGATGCTGCTTGGAATAGCATTCCTTCAGTGCATAGGTGAGGGCTAGGATTTTGCTTAAATGCAGCTTGATTCTACAACTCTGGGTGGGGGCCCTGAACTGAGATCTGCTTTCTTCGGACCCTGCGCTTGGATTAAGTCTTGACCTCAGCTACTTTTTCTGCAGTTGTGGGTTTGCAGCTGCTGTTCACTCTGCTCATGGTCTCTCTGAGGACAGGGATGCTCTAAATAGGCCTAGCGCAGAACAAAGCTGATAGCAATCACCTGTGTCTCCACAGGATGTACAGCCTCCATTTACAGAGGAGGTGGGGGAGGGGCGTGCGTGCAGGCTCTATATAACTGCATATGGCTGTGAGAGAAAGGTGTTGGCCCTGCCCACCCATTCCCTGAGGGCCCACAGAATCACCAATGCACTGGGGAGGCTGACTCCAGACACCTTGTGGCTGGCAGACACGCATGTGGCTGAGAGCAGTCAGGCTGAAGCCACGGTCACATGTGTACAGGGCCACTGAGCCCATGTGAGTTCCATTGAAGCGCATGGTCGCATGCTTCACCTCCTCAGGGCGACCACAGTCCACCTCTGCAAGAGAACATCAGCATTCCCTGAGCGTCAGCATGTCCACTTAGTCCAGTCTCTATTCTAACCATGTGACCAGGGAGGCCTGATGTCTACATCACCTGCTCAAGGGGACAGGGCTTGGTTTCTGGGGGCTGACACCTCTGAAACTGATTCTCCCTTTCCCACAGTAGTTTGAATGAGAATAGCCCCCATAGGCTTATAATTAAATACTGGGTCCCCAGTTGGTGGAACTGTTTGGGAAGGATTAGGAGGTGTGGTGTTGACAGAGTTTGTATCACTGGAGCCAGGCTTTGAGGTTTCAAAAGCCAATGCTATTCCCAGTTAGTTTTCTCTTTCTGCCTCATGCTTGTGTATCAGTAAGCTCTCAGCTACTGCCCCAGCACCATGTCTGCCCGCTGCCATGCTCCCTACCGTGATGGTCATGGACTCACCCTAAGAACTGTAAACTCCCAATAAACCTGTCTGTAAGCTGCCTTCGTCATGGTGCTAGGTCACAGCAGCAGCAAAGTAACCAGGACACCCTCCCTACCCTGCCCAGCTCTTAGGGGATCTGCAAAAGATGCCACACTCCCAGCCCACCCACCTGGCTCTCACCTGCCTGACACCGGTGTCCTGTATACCCTGGCTGGCAGTGGCAGAAGAAATCTGCTCCTAGATCCTCACAGGTACCCCCATTCATGCATGGGCTCCGGAAGCAGGGGGAGGGGGCTGCAAAACACAGAAGACCCTTTTCACCATGTTTCTCTCAAGGTCCTCGGCGTTGTACGGAGGCATGCATTGAATAGAGGCGTCCTGCTTCCTGTACTCAGCTCACCGCCTACCCCTCCCAGCCCAGTTCTGCCCCTTGATCCAGTTTTCTCATGTGTCCAGGAGAGGATCCCTGCCTTCTGTCACCTTACCTATCTCACAGTGCCGCCCAGAGAAGCCTGGAGGGCAATCACACTTGTATTTGCCAATGTAGTGAAAGCAAGTGCCACCATTGTGACAGGGACCAGAGGCGCAGGAGTCTGGCTTTCCTGGAGGCAGAAGATACCTATCACAGTCAAATGTTATAGACACCAACCTCTCCAAGTTCCCACTGTCCCAGAAACAAGACTTCAGGAAGGTGTTCCTGAGAAGCAGGTGTATGGTGGTCAGGGCTTGGCCAGCTGGATTCTGGCTGGCTCGGCCCTAGCTCAGAGCATGTCCCTCACCATCCACCCCTGCCCTGGGGCCGCACCAATCTCACAGTGTCTCCCGGTGAAGCGATAAGGGCAGGTGCAGTGGTACTCATTGCCTGTTTCTTTGCATGTGCCCCCATTCCGGCAGGGCCCCGAGCTGCAGAGGTGTGGCCGGGCTGTGCGCAAAGACAGAGAAAGATGGTGAACGTGGGTCAGCCTCCTTAGCGATACAGAATTCCTGTTACTGTACTCTGCTTTTCCAACCCTTTGGTAGGTACTGGATGGGCCTGAAGTCAGACCTGCTTCTCAGCTATGCCCCAAGACCCAACATAGCAGGAGCTAAATTAGCCAGGTTTAAACAAAGGGTGGGTGGAACTCACAGGCTGTAAGCCCTAACCCTGCCGGTTCTCTCTTTACTGGAGAATTGAGCCCCAAGTCACAGCAGACACATACAGGACCCTTCCAGAATCTACTCTGGACCCCCAGCCACAGAATTCACAGCGCTCCGGGATATCCTTCCCAGAGACCACACCTCCAGGCTAGGCTTACAGGAACAAGTGTCTCTGTCTCATCATTCCTATGCCACCTTAGCAAATGCACAGGTCCCCCTCAGAGCAGATGGGGTTTCAGGGGTAGCCCTCTCTGCTACTTCAGGGACGGAGGCAGTTGCGAGGGTCTCAGACACCCCTGGTACACAAAAGGAGAGGTGATATGGGCGGCTCCTCATATATCCACTATGGTCTTGGCTCTCCCAAACAGCCAGGCTGTGGGATGCCCATAGCACCGCATCAGGTTACAAAGTCAAGGGGATGTTTGAGATGCTTGGTTTGTGAGAGCGTGTGTCACCGTGTGTTATTGCATGGAAGGGTGCAGATGGCAACACCTGCAATGCATTATGGAAGAACACTTAAATTCTAAGTGGATCAATGTAAAATGTCTGCATCCTCTACGTTTAACAAAATCGGAATGGAAAAAATTTAAGTTCAATATAATCATTCTAAAATCTATTTGGAAAAATGCTGAGGGGAAAAATGAAGCCTCTTGAGGCATGCAAACCAGTGACGAAGTGCTGTGACAAAGGTGACGAAAAAATTAACTGTCAAAGATGGCGAGGCACATGCTGCCCTAGATGGAGCAAAGAGCTCCTTGGAGCAAAGAACCCACGGGAATCTCCGGGGAAAGAGAGAGAATGATGAGAAGGCACACCAACAGCTGTGGGCTTGCGGGCTGGGAGCTCTCCGTGGTGCTGACGGCGGAGACAGGGACGGCGCACGCCTCGCCCCCTCCCCACCCGAACCCGCCCCGCCCCGCCCCCAGCTGCGCTCCAGAGCACACCCCGCCCCATCCCTCACCCCACTTCCCTCCCTGTCCCGCGTACACGTCACCTTTCTCGCAGTGCCTGCCGTGGAATCCACGGGGACACTCGCATGTGTAGGAGTCGTCGTGGGCATCACAGGAGCCTCCATTAAAGCAAGGGTCTGAATCGCAGGGTGACGGCAGAGCTGGGGGAAGAGGGGAAATGCTGTCCTGGAGCATGGGTCTGCTAGGGTCACCTTGACATCCCTTCTGGCTGAAACCAAGGCCTCTTAAAATATATTCTGCGTGCCTTTGCATTGCTCACTTTAGCCCTAAGGCCTCAAGCTCCCCGCCCCAGTTTCTCCTGCTCTTTGATTTTAGCAGCATTCAAGCTTCCTATCCAACAAGGTATCTCTGACCCGTAGCACTTAACCGATCAGTGCCTTTACACTAATGGTAGTAAATGCATCGGTCACACAAAATTGTATGCATTAAGGGCTGAGGGATGGTAGCTTGTGGTACCGTATCTTTGTCAAAATCTTTTCCCCCAGGGAGTGAAGGAGACCCCTGCAACCCATGCAAGTGAAGCTGTCGTCATCTCTGTTAATCCTGGCTGTGTGGCATCACCTGCACCTTCTCCTGCTAGACCACTGTCCAGGATCCCTGGTGGCCTGCCCTAGCCACTCACAGTGGCTGATGTTGTGGTCTGTGTGGCAGACGCAGAGGTAGCTCCCGCCGTACTCCATGCAGTAGCCTCCGTCTGGACACTGCGTGTTCATGTTGCAGGGTGTGGCTGTGACTTCTGCGAAGGAAGAAGCTCCTTCAGTGACCACTCACCTCCCGAGGACCTTGTTTCCTTGACGAAGGTGCTTCCCCCGCCTCCAAGACCCAGTGACCCTGCTAATGATATCCAGGGATCCGGCAGAAAACCTACCAAATTCACAAAGGAGCCCGAAGAAGCCCGGAGGACACTGGCAGAGGGTGGTGTTGGCACCCAAGCATCTGCCTCCGTTCCGGCACTCACAGTCATTGGGGATCCCTGCATGGGGACAAGAGAGAAGCTTCCATGGGTGAAATCTTCTCTCTCTTAACCCTGGCCAATCCTACGCCCCCCCTCCCCCCCCCGCCAAACAAAACAAGAGCACACACACACTCACACATTTTTTCCCTCGTAGAGTTTCCTGCATGTATAACCCAAGGGAGGATGTTGCCATAGGCAGCCCGTCCCCCCTTCTCCTGCCCCAGCCCTGGGACACAGCCTCGGCAGCCCCAACATACTCTCTGTGCAGTCCAAGCCCATGAAGCCTTCAGGGCACTCGCACACGTATCCCGGATCTGCATCCACACAGGTGCCCCCGTTCTGGCAGGGGTTGGAGAGGCAGGGGGAAGGCACTGGGTAGCTTCCTACGAGAAAGACAGTGATAAGTAGCAGCCACTTGAGAGAGACGAGAATGGCCGGGGCAAGATCAGCCATGGCTGCTGGATATGGAGGAGAACCTGGCCTCTGTTGAGTTCTCACATTGGGCGTCTCACATTCTGTTCTTCTGAGTAGATCTATGTTTTTGTCTTAGATAATTTTCTTCTGTCTAAAGAATTTCATTTAACATTTCTCTCTCTCTTTGTTTTTGTTTTGTTTTTTGAGTCAGGATTTCTCTGTGTAGTCCTGACTGTCCTGGAACTTGCTCTGTAAACCAGGCTGGCCTCTAACGCAGAGATCTGGCTGGGATAAAGGTGTGTGCCACCTCCACCCGGCTTCTTTAACACTTTTCAGGAGAAAGGCATGCTGTTGACTGCTTCCGCAAGCAGGTATTCATCTCTCCTCGGTTCTGGAATGTAGTTCTGTAGCACTAGGCTGGTGATGCTGGGCTTGCCTGGCCCCTAGTGAGCATCTCCTGTTGCTCATGCTTCTCTAGATGTGAAACACTTCTGCTGACTTACGTTTAGAAAATGGTTTACTTTTATTCATGATTACGTGTATGTCACATTTGTTCAGGTGCCAGAGGCCAGACGAGGGTTTCTGGAACTGGAGATGTAGCTGGTTGTTAGCCCCATGGATGCTGGGAATGGAACTCAGGTCCACTAGAAGACCAACAAGAGCCCCTAACTCCTGAGCCACTGCTCCTCTCAGCGGCTTTGAAGATGAGTTCTTTATCTCTAATGTCCAGAAGACTGGACATAGTGTGACTCTGTAGAGTCACGTGGATTTCTTGAAAACCTGGGATACAATTATCATCAAATTTGGGAAATTTTTGGTTACAACTACTGTTTGTGTAACTCCCTCCCTCATCTCCTTCTTCTTCTCAGACTTCAGATTCTGATGCCAGATGTTCACGTTATTTAACAGCCCCTGGTGCTCAGTTATTTTTTTCCAGTCTTACTCTCTGCATTGTCTGTTGTTTCTATTTTCTCTCTCATTGGCTTTTTGTTGTTGTTGTTGTTCAGTGTCTCACCAGCTGTTACTACTACCAGTTGGACTCTAGAAATTCAGACACAGTTTTCACCGCTAGCAATGTTAAACATATCTCCTGTTTCTTTGCCTTAACAGTCTTGAGAAGATTAATCCTATTTTTATTAGTTGATTATTTGTGCCTAGTAATTCTTTCATCTGTCTGTAGGTTACTTTACTTCTTTGAATTCATACCTAATGACTTCACTGAGGTAATTTTAGGTGTTGGTTTCTGTCAGATTCCTGTTATTCTGTGGTAAGTCTGTAGGATTTTATTCTGCACACAGTTAAGGCTTGGGGTCCGCTGGTCCTTTTGCATTTCCTTCTAAGGTTTACTGGGGACACGTCCAGGCCGGTATAGTCCTCTAGCAACTTCTTCCTCTCTTCCACAGTAGCTCCTGCTCAAGAGAGGCTCTGCTCCACCCTGGCCCAGGGTGTGGGCTCTCTGAGCTCCACAGCTCCTTGGATTTCTCCCCAGCCCTGTTGAGCCTGAGGAGCTGCTGGGTTTCCTGATTTCCAGTGGTTCTTTGCCAGCCTGCTAGAATCCCTGGCCCAGATCTGCCAAGTCAAGACAGGGGGCCTCCTGCTGCCAGGATCCTCCCCTCCACCAGAACTCCAACTGATCTGCTTCCCATTTTAGCTGCTGTTGTGTTGGACTTTCCTCCTCAAGTCAGAGGGACTGGTCACTTGGGCCACACGATGGCCTGGAATACCCCAAGCAGGATCTGGGGGAGCAAGGATAGGGCTTCTCTAGGGTTGATAACTCTGTGCTGTGGTCTAATGGCTGAAGACAGCAATTTTATAGATTTTGTCTGGGTTTCTAGCTGTTGATTGTGAAAGGGGAATTTCCTGGGTAGCTAACTAGCAGCAGATTAGATAATCTGGTTTTGTTGTTGTTTTTTTGTTTGCTTATTTTGGTTTTTCAACACAGGGTTTCTCTGTGTAGCTTTGGAGCCTGTCCTAGAACTCACTTTGTAGACCAGGCTGGCCTTGAACTCATAGAGATCCACCTGCCTCTGCATCCCCAGTGCTGGGATTAAAGGTGTGTGCCACTACTGCCCAGTGACAATCTTTTTTAAAAAATATATAATCCTGACCAACTTCTTGTAGTTAGACCCACTGTTTATACTTGTAAGTTTAACAAACTTACTGTACTAGTATGTAGAAGTCTCTATTCTGTTTTTATTTTTTCCCACCCCACCACACTTTTTTTAAAAAAAAAAAACCAGTATCATTATGTTGCTCTGGCTGGCATTTTAACTTTTGGGCTCAACTAATCCTCCTCTGTCAGCATTGTTTTTTGGCATAAAACAATATTTCTTTACAAAAATAGAAGCAGCCGGGCGGTGGTGGTGCACGCCTGTAATCCCAGCACTCGGGAGGCAGAGGCAGGTGGATCTCTGGGAGTTCAAGGCCAGCCTGGTCTACAAGAGCTAGTTCCAGGACGGGCACCAAAGCTACAGAGAAACCCTGTCTCAAAAAAAAAAAGAGAAAGCACTTGCCTGTTTTCTGATATAAATTTAGTGCACTACACCGATCTTTCCATAACTACTCAGGCAAGGCAGTTATTGAACCAAATAATGGGGATTTGAATACAGTCAGCAAGTGAGGGCGCCATTCCCGCTTTCTGCTCTCAGGCCTTCACCAGGGCCTGGCCTGGCCTCTTGCTGTGGCATCTGACAGCATCCATCCATCTGGGTCTTCCTTGTGGGTAAACTGTGAACCCTAAAGTTAGCCAGAGACAGGGTTTCTCTGTGTAACAACCCTAGCTGTCTAGCTGTCCAAGAACTAGCTCTGTAGACCAGGCTGGCCTCGAACTCACAGAGATCTGTCTGCCTCTGCCTCCCTGAGTGCTGGGAATGAAGGCGAGCGCCACCACAGCCCGGCCTTTTATCACATTTTTACACCATGCTTTGCAATCTCTAGTTGGCTTTGTCATTGATCTACCAAGACACAGCCAACATTTAAAACATGAGGTAGGGTAGAAAAGAGCACACTTGGTCCCATGTGGCAAAGGCCAGTTTTCTGTCTGCTCCCCACAGCTCTTTCCCCTGTGTGCCAGGAATGAGACAGAACTTAAGAGTATAGAACCCTGAGTTGAAAACACGGACTTGGAAATGGTGTCATCTGCCCCTGCATGTTCTAGATGGAGACCAATGCCCAGGGAGGAAAAGGCCTGCCCAACCTGGTTGCCTCCTGCTCTTTCCATTCGGTGACTCTGGAAGGGCTGAGAAGGGGGCGGGAAGGGAGGAAGGAACCGGGAGTGGCTAAAATGACAGCCACTGCACAAGCTGCAGTCACGGTGGAGGACTATGTGGCAGCTACCTGTCTCACATCGAGGTCCCTCGAAGGGCTCCACACAAACACAGCTGTAGTTTCCAACCAGGTCAACGCATGATCCTCCATTCAGGCATGGGTCGGAGCTGCATTCATTCACATCTTGGGGCCGGAAAGATACGGGCTTAGCTTAAGCCAGACTGTGACCATATTGAACCTCAAGAAGGGAGCCCTCCCAAGCACTCCCTGCTACCCAGAGTCCCCCACCCCCCACCCTGTGTGTAGGCCACTCACCTGTCTCACAGGTGGCCCCAGTATACCCAGCCTGGCACACACATGCTGCGGAGCTGCTCTCTGCCTGGCACTGGCCGCCATTTTGACACACTTTGTTGTCACAGGGAGACTGGGCTACAAGTAAGGAGGAGTAGACAGGGTATTGGAGGCCTGATGAGCAGAAGTCCCTGAGGACAGGCACTGGGCCTCACCCTTGATAGCTATAGGCTCAATGAGAGAGGATCTTGGTTGTCTCTGGAGGGGTGACAGGCTGGGAGGAAGCCTGGCTAGGGCAGTACCCAAGGGTACCCAAAGCTCTGTATGAATTGGTTCTCGTTCAGCAAACCTGGAACGGAGGAGGGGCATGGATGCTGGACAGGATGTAGGGAGAATGGAACCAGCTTCTGCCATGCATCCAGAGTGCTGCTGGGACTTGGGGCTTCCAGCCTGTCTCAGTGGCTAAGGAACGGCTGCTGCCCAGATCGGCTCCTGTCCTCTGGGGTCGTTCTCACACCTCATAGGCTGAGTCCTCCCTGGACAGCATGGTAGCATCCTTCATTCTCGTCTGCACAGTAGTTCCCACACCTAGCTCTGCTGGCGCAGGGAGGGCAAGTAGGGCCTAGCCCCTGCTTGAGGAAAAGCTCTTTAGCCCGGAATGTGTTGGACCAACCAGGCTCTGGTTTGGGCTGGAACAACGTAGCCTTGTCCACATTGGACAGCTGAGGGGTCACTGCAAACCCCTCGTCCCAAATGGAAATCCCATCTTTGTCTGCACCAAAAATTACATTTCCTTTTCATTTCTTTCACAAACTCGTTCCTTCGTGCATGTGTGCGTGTGTGTGTGTGTACAATCTTCTTAGTGTCATTCAACTACAGTTTTCTCAAGGAAAAATGTGTGTGTGTGTGTGTGTGTGTGTGTGTGTACCCTGAAATTTAACACTTAGCTTCTTGTGACCATGAATCTTGATAGGCTTGTTTTTCTAGACGGAGGTATTGAGATGGAAGCTATTTGAACACACGTTCTGAATCCTATGCTCTTAAACTGTGCATTGCCAATCCCATATGTGGCTGCATAACTGAAATCAGATTTTGTGAAAAATTTGCAACAGCAAAGTACTGCTGACCGCATAACTAAAAATTCAAAATGAAATGCATCCTGGATCTGAGGGGGTCTTGGCAGTGTTGACTCTCAGCTTCAGAGCTGCCTTAATGCTGAACACAGCATGTACACTCCACACCCCACCTGCCATCGTGCAGGGCAAGACCAATGAACAACCCTGCCTGAAACCCCTCACCAACCACACTTTTCTTCTAGCGCAAATATAATGTCTTATGTAAGCAAAGGCTTTTGGTGCTTACCTACTATCCTTCCTCAGCACGGAAGTATCAAATTAGTATTATATTTGTCTTGGGACCAGGGCTGTTTTCAGCATTTCTGATGGTGCTAAATATACTTCTGTAATTTTGTACTATACATTTATGTGAAGCAGTATTTTTATCATTGATGATTATAAAATCAAAATATTCATCAGCTCTGAATTACTGAAGATGCCCTGAATTATCAAATACTCAGCCACAATTTAATTTTTTATGTAAAAATAAATAAGCACATATACCTTGTTAATTGAGGGCACTTTTTTTTTTCTCTCATTTTTTTGAAAAACGGTCTCACCATGTAGCCTTGGCTGACCTGGAACCCTCTATGTAGACCAGGTTAACCTCAAACTTATAAAGATCTACTTGCCTCTGCTTCCTTTAAAGGAATTCACCACCATTCCTGGCTGCTTCCATCTTTAATCAGTGGTAAAATTATATGTATTTTTGGTAGTTTAAAGATAAATTTCAATATGATTTATATATTTATATAAATGTTTGATTTATATAGTGATTTTGTGTACGTATATATCTGGGATTACATAAAAATTTCTTTAGCAAAGGGGTCACAAGTAGAAAGAGTTTGAGGATCATCATTGTGACACTGTAGTAGTATTTATAATGACGGTTAGATAGATGATGTAGGACACTATGGGGGTGAAGGGGTTGCCTGTTTGGCTGAGCTGGGTCGGGTATGGTGGTTACAGTTCAGGGGCTGCCTTGAAGTAGCCCACATGGTGATGCTGGAGGCTAGAATGCCCACTTTCTGGGACAGTACAGAGCAAGAAGGAGGGCCTCAGGTGGTACCAGTGGACAGTAGGAACCCGGAGCCTGAATCTATTGGGGGACGCTTCAGATGAGCTGGAACTGTGAAAACAAAGGGCTCCAACGGTTGGAAGGCAACAGTGGAGAAGCAGCAGGACCCGACCCTGCACCTGCCCAGATTGTGGCAGCCTTGGAGGGAGCAGTTGGTTCAGGGCCAGTGTGGCAGAAAGCCTGTGCTCTGTGAGCATGTGCCTTACCCTCCCCATCTGAAAGCTATCCCATCTCACCCCGGAAATCCTCCACCTTCTCACACCCAGAAGACTCTTGACTCTGACCCCGGCCAGTGCAGGACCTGGGCTCTCATCTATTCTGAAGCATTGGGGACAGGAAGTCTGTGTTTGCTACACTCACCCATATTTGCTCCTGCCCACCCCATAAGACATCGGGCTCCTGCACTCCCTTATGACAGAACTCTCTAGACTGCCCACGCTGGTGCCAAGTCCTTCTGTTGTCCTCAGTCTCACTCTCCCCTAGCTGTGTGTCTTGTGTCTTGCAGCAGCTAGCAGGGTCGGTGCCTTCTTACCTGATTCACAGGTGAGTCCCTTGAAGCCGACGGGGCACTGGCAGCTGAAGCTGTTGACACCGTGGGTGCAGGTCCCACCATTTTGGCATGGGTGGGAGGCACACTCGTTTACATCTGAAACATGGAGCAGGCTGGGGCCTCAGTAGAGGAAACTGTGAAGGAATTGCCAGGGCTTTGGGTAGGGGTGGGGGACAGACTAAGCCCCGAACCCAGACAGGCCTTAACTTAGAGTGGCTAGGAGCCCCAGCAGCAGCAACAGCACTCACTGCCACATGGCCATAGCCTTAGACCTCCATCAGTTTCTCCATCAAGAGCAAGGAGACCTTGGCCCTCAGTGCCACTGTCAGTATCCCCTGAGCCTGGTGTATGACCAGTGGGTGAGAAAGTGATGTCGTGCAGGGCAATCAATGGGCACCTTGTCCCCACCTGGGTGCCAGTGACTCACCCAGGTGGCATCTCCGCCCTGTGAAGCCCGCGAGGCAGGAGCAGGTGTAGGAGGGGTTGCCTGTGACGCAGTCATCGATGCACTTGCCGCCATTGAGGCACGGACGCAGGACCAAGCACACAGAGGCTGCGGACACAGGAAGGAGCCCAAGCCTCAGGCCACTGCATCAAGAATGTGGGCAGGAGAGCCACCTGCAATGGCTACGTCTCCCTTCCCTCCACCAGAGGGTCAGTTTAGTGACCATGACATTGGTGACCGTGCATCTTTGTGTTCAGTTTCTGGGTCTTTGAGCTGGACCCCAGTTTGCCTGCAGGTACCCTTGCCAGGGTCTCTAGGCTTAATGTCTGGCTCTAGGCTCTGACTCTGGCTTCCTGTGGAGACAGATATCCCCAGAATCACCTGCACCCACAACTCCTCTTATCTCTCTAATCCTTTCTACTTCTACCACGGCTACTTCTAGGGCTGCTCAGCTACCCTCCTGGTTCCTACATGTGTAAAATGAGAAGCTGTCACAGCCAGTGTTTATCACAGCACAGGCTCTTAAGAAGGCCTCCCGGGGTTCCCCTGAGACCTCAGCAACCCCCAAACTCCATTCTGTAATTTCTGGCTGGGCTCCTGAAATAAGAGGTTAATCACAAATAGGCAGGAGATGAGAAAGTCTCAAGGACTCCAATCGCCTATTGCTAGGAGGAGGACTCCAGGGAGGACTAGTGGTCCCCCACACTCTTCAGACTGTGGTGTCTTCTGATCAGGGAGCTTACCTTTCTGTCAACTGGGATGATTTAGCAGCACTGTGCTCACCTGGTCTACTTGAAATTTGGCTGCTCTTTGCAGCCATGGCCAGAAGCTGGGCTTGCTTAGGAGTTAGACTTCCATGCAGCAGGTGCCCTCCCTTCTGAGCAATCTCACGTTTCTATAACACCCCACAATTGCCCCCGGGGCTTGCAGCATAGCTACGTCCCTGCTCCTAGAGGCAGCACAGTACCAAGGCATCTCTGCTGCTGTTTCTTGTTCCATCTTATCCCATAGACCTGGGGGCGGTGCTCTGCAGTGGAGGGGGGCACCTGGAAGGATCTGGTGGGATGCTCTCCTGAGAGTCCCCCTCCAGCTGAGCTGTAACAGCTTCAAAAATATGGTCTGCCCATACGTGCCCCTTGCTCCTCTGCCAGAACCTAACACTCTGGCCTTTGGCAAGGGACCTGACCCAGCCCCCACTGCAAGCAGCACCCACAGGCCCACGTGACATGCCACTGGCCAAGGTCCTAGTATCAGAGCTGACTGCTGGCCAGGAGCAGGGCTGGGGCTGCCCTGGGGTTCTGCCTCCTTAAGTGTTCCACTTGCTGCTCTGGGACTGGGATGGCATGGAATTCAGCTCAGCTTCCCAGGCTGGCCTGCTATGTACCCAGCATGTCAAGTGTGTGCCAACTTCCCCCTTCCCAGCCCTGCATGTCCTGAGTACACTCATCCTCATCTCCCCTCCACCCCACGGTCCCCCTGACCTGTGGCTGCTCTGTGTAATTTCCCAGTTGAGTTCTCTTCAGGGGACTCAGTGCCGAGGAAAAGCACCCTGTTCTGTGGGCTCATCCACATGACCAACAAGTGTGTGTGTGGGTCCCGGCAGGGACATGTCTTCAGCTCGGATTTAGGAGGGTTTGTGATGAAGGGATCTACTGGTCAGTCAGCTAGTGTTTTGACACCTCTGCATTGTGGGCAGGGTGTTTCTGGATATAGTACCTTCTAGAGACCACATGGTGGTAGAGCTGGGGTTCCTGAGTGGGTGCACGGTCAGTCTGTGCTACCAGGGTCACCTGACAACTACTAGACCAGAAGGACCATACGAAGCTCTGGCTTGTCAGTACCATCAGGCTTATGGAGGTCCCGGTCTCCCTCCCCTCACCCCTGAGATGGAGGCAGGGGTGGGATGTGGGCAGAGACCCTACTCTGTTCCTCTCCCAGAAGACCCAGATCACCTGAGGCACGGGACAGGATGGGCTGTGGGGCAGGGGTGGGTGGATGGGGATTTAGGGAGGTGGGGGATAGGTTCTAGCCCCTGAGTCCCACCCCTACTGCCACAAGGTTCCTCAGCCCTCCCCTCCCTGAGCCTCTTACTTGTATGGCCGCAGCCCCCCACGCGCACCTGGGCATCATCGATTCTAAACGCCCAGCGCCCGGGCACGCCCACGTTGGTGGTGGTCTCCACCTCAGCCATGTCTGCTGTGCGTGACCCAGGGATGTTGAAGTAACGGTGCCCATCACCTGCGTTGAAACCTGCCTGGGAGCGGGGCAGAGAAGGAGGCAGGTCTCCTTATAGTCACTGAGGCCTCTCTCAGGATGGCCTTGTAAGCAGAGGACACGGTAGATGCCGGGGTCTGCTGACTTCAGTAGTCCCTCCAGTCAAGCGTGGTGCTCGACTTCCTCCCTAGCTTCCAGCACTCACACACTCAGCATCTAGGCCTCATCTAGGGCCCATGGAAGTTTTGCCCCAGGAGAAAGTTGGGGACCAGAGGTGAGTGGAGGAGCATGGCTTGAGGGATGGGCACAGCCCTCCTGACACATTTGGGACACAGACCCTTATCAGGGAGGAAGGGATAAAGGTACCAGGGGCTCTTGTGGTTCTGGGCACTGAGAGGCCTGAGGGACAGAGTCACCGTGGCTGCCTCAGATTGATCTCTACATAGAAGTGGAGGGGAGCAGGTATCTGCTACAGTGGATGTCTGCCTACCGCTTCTGCCCATGGTACCTGGGCGGGAAGAGCAGGGTGGATGCCAATTCTAGCCTGGCCTACCTGGGCTGCGATGCCTCCCAAGCCGTCAGCATCACCCCCGCTGCTGGCGTGTGTGCCTGTGGTCCACAGGATGGCCTCGTAGTTGAAGATGGTGAAGGAGAACTGGCCATCGGTGATGAGCACTATTTGGAATGTGTTGACCTGCCAGGAGAAGGAGCCAGCTGTGACTGGCTGCATTCCCTGCCCCACATCAAAGGCCATTTCTCTTCCAAATGCACAGTCAAGCAAGGTAGGACCATGGTAGTTTTGTCTATCTCTACAGCCTACCCGAACATTGAGGGACAGGGCCAGAACACCTGGAGCAGACATGGTCCCCCGCTACAAGGGGCTCAGGCTCCTATAGAGGCGGAAGCACTCCCTCAGCCAAACCCACAAAATCTCTGTGGTAAGAACAAAAACGAAGAGGAAAAGCAGTTGCTAATATTAGGGTTTACGTTTTTTGGACCTTTACTCCATGAATATTGCTGAACAGTGTACCCCAAGAAGGCATTTTAGACTGGGGTAAAGAAATGATCTTGGGACATATGGGAAACTGAAAAAGGGCAAAGCTAGCATCCTGCCCCGCTTCACACCATGCATGAAAACAAATCCCAAATCCAGTATTCGTTTTTTTTTCTTTTTTCGTGACAGGGTTTCTCTGGTGCTTATCCTGAAATTCTTATAGACCAGGCTGGCCTCCAACTTACAGAGATCCTCCTGCCTCTGCTCCTGAGCAGGGATTAAAGGTGTGTGCCACCACTGCCTGGCTCAAGTATGGTTTTAAAACAAGCATCATAGAATTTCTAGAAGAAAACCCTGGGTAATATGTGTTGCATCTCAGAGAAGGACTTCTATGATGCTTATTAATAGCAAAGACCAAAAGAAAGATCAATACATTTATGGACAAAAGTCTCTGAGTGGAAAAAGTGTTGTGATATTAAAATGTTTGGAGACAGTAGCAAAAAAAATGTATTCATAACAAACAGCAGATAAGACTGCTGTTATCCTTTATATCCAGAAGAACTTAGAACAATAAAAATGGACCATAAGTATTAAGAAAAATTGGAAGAAGGCATGAATAAGTACGTTAGCTCTAGCAATGATACTAGAAAAAAATATCTAACATCTGTAGAAGCCAAAGATGTCTAAGTTTTAAAAAAGCATTCCTTGATTTGCCTGCAGTGTTAGCAAAGAAGAAAACTGACAGAGCGCTTATCTGGGGTGCAGAGA
This sequence comes from Microtus pennsylvanicus, assembly GCF_037038515.1. NCBI lineage: Eukaryota > Metazoa > Chordata > Mammalia > Rodentia > Cricetidae > Microtus > Microtus pennsylvanicus. The sequence continues at coordinate 27,229,895 of NC_134595.1, forward strand.
ATGGGCACCTTCAAATGGATGCCTGCAGGGGACCCTGCGAGGGCAGCAGCCTGTTCTGGAGATGCGTCTCGCAGTAGGATCTCGAAGGGCCATGCATAAGGCACTGGTAGTATGGGGGCCCTCCTCACAGCCCAAGGTTGTCTCAACCATTGGGAACAATGGAGAGCAGAGCGGGAATCATTCTCATATAAAATCTGGCAGGAGAGAGTAAACAGACGAATGCTAATGCTTTGTGTGGGTGGCGGGAAGGGTGACGATCGCAGAGGTCAGTGGTCGGGGCTGTAGAGCAAGGAAATACACAGATCCACCTGGGGTTGATGAGCCTTCCCAGCAGGTGCTACCCGGACAGACTGCACTTCTGAGCATATCCCAGCGCCTGCTGTCTTTGTTAGGGACCTGTATAAGCCCCACAGTGTGGGCTTGTCTTTCCAGGGCTGCTATCCAGTGCTTGGGACACTACCTGCCACCCAGAAGGTGCCCTTACCAAAGCCCTTTTGAAAGGCCACTTGCATCTCAGGTTTTCTTTCTGTGTGGCTCAGTATCCAGAACAGGCCTATGTATATAGTAAGTGCTGGCAAGTACCCATCTGGATGGGTAACATCAGCCAACCACCCTCACCAAAGACAAACAGAACAGTCAGGTATGCCGGCACACACCTGTAGACCCAGCACTCTGGAAACTGAGGTGAGAGGGTCAGGAGTTGAAGGTCATTCACACCTACGTAGTGAGTTTGAAGCCAACCTGGTTTACATGATTACCTTACTCCAAAACAAAACAAAACAAACCCCAGCAGTTGTGCTGGTGGTCCAGCTGTACAAGGGCTCGCTACACGAGTGTGAAGATGAACATCCAGCACTAGTACACACTGGAACATGGCCACACTTAAGCCTGTGTGTGCACATAAGCGTACGTGCTGGGGTGGTAGAGACAGGGGGATTGCCTGAGTTTTGCTGGCTGCTAGCCTAGCCCAAAGTTTACCGCTAGCCCCTGTCTAGATGACATAAGGGATAAAATGACACAGAACAGGACATCCAATGTCTTCCTCTGGCCTGTCCGTAGGCATGCACACTTGAAGACACATGCGCGATATACCTCTCCCTCTTCTCTCTCTCTCTCTCTCTCTCTCTCTCTCTCTCTCTCTCTCTCTCTCTCTCTCACGCATGATACGTATGCACGCGTGCACACAAAACAAACCTACAAGAACCAAACAAACAAAAAATATCCCACCAAGAACAGACCCTCTCTCCCTCTGCCCCACCCTGGAACTGTTCGAGAACCGAGCCATTCCAATAGAAATCCTCCTAGCACCTATGCAGCTCCCTCCTGCCAACTGCTGTGCTGGGCCTAGAAAGGCGAGGCTCTGTCCTCCACCACCCTGGCCCTGTGATCTCAGAAAAAGGTGACACAACCTTAAGCCCAGAGTCCTCTCTGGCTGTAGACCGTCTCTACCTGGCCTGCCTCGGCAGGGTCCCAACCACGCAGCCTCCCTCCCAGGCCACACAGCCACCTGGACTCACGGGGGAAGAGGAGCTGCCTCCAAAGAAGGTCACGCGGTACCAGGTGGCAACAAAAACCCAGGTAGCAGAGAAGTCCGGGAGCTCAGGAAAGTACCGTCTGATGTCCTCTGTGGCTCTCTGTAGCGTGGCTGGGTCAGTGGCCTCCCGGTAGTAGACGTCGCCTGCACGTCGGTTGTCCACGTCTGCCCAGAAGGCTGCCACCACACAGCGGTCTTTGGCAATGGGGAAGGCCACAGGGGTGAACTGAGAAACCTCCTTCAGGAAGGAGATGATCCCGTTATTGTTCACCTGTGAGGCAGAAAACCAGGACAGGTATGGACTGGGCACTGCAGAAGGTGGTCAACCCAGCGGCGTCTCATTTGCCCTACCCCCAGCATCCTTTAAGAGGGATCCAGCTCAGGCAGGCATCCCAGGCTGGCTGGCAGCTCCTTACCCCTGGAATGGAACCAGGTAGTCCTGCTCTATCCTCTCGTGCAGGTCTCGTACTCAGGGCCAGGCTCTGCCCTGCTGCTAACAACCCAGGTGTATCATACTCTAGCCAGAGGCCTTGGGAGGTGGGTCAGCATTCTTTCATTGAGCCAAGTGCGTGAGAGTAAACAGGAGGCTCAGCATGGCTTGGAAAGTCTGTGATGGTCAAGTTGGGCAGTATGTGTTTGGACCTCAGGATGGGCAGGAGGCTCTGGCCCCAACTCTGCAACTCACTAGCTATGCAGTCTGCGACAATTTAGCCTGCCTCTCTGCATTCTGGTTTTCTCACCTCTGAGACTTGGCTATACTACCTGCCATGCGTCAAAATCGTTAAGTCAAGGGCACAGTTAAGAGGGTTGAGCCTTGTGAATGGGACCAATGCCCTTACGAAAGAAGCCCAGGGTCCCTTCTGCCACGTGAAGACACAGCAAGACTCCCTTCTATGAACAGGAAGGCAGGCCTCACCAGTTATGGACTCTGGTAGTGCTTTGGACTTCTCGGGCTCCAGGACTGTTAATTAATTCCTATTGCCTCCAGGTTGCACAGTGTAAGATACTTTGTTATAGCAGTCAGGTGGACTGCAGCTAGCTCTGACCTCACAGGGTGTCAGGCAGTGGTGCCTGGGCATACTCTGGGCTTCATTCTGAGGAGACCTGTACTAGCACTATACAGCATCATTTATATCACAACATTATTAGCAATATCTAAACATTGGAAGCAACCCAAGTGTCTACTGATGAACAAACGTGTCAACAAGACGACACAGCACATGCAAAAAATGGGGCATTGTTAAAAGGGAAAATACCTTGACATGCGATAATGTGGATGAAATTTAATGGCATCCCGACGAGTGAAATATAAAGATAAATACTGCGTGAATCCATTTACTCAAAGCTTCCAGATCATTAAACTCACAGAGGTGGAAGGAAGATTGGTATTTTTCATGGGCTAAGGAAGGGGGCAATGGAGAGTTGTTACTTAATCAGTATAGGGTTTCAGTTTGGGAAGATACAAAGATTTGCTTGGATGGGTGGTGGCTGTAGGGAGGGATTAAGGTCCTGAGTGGATGTGTATTGTTGGCATGGACACAGTCACGTCTAGGACCCTGATGCCTTGGGTCTGAGTACAAATGTTGACAATGTGTGCAGAAACGTCCACTCGAAATATTTACAGCCCGAAGACTGCTCTCCTACAGAGACTGCTCCTACCAAGATGAGCTAAGCCTGCTTCCTGCTCAGCTGTATACAATAACCTCGGCTCCCTGTCTATAATAGACATGCTGAGCTTCTAGGGTACTGCAGCTTCTCCATCAGATAACCCAAGCCGTATGACCGCAGCTCTCTGTACATGCGTCTGTGGTTCTGTCCTTTCTTCAGTACCTTGTCCCTAGTCAGGGTTGTGAGACCCAGGCTGTGGAAGAGCATGGCAGATGGTAATGGTTAACACAGCCAATTAAATGCCTGTTAACACTGCTGAACTGTTTATACCTAACATTGAAGCTGTATATTTTATTACAATAAAAATTGGGAGGAAATGGTTGTGATAAAAAAAATCTTGATGATAATTATAAAAGAAGGTATTTTCAACTGGGAAGTGGTGGTGCATGCCTTTAATCCCAGCACTCGGGAGGCAGAGGCAGGTGGATCTCTGTGAGTTCGAGGCCAGCTTGGTCTACAGAGCAAGTTCCAGGATAGTCTCCAAAGTTATAGAGAATCCCTGTGTCAAAAAACCTGAAAAAAAAAGAAGTATTTCTAAAGCCAAATATAACAAGGAATCAATACATATAATAAGGTAATGAGATTTCAAAATAGATTTGATGCAATTACAGAAAAGCAGTGGACTGAAACCAAAATGTCAGTTAAGAAACTCTCTGGTTTGAGCACAAGGATGATAAGATGGAGGAATCAGAATAAAGGTGAGGGGCACAAAAGAACCAGCACAAACACCAGAGAGAAGGAAAGGAGACAGACAGTGCGAGAGCCTTCCAGGATCGATGAAGGTCGCGGAGCTGTACATTCAAAAACCTCAGGGATCAAGTAGCTGGGAAAACAAAAAATAAAGCCACACTGAACCCGTGCTAGAAAAGTAGGAAACTAACTGCAGGAAGCCATTCTGAAAGAAGAGAGCTAACAAGTTAGGGGGGGCTCATGTGCAGACAGCTGACTTTTCCTGGGAACTATGGAAGCCTGAGAACAGTGGAGTTACGTCTCCAGCGCACGAGAAGACAACAGTGCGGCATAAAGCCCTAGACTCAGAAGTTACATGAAGGCAATTCACACAAGCAGTAACAAAGGCATACCTAAAAATATAGACCCATACTTAAAGAAGTTGGGTCAACTTCAAGTTGGCAGGAGATGTAAGGTCAGAGATTCAAGAAGGAAAGAAGGAAGAAGCCAGAGCTTAAATCCAAGTGGACAATGATCAAAAGGAACACTGTGGTTAATGAATGAGTGAGGAAATCTACAAATTAAAACTCAAGACAGAAAAAGCATAGAGACTGGAAAAGGCATCAAACTGAGGTCCCCTCAGGCCACAGCTGTTCCAGTGGGGAGTAAAGGTACAAGGGGGCCTATTAATGACTCCTGATGTATTAAAGGTTATCTGTACCATCTGGAGAATTGTTGAGACCCCAGAGGCTGAACATGCTTGATGGAGAGAGGGCAGTTAAAATACTCAAAATAGGATGAAAAATATTAAGGATGGACCAGATAGAATGGTAAGGGGCAGAGACAGAATCAGTTGTCAGTCAGAGGGAAGGAACAGCATGAGGGATAGAGATAAAGACATCTCTTCCAGCCACACAATACGTTAAAATTAATTAGAGGTTCTAGTGAAGATAAACCAGATGCTAGCCAAAGGACAGCTGGCACGGTTGTATTATCATCAAATAAAAGAGACCATGAGGGCAAATGGATCACTAGAGGTGAACATAACTTCACACCCATCAGGCAGATGCAATGGCTTTACACCTAATGGGGTCTCAGTAGATGAGAGGGCAAATGGGAATAGGCTACTTCGTGACCACGGTGGGGCATTTCAGAATGTCCTCTGGTTTGGTCAAGAATATGTGGGCCGAGGGGTAGCCTGACGGGGGAAGCGTTCACTGTGGCCCTGAGCCTAGACTTTTGCTGGAAACAAGAATGCCAGTCCCTGTCGGCTATCGGCAAGGTCATTTCCTTGGATTGTGTTCGCAGAGCGCAGCCTTGAGAGATGAAATATTGTCCTCTTGGGGATGAAGAGCAGGCTTGCGGTAAGAGCCAAGCTTCTCAGCTAAGAGAGCAAACCCACAACGTGCGAGGCATCCACTTGGGCCTTTGCGCTGTCCCCAGACACTCAGTAAAGAAGTGCAGACAGAGGGACGCTTTACGAGGCTCACATGGCCTGTTCTGGATGGACAGTTACTTGGAGATATGGACGCGGGATAAATTACTCATGGTTATCAAACTGGGGTTTTGTTAGGAAGATGTGACTTACATTAGAAACAAATTTATTTATGGTTAAACTAATTTCCTTTTTCTTTTCTTTCTTTTTTTTTTGAGACAGCGTTTCTCTGTAGCTTTGGTTCCTGTCCTGGAACTAGCTCTTGTAGACCAGGCTGGCCTCGAACTCACAGAGATCCACCTGCCTCTGCCTTCTGAGTGCTGGGATTAAAGGCGTGCGCCACCACTGCCCGGCCGGTTAAGGTTAAACTAACTTTCATCAATCTAAATTACAATTGAGGGAGAAAATCCCCAGTACACATATATAAGGAATGCTGAGAGCAGGAGAAACAGTCTTCCTCAGGGAGGAGCACACCAGTTGCTCAGCCCTCAAAACTTAGATACAAAAAACATTATAGAGGCTGAGCAGGTTGTAGTTGAGTATTTAGGAATATTTATGCATATATATATTATATATATATGTAACAACAATTAGTGAAAAAGAGAGGCCACTAATTTGAAAGAGAGCAAGGAGGGGTATGTGGGAAGGTTTGGAGGGCGTCTGAACCTGAAGCTCTTCATCCTCTGGGACTGGCCATACCCAGCTGTAAAAGAAAACAATCTCCCATTCGCAACAACATGAGCTGAGCCTGGATGACCCCAGGAGAAGTGAAATAACCCGGGTCCAGAAAGACAACTGCCACATGAGCTCATGTGTGGAATCTAAAAACACCAAACCCACAGAGCAGGGAGTAGAAGTATGGCTTTAAGACCTGGAGAGTGGACTGGGCGTGACAAGCAGCAGCTGAAATGGCATTCTAGTCTTTATCATTTAGTTATGTAAGTGCTCCAGTCCAGTGGTGCTGGCTGCATTAGAAATACAGTATCGTTTGCTTGACACTAGATTACCTCCCGCCTGTGGAAGCCCACGTGAAGGAATGCTCACGGCAGTCATTCTCGACATACCCCAAATCGCTGCATCGCATAAAACCTGAATACATATACTTAGGTCATTTTGCCAATTTTACTTCAATAAAGCTGCAAATTTTAACTAAAACAAACCCCAGAACAGCCCCGACTGTCAAGCACTGTAAAACACATAAATATCTCATAGTCTGTTCTGCCAGCCACACAGTAACGATGAGGAGCACACAGTGCCATCAGGAGCAGGGACGAGCCACCCTGGACACAGTGAGGGAAGGAAGGTGGCATTTGCTTGTGGCTGGGGTAGACTGTGGAGGGGCCTTGTCAATGCTGTGTGCAGGGGCTGGACAGGGATGGCTGCCCAGAGGTGGGGTGCAGGTAGAGTGGGCAGCTCCGGACCTTTTCCGGAAGGGAAGACAAGCAGGGTCTGCGTTACATTTCCTTGTTCTTAGCACACATCAAGAATCCCTTTCCGACTGTTCTAGAGAAAAGACGTAAGGGTTAGAAGATGCAGATGACAAAGGCAACTCTGCCTGAGAGGGGGCCAGTGTCTTTGGGACTGGACTTGGGTGACCAATGGAGATGGGCTACCTACAGGGTATGGCCCCTGCTGCACTGCCCCTCCCCACAGCCACTCACTCTTTTGGCCACTTCAGCTTCCTGAGTTTTCCTTCCTGCCTCAGGGTGTGAGGTTTGCCATGTGTACAGAGAGGCCTCTGGCCTTTGTGGTCTCCTATGTTCCACCCCAGACTGCTCTTCTTCTCAGGGTAGGAGCAGGACCAGAGCTGGGGGTGCGGGTGTCCAGGAAGGAGGCAGAACAAGCTGGCGCTGTTCCCCTGCCAGGACAGGGCAGTACCAGGACCACAGCCAAGCAGGTACTGGGGCCCAGATGCTGGGCTGGCAAGCTCGCTTTCCTGGGCAGAGCTTCGTGGGCTTCCTTTCTCTAGATGGAGTCCACGAATCTCTTGGGGAGGTACACAAGGCTCAGGCCAGAGATGTAGGGAGTGTTTGGTAGCCCTCTCCTTCAGGTCCTGAAAGATGTCAAGTTTATTATAGTTTTTCTGTACTTCAGTACCACTTTGTGAAGCATGCAGTACAGCATGGAAAACAAGGAGAATGAATGAGACTTGAGTCCCTGACGGATGCCCTTGGGAACTGTGGATGCCAGGCATTCCTACGTGAGTAGCCATCACGTATGGTCCTGGCTTCAGAGGTGACTACCAGACAGTCTGCTGCTTGGCCACTGGCTCCTCAAAAATCCAATCATGAGTCCAGATGTTGTCCCAAGACCCATTTTGATACTCATCCAGACACCTGCAGAAATGCTAGCTCCCCCAGGAAGCCTGCCACCCTGGGCAAGGAGGGGGCCACGTTCTCTAGGGATCTGCAGACTGAGGGTGCTACTACATGCCTGGCTTTGGTTCACAATCATGGCCTTTCCCAGCCCTTCCCTGAAAGTTAGGCAGGGCCTTCCTGTTGGCCACTCCCAGGTCTCCTCTGGGACCTGCAGCTTTGGGGTCAGTTCAGGAACATTGTCTTCTCTTCGGGCTGAGCACCTGTTGTTGAGATTAAACAAGGCTGCCACCTGGATGTCACATCACAATCCAGCGTGGGTGACAGAGGTCCCAGGAGGAGCTTTCAGGATGATTGCCGGTAAAGTCTGCAGTGGACAGAGGTGAGTACAGATGGCCCCTGCTCCCCAGGGGTGCCCTCCCCTCCTTGACTGTAGCTAGCTATACCAGGAGCAGGCTGAGATTTCCCCTGGGGAAGATTCCTTGTCAGTTGTCCAGCTGTCCAGCTGCCTTGGGAGGCCGGGAGGTCTCAGGAAGCAGCAGTGACCATGAACACTGCGGGAGGTGGAGGAGGCGGAGCATCCTGGATGGTGTGGGGCTGCCTACACACCAGCATATCCACACTCTCCGGTTGCCTCCCCCCAACCCCCATTTCCCCGCTTTGGCTCCTGCCGGAAGGCAGCCCTGGCTGAAGGAAGCGGAGAGGCAGGGCTGTTGGCATTTCCGACTTGTTTGAAGTCAGGAACGTGGAAATGGCCTGAGAGACTAAGTGCAATGTGGCCTGAGCCTGGGCCAACACCCTGGAGTCCAAGGCCAGAGGCTGCTCTGGGTAGGGGCTCTGGCTTACCAGAGAGGCTGCTCCAGTTATACAAACATCAGATCAGAGAGGGCGTCACCTGGGTTCCTTCCTTCGGCTTGGACTTCTCTCTCCCAGCCCAAATAACAAAGCTCTCCTGACCCTAGCCTTTTGACACTTGTTTTGATGACTGTAGGCATGTCATTCATTTCCTGGCAGCTTTCTGGGTAGTTAAGATTCCTTCTGCAGACACAGTGGGGGCTGGTGTCTTGGGCAGCTTGCAGGGAGGGCTGCTGTGTGAGCATCCTTTCTTCTCAGCCATGGAGGGAAGGTCTCCCCACCCCACCCCCAGCAAAACACCTTGGTACAGGGTTAGGCATCATAGAGCCGTATAAGTGGTTGTGAGAGGGACAGGAGAGTCACTAGGGACAGTCAGGATAATGTCCAGGAAGAGGGGTCCTTGGAGCTGTGGTCTGTGCTCAGGTTGGGAGGGGTACATCCTTTCTCTTGCCCTCTGTCCTCAGTTACCACTGTCTGATGATGTAGAACCTGTACTTGGTGTAAGTTTGTGACTGAGTGTGGTCAGTGATGCTCTCGCTCATGTTCTGTCTCCAGCTGTCTCAAACTGTCCTATGTAAATGGGGCCATTGTGTCACCTTCAACACACCTGGCCAGATGCTCTTTAAATTTCACGTTCAGCAGGGCCAGAACCCACCCCCCTGGACATGCCCGGCCAGTGAGTTATGACTGTACCTTGCCTGGTGTCCAAACCTTCTTTTGTGTCTGTCCCTGGCTAGGCCACTTGCCTCCTGTACTCTCTTGAGACTTTGGGCCTTGATGGCCGTCCAGCAGCGCTGTAGCATCCATGTCAGAGGTAGACTTTCCAGGCCAAGCATGTGGCCTCCTGCTTCCCTCACAGAGCTGGGACTTCTTGGTACAGTGGTCCTTCCCCAGTACTCATCCCCAGTGGGCCTCCAAGGCTCCTGGGCCTGCTCTGCTTCCCATCCTGCCATCTAGCAAAGGTGGCAGATGTCTGCCCAAGGTCATTCTCACAGGCTCAAGGGGTTATGTCTGACCCTTGACAAGCTCCATACAAGCTCAGAGGATAGTGTGGGCTAGGCAGACCTTGGTGTGGAAGTTCAGGTTCAGGGGTCTGTCTAGAAGCTGCCCCAGTCTCTCTCTTTGTACTCCCAACCAGGCATACAGAGCCTTTAGGAGACACAAGCATGTACTGATTCCCAAGTGCAAGGGGGCAGGGCTGTGGTTGTATGCAGTGGGGCTTAATAACGGAAAGCTGGTTGAGCAAATAATTTGCCCTGATTTGTAAAGAAGTGTATACACACACACACACACACACACACACACACACACACACACACACGTCAGGCTGGGAAGATGGCTCAGTCCTGCCTCAAAAGCACAAGGACATGAGTTTGATCCTCAGAACCCACATTAAAAGGCAGGTGTTGTGGCATGCTTGTCATCCCAGCACTGGGGAGGGTAGAAACCGGATCCCCGGGGCTTTCTGGCTAGGCAGCCTCACTTGCTTGACCCTCTGTGTAGACAGCTTTCCTCATCACAAGCACACCAGTAATGTGTTGTACAAAGTCACCATAATGTTCTTGGTTGATGAGAATTTTTCAGCTCTACTTATCACCCTGGAGGACGATTTCTGACATGACTGCATGGATGCATGTGTACACACGTCATGCCTACATAGCCACGTCGGGATCCATTATCACAACGTACACAGAGATGTAGGTACTGCGTGCTTAAAATGATCCGTCCAACTCAAACCCGACACAAAGCCACCCTTTATTTGTGCTTTCCTCCTCTCTGAATCTGCAGTTGTCATCTCTCACAGTGATGCTCACTGTCCCATTTAGCTTTGTCAACTTGACACAGCCCAGAGTCATCTGAGAGGAAAGCCCTCACTGAGGAATTACCTAGACCTGAGAGGCCTGGGACCCCATGTGGAGATGCGCTGTCTTGATTCCCAACTGATGCAGGAGGGTCCAGCCTGGTGTGGGCAGTAGCAGGACCACACCAAGGCAGGTGGTCCTGGGATGTATAGTGAAGCTGGCTAGGCACGAGCTTGCAAGCAAGTAAGCCTGAGGATGAGCCAGCAAACAGGACTTCTCCATGGCTCCTGCCCTCATGTCCCTTAATGATGGATTGTGACTTGGGAGCGTAAGCTAGATAAATCCTTTCTTCTTCTAAATTGCTTTTTTCTTTGTTAGTGTTTCATCACAGTCACGGGAAGAAACTACAACATTCACATTATCCTCTGTATGTTTACCCCTCCATTAGTTTCAGAGCTACAAACACATACCTCAGTGAAGCACAAAACTACATCCGGAATTCCGTATTTGTTTACTATTCCTTCTTAGTTTATTTTTTCAGGCCTATGTACAGTCAAAGTACTTCATTAAAATTACTTTCTAAAATTAGTACTGAAGCAACTATTATAAATATAAGACATCAGTGGAAGGAAAAAAGAAATAAAAGATGCAGAAACAATCCAAATAAAACTATGAGTAAAAAAAAAATAAAACAGTTGAGGGCTAGGAGATAGCTCACTCGGTAAAGGGCTTGCTACACAATCAAGGCTTGAGTGTGAGCCCTAGAACACACATAACAGGGCTGAGTGTGGTGGCTCACACTTGTAATCCCAGTGCTGGGGGAGAAGGAATGGGTGGCTCCCTAGGACTTCCTGGCCATTCAGTCTAGTTGAGCTGGTGAGCTCCAGGCCAATGAGAGACCAGGGTTCAACTCTGGTCCACACACACACACACACACACACACACACACACGCACACAAACACGGATGCTCACTCACACTTGTGAATGTGTACACACAAACAGATGAAAAAGCTAAAATAAAAATACATTGAGTCAGGAATACTAGCAAATGCCTGTAATCTTAGCACTGGGGCAGCTGAGGCAGGAGGATTACTAGTTCCAAGCTAGTCTAAGACATATAGTGAGATCCTGTCTTGAAAAACCAAGGGCTGAGGATGTACCTAAGTGACAGAACATTTATCTAGCATGCCCAAACCCTGTGTTTAATCCTCAGAATTGAAAACAAGGACAAAAGCAAAACAAAGGCCACTGAATAATATGAATAGGAGGCCTGCAGATCAGACTATCAGTGACCATGAAAACACAGCAATTAGAAACACCTCAAGACCTAGCTATACCAGTGGTAACTCTTGGGCATATACCCAAAGGATGCTTCATCTTATTGCAAAGACACTTACTCAACCATGTTCATTACTGCTCTATTCATAATAGCCAGAAAGTGGAAACAACCTAGATGTCCCTTGATAGATGAATGGATGAAGAAAATGTGGTGCATTTACACAATGGAGTATTACTTAGCCGTTAAAAAAATTACATCATGGAATTTGCAGGCTAATTGACAGAACTAGAAAAAAAAGTCATCCTGGGTGAGGTATCCCAGACTTAGAAAGACAATTCTGGTAAGTATTTGCTTATATGTAGGTATTAGCTGTTAAGTCAATGATAACCAAGCTACAATCTGTAGAACCACAGAGAGTAGGTATAGAGTAAGGGACTAGAGGGTACAGATACTTGTTTTAAGAAAAGGGGAAATAGAATAGATACGTATGATTGGATATGGGGGGCTGGAATAGGAGGATAAGGTGAGGAGGGGAAGGAGAGAGGAGATTGAGAATGGGACTACAGAAAGAGATAAAATTAAGAACAATTTGAAGGATAGTATGGAAACTTAATACAGTAGAAGCTTCCTAAATACACACACACACACACACAGAGACATATATATTTCATTTAGATTACATTCATATATATATATATGTGTGTGTGTGTATATATATATGTATATATATACATATATATATATAGTGATCCCCAAATGATGGGGAGACAGAATCTCAACAGGACATCTCTTTGTCACCAAATGAAGCTTCTAGTGCTGGGATTGGGATCCCTAATATGAGCTCTTGGCCAAAGGGGGCCCATGGGAATCCCCAAACAATCCAGGCTATTGCCAAGACAATAAGTTGCTCTCCATAAGCTGACAGCAAGGCCCCATTATTGAAGACAATACCTGCACAACTCATTGAACGTAGAGAGCCTTCATCTCTACATGCTAGTGTCTTTGGTACAGGAAAATAGTCTGCATTCTACCAAAAGAGAAACATAAACATCAAGCCAGCCACAAACCCTTCGATCTACAATGGTGTCCTGTCTGCAACGCTAATGCTAGAGCAATGGTGGCACAAACCTTGTGGGAGTATCCAACCAATATCTGATTTGACATAAGGCCCACTCCATGAAATGGAGCCCAGACCTGACACTGCTTGAGTAACCAAGAACCAGAGACTAGATAGATAGATAGATACCCAAGGGACTTAGGATAAAACCAAATACTACTGGTCTAAAAAAGTTGTAGTGATAAAATGACTCCTAATAACATTCTGTTACAAGCATAAATCAGTTCCTTACTCAGTCAGCATCAAAGAAGCTTCTGAAGAATATGGGAACAAATACAGAGACCTAAAGCCAAACATTACACAGAGAGTGAAAGACTTTGGAACATTTGACCCTAAATAGAATGTCTCCATCAAATCTCTCCTTTCAGAGCTCAGGGAACACCATAGAAGAATAGGCAGAAAGAACCAGAGAAGATGGAAGACAGACAGACAGACGGACACACACACACACACACACACACATACACACACACATTGCAGGATATTTGATCACACTGTGAACCCTGAGTTTGTGTTAATTAAATAAAACCTTGGGTCAGGAGGCAGAGCCAGCAACTAGTTGGCAGGAAGTAGGCATAGAGAATTAGAAGGAGTCTGGAAAACAGAGAAATGCACAGGAAGTAGTAGGGAGGGACTTTGGTTTGGTGGTCTTTGGTTTGGGATGGAAGGAGAGGCTCTCACTTGCTGGATAAGGAGGAAGGCCAATTGGTTGCTTCTCGGGCCTCTCTGAGCTAGCAGGTTTTCACCCCAGCATCAGATTCCGAGGTCTTTATTGGTAAAATAGAACGACAGAGACTAAGTTAAAAACTACATCTTGCTGCATGCAGTTCTGGTGGAAAGGGGAGTCACGCCTAGGCTTGGCCTGAGCAGCGGGAGAGTGATGGTGGAGCTGCAGTCGGTGGCTGAAACAGCAGTAGATTCAGGTGCGGTCGCTGGGCCAACAGTAAAACAACACACGCAAAAAACAAACAAACAAAAAACAATAACGAAAACAAACCAACACCCTCTAAATCAATATGACCAGAGACTGAAGCAGCATGCACAGGGCCTGCCTGGGTCTGTACCAGGTCCTTTGGGTTTATATTATGGCTTCCAGCTTAGTGTTTTTATAAGACTCCTGAGTGTGTGAACGAGTGGGTCTCTGATTCCTGTACCTTCTCTTGGGATCTTTTCCTTCTGTTTGCTTTTCTTATCCAACGTCAATGTAATAGTTTTTTTTTTAATTATCTTATTACATTTTATTATTATCTGTTAAGAGCTTGTTCTTTTCTAATAAGAGGCAGAAGGGGAAATGAACCTTTTGGGAGAGGAGATGGGGGAGGAACTGGGAGGAAAAGGGTAAAGGAAAGTCATAATCAGGATGCAATATGGATTATATGAGAAAAGAACTTATTTTAAATAAAAGAAAGAAAACAGAAAACAGGAAAATAAAAAAAAAAGAAAAGAAACATCCCAAACCAGGTCAGGGAGAGGGCTCAGTAGGTAAAGGTGGCTACCTGAATTCTGTCCCTGGAGCCCACATGGTGGAAGGAGAGAACCAACTCCTGCAGAGTATCCTTTGGCCTTCAAATGTGTGCTATGATACGCGCCCATTTTCGCAAATCAATAACATGTAATAAAAAAATTCTACTGAAAATAAAGGGCCCAGGGGAAGGGACTACCAATGATAGAAGAACATTTCAGTGAGCTCCGGGCAGCAGCACACAGTAGGAAGTGCCCACAGTGAGTCTTCAAATGAGGGCAGCAAAGGACAGAAGAATTCCTTGAAGATAACAGAAGTTTCTCAAATATCATGAAAACCATATAACCACAGGCTGTGAGGAGTATGTATGTATGAACCTTGAACAGAAAGGTTAAAAATACCACAGTAACACACCTGAGAATCAAACCACTGGGAAGCAGGGGCAAAAGGGAAATCTTGCAGTCAGAGGGAAGAAGACATGTTAGACCCCGTCCAGCCACACGAGAATGGCAGGAGCCATTCTGTTAGAACTGTGCAAAGTCAGTGGAGCACTTCCTTTAAAAATGGAATGTTCAACCCAGAATTCTACAGCCACACTGCAGACACAGCTTTCAAAAGGAAGGTGAACAAACCCATTTCTCAGACAAGATAATTTATGCACATCAAGTGAACACTACAAGAAATGTCACAGGAAGTCTTGCTGGAATAGTGTGAAATGGGAAGGCACTTTTACATAAGGAATGAAATCTGGAAACAGCAAAGCTGGGTAAACAGAAAAGACTGTCTAATTTTAAAGTCTCTATAGATGACAATTGGCTGTTTACAGATAATATTAGCAGTGTATTATTTGGGCTTCTTACCTATGTGAAACTATGACAATAGCATGCAGCAGCATGGGGAAACAGATGGATGCTATTTCAAGGTCCTGACATTGAATGAGGAGTGCAGTTCTATCTGAAGACAGAATGTTGGCCAAAGGGGTCCCACTTGCTCCTCAACATTCTAGACTAAAGCTGTTGCTCACTCTCCGTAGCCTGATGGCAAGGTCCTACTGCTGAACACATAACTTACATCATCGAAGATGAGAAAAATTGAGCTGGTGCCCATCTAGGATCTTCACCACTGCTGACTAGTACTGGCAGTTACTCCAAATGCTACTAGAGGAGAAAAGTAATTAATTTCACATGTGAACAGTAAATCAGGAGGCTAAGCCAGCCATACTGGTAACCGTTATCAAACGCAAACACTATAAAGGCTTCTGTTGAAAAAAGAGAGACTGCCAGGCTGGATAGAAAACATCCAACTTCATGCCCTTTTGCCCTTAACAGGAGAGAGAATAAAGGCCACCATCGGCATGGTGCTGTGAGCATTCTGGAATTTGGAACGAGAAGTCGCACCTGCTCTGGCCAGGCTGCCGCTGTTTGCGCTATCGTTTCTATACACCTGTTGTCCTGGCCTTTGGGGTTGGGGTTCACATCTTAGCCATAAGACAAGCGTCAGAGAAACATTCAGAGAAGTAAAGAGGCAGTGCTCGGCAGTGAGGGGTCTGTTCAGGAAAGGCCTCTTAGAGGAGCCAGGCAAGTGTGGGAAGGGGAAGAGACACGGATCTCATTGGTGCTCTCAGCTCTGCTGTGTCTACAAGTAGAGAGGGCAGATGGTAAGGAAGGTTAGGAACTGGGCATCAAGTGAAGATACACTTGCAGAGGACAGAGCCTGGACTACAGTGACTGCAGATTCTGAGAAGTGGTCTAGGGAGCAAACAGGACTTCAGTTTGGGTCCCCCTGTGGGGGCACAGTAAGAAAACAGCTGGATACATCTGAGCCCTAAGTTCAGCTTCCTCACTTGCACGTCTCACTCACAGACTGGTTCTACTTTCCCAAGTCTAGCCCTCTCTGTACAGGACCCCTGGCTACCAGCTCTAGCCATCTAGAAAATCCTCTCTAACCCAGGCCCAAGTACAAGCATACAAGGAAACCCTGACATCAGAGGGAGAAATCACTGTCTTCTATGCCAGAGCCAAACCGAGGCTCACAAGAGGAACAACAAGTCAAAGATGACAAAATTGCATGTAGAATACGAAAAGAGAAGAAGGAGGAGGAGGAAGAAGAGGAGGAGGAGGAAGAGGAGGAGGAAGAAGAAGAGGAGGAGGAGGAGAAGAAGAAGAGGAGGAGGGGGGAGGAGGAGGAGGAGAAGGAGAAGGAGATGAAGAAGAAGAAGAAGAAGAAGAGGAGGAGGAGGAGGGGGGGAGGAGGGGGAGGAGGAGGAGGAGAAGGAGAAGGAGAAGAAGAAGAAGAAGAAGCCGCCGCTCTGGCCTGGTGTCTGCAGGGTAGAGATGGACTGTGCTCTAAGGGTAGGAAGGTCAGCACCTCTGATGGTGTGGAATCAAGCCTTGCCTCAAGGGTGTGAGAACTGTTGTTCTGGTCAGCAAGAGTTCGAGTCAAGCTGACTATTAACTGTCCTTCTCACCTTTGGGCTCACCCTCTCACCTCTAAATCCTTGCCGTTTTCCCACCCCGGGCTCTATAGTTCATGCACTGCCTCCAGAGTTTTCCCAGAGACCTGTATAGTAAGTAGTTTCTCAGGCGCAATGGTCAGGGAAGATCAGAGCCTTAACATGGCTGGAGGATGGGTGGAGACGGCTTCCTGGAGTGCCAGCACCCCGTTGGCTCCTTCACCCTGCTCGGGCTGGATACACAGCTAGGGAAGCCCTTGATCACACTTCAGCCACTGTACCACCTTAACAGACTCCCGGCCCTTGGAGGAGCCCAGCACCCTGAAGGACGTGGCTCACATGGCTCTCCCTTAGAAGCAGACAGGTTATAACTGCTACCCAAGGCCACAGCGGGGGCTCCCAGTGCCAAGCGAGACACGATTCAGGCCCGGAGGGCCATATTGCAGCTTCAATCTTTACTAAGTGTCTGGCAGTAAAAGTTCCAGCCAGCAGGCAGGCGGTGGGCAGCACCCTAAACCCACCAGGAACTTCTTACCTCAGGAGCTTCAAAAAACCTCAGCAATAACGTGTGCGCTCAGTAATTTCCGGGCCAGCTGCTATGGCACGAGGAAGCAGCAGAACAGAAGGTCCTTCCCAGATAGGGGCCAGCCTCAAGCTAGAGCTGTCATGCTGGGAACATGTCTGCATTTCTCTAAGGAAGTCATAAGAAGCGCCAATCTCATGCAGGGCACTTCTGATTCCCGCTGGGATGTGGGGTAACACGGAAAATTGGGGCATGCGTTCTTTCACTCATTCCTTCAACAAGCCTACTTTTAACCAAGCTGTGAGGGCAAGGACAGCTTCTGACGCCATCTCTTGCTATGTGGGGTTGAATGAGGGCCAGAGCAGGGGAATCCTCTCAGCCTGAGGGGCCTGGGGACACTCAGCAGACACTCTGCTCTTGAGCCAATGCCTCCTTTTCTCCATATAGCCTTGACAGTCACCTACCCACATGCCCCAAGGGCTGTTTCGGGCTAGATAAATGGGCATGGCTTCCTGAAGAATTCCACTTTCTTTTCCATCGAGCAGAGGGAAAGGCAGGGTACACTATGCACACCGCACACCTTGTGCACATCAGCGGGTTTGTTTGTTTTTTTTGTATGTTTTGGGGAGAGGCTCCTGTAGGGTGCATGTTTTCCTAGGAGCCAGAGGTTGGTTTCTCATGTTAAGAGGGTCAACCATTTCAATAATATTTTTCACCTGTGATGTGGGAGTGGAAAATTCAAGGCTAGCCAGAATGCTCAAAGAACATACTGACAGAGATCTGTTAGGATGAGTCTTCACGTTCCTGAGATGTACAGGCGGCCTCTTCCTGCTGGGGAGTCCCTGAGCACAGTTCTTCCTGTCTACAGCTTACAAGTCCCAGGCCAGAGGGATTTTCAGTGATGGCTGCCTCTCCTCTCGCTCCATGCCCTCCCTGTTCATGTCACCAGACCCTGCCACCAAGGTGAGGAGGCCATTCTGAGTGGGCACAAGAAGGCTGTGGAGTGCCACCATGGTGGACTGTGTGGGTTGATGCTGGCAGCTGTGGGGATCGGTGTTTTGGAGATGGTGGTGGTGGACAGGCTGGTGGACAACGTTCCATGTCAGGATGGGAATGCAGACTATGAGGCTGGTGATGGAGGCACTGCTCAAGATGGTGGGGTTGCCAATATGGGGCCGAAAGAGGCAGTGCTGTGGCAGAGGTGAGGAGCCAGTGGTAGTACTGATAGTGGAGGTGGTAATGCTAATGGTGACTGCCATTGTATGTGGCAGAGGCTGTGGTTAAGAAGATGGTGTTTTAACTGTAGACCAAGTTGGCTCAGTTGTTTCTAAGCTGATTGGGTGATCGGGTGATTCGGAAGACTTCAGGGCTAGCGCTAAGTGGTCACTTCATCACAGCTCATTACCCCCCCTCCCCCACCCCCTCCCCCGCTGTGCACAAGTGGTCGGCTCAGGGTCAGACCCTGGGAACAAGGAGACTCAGGCTTTGTCATCCACTGACACCTTTCCTGCATCCGTGTTGGGGGGTGGGAATTACCTTCGGGAGTCCCGTTTAGAGGGTCTGAGCCTGGATGACCAACCTTTGGACTAAGAATGGGAGAGAGGCGTAAACCCCTCCACACTGCCCCTAGCTGCCAGCCCTGCCCAGCGCAGGTCTTCTACAATTAAGCATGTCAAGCCAGAATTCCTTCTGGCTCCGGGCCTTGGGTGTTAACTGCATGTGAGTCTGAAGTGGCCCAGAGAGGGCTGAGACCATCACAAGCCAGATGCCCCACTGGGAAAACTGTGACCAGAGGCCATATACCCACTGCCACATAGCTCTGTGAAGGAACAGGAGCGAGGGTCCCCACTTGGTAGCTCTGTGGATGCCTGGCGAACAACTCTGCCAATGTCCCAACAGGTCGGGCCATGAGCCGGAGGGGCGCGCCGCGCTCCGCTGGCCTGGCTGTCGCCTAGGTGCCCTGGCGGCTGCTCGCCCCGCCCTGCCCACGCCTCTCCAGCCAGCCGCTGTCCGGCCTTGGCGGCGGGAGAGAGGAAGCGCTGTCCTCATTCCACCTCTGGCTGCTGCGGTGCCAAGATGCTGGCTGCTGCAGCAGCGGGAGTTGGGGAGGAGGGCAGCGACGCCCTCCCTGGAGCCCCCTCGAGCTCGGGGTTACTCACGTAGAGTCCGGAGTGCTCGGCGCCGAAGAACGGGAAGGGCACCGAGAGGGGCTGCAGCCCCGAGCCGCCGTCGTCCTGCTTTGGGGTGACGGCGTCGCCGCGCTTCGTGCCGAACGGGTAGAAGTCGGCGAGGGGCACCGCAGAGCGCACCCCGCGAGCCCCGAGCCCCAGGGCTGCGGCCAGCAGCAGCGCCCATGCGGCACCGCGGCGCATCGCCAGGCTCCGAGGGAGGACCAGGGTGCTCGGGCAGGTGGCCGCAGTCACCGCACGGCCAACTGGCCGCACCGTCGCCTGTCGCTAGCTCGCTCGCGCTGCACTCCAGGCGCAGCGCTGCTTAGGAAGGAGCGCAGACCGCCGGCCCACCTCCGGTCCCAGGGTTTAAATAGTCAGCCTTGGCGGCCACCCGGGAGGGGCGGGGAGAGGCGGGGTCATGCAAATAGTGGCAGTTTTAACTTGCTGGTCTTCTTGGCGGGAGCCGGAGTGAGGTCTCCCCGTTTCTAGGCTCTTAAAGTCGGACTAGTTCTGGGTTGGTTCCCCCTCCAGCCCCCAGATCCCCTAGCTTCTGGAGCTCTCTTGCAGTTGGGCATTCATGAGGTGAGGGACTGCCTTCTCTAGGCACCAGCTTGGGGCTTGCCCACCAGGGGCGCCTGGGCTAATCCAGCAGTTCTGAAGCTGACTGGTTGCCCTAAGGCCTGATTTTGGACAGGTTTCCTGAGTGTCCTCTGGGTCCCTGTCTGTCCAGAGCATCTTTCCCTGATAGAATGTCAGTCTGGGCCCACTTTGTCCTGCAGCACTTAGATGAAACAAGTGTGCCCACCACACCCCAATCCTAGCCTAGGTCACCAACTTTCAATGCCAGATGAAGCCTGTCCTAGGGTCTGTTCCTTATCTGGTTTTATTGAAGGTGAAACTTGAGCCTGGGAGACTTGAAGACTTACACAGCTTTCTCCCTATGTAAGGGTTTTTTTTTTATCTGAAGGGATCAGACACCAATCACAGCTGGAAAGTATCAGGGAGACCTGTGGGATAAGCCAGTATCAAGGCCCAGGGGCACATCAGTTGCTATGGTGCCTTAACCTTCCTTGCTCATCTTGATAATTGATTTTTAAGTGGCTGTCCTGCCTTAGGAGTGCAATCTAATCCATTTCTGTGTCCCCAGAATCACTACAGGGATTTGACTCCTAGGGCCTCAGTCCCCACCTTCTTGTCCACTCCCACATCCTGCTATTGGGTGACGTATAGCTATAAGCCAAATCTGGGCTCTCCAAAGGCAAGATGATTTCTCTCAAAGAGAAGAAGATGAAAAATAACCCTGCAAGAGTAACAGCTGCCATTACTGAGATTCTGGGTGGTTTTATGCTGGCTTTGCGTTTTCCGTGTTTCCTGAAATCTCTCTAACAAGCGTGTGCTCCTAACAGAGCAAGGAACATTACATGCTATTTTTTAAGGTATAGCAGAGAGTTCTATGTGTGTCAGTCAGTGGTTCCTAGCTTATACAGATTCTGTTCTCAGCAGCCTTACCACTGTGATGTCAGGGACAGGCACTAAATTTAAGGACATCTTTGTTTGCAATGGCAAGAGCCTGAAAGTGACCAATTCCTTCCATCCTAGCCTAGTGGCTGGCTTGCCTTGCTCTTACCCACATACCTCGCTTTGTGTGGCGATCCTGTTTTGCAGAGGGATAAACCAAGGCTGGAGACGGGAAAGGTTCACCTCTACAGTTAGCTATAGAAGATCAGCCCCTGGTGACAGAGGTGGCGCATGCCTTTAATCCCAGCACTCAGGAGGCAGAGGCAGGTGGATCTCTGAGTTTGAGGCCAGAGTGAGTTCCAGGACAGTCAGGGAACTACACAGAGAACTGTGTCTCCAAAAACAAACCAAACCAAACAACAACTATAAAAGATCAGCCCTTGGGCCAGGCTCCTGGATTTAAGAGTGCTTTGTGGGACGTTCCCTGGCTTCACTGACCAGGCCAAGTCAGTGTCATCAGGACCAGGCCTCTCAAGGCCTCCTCTAGCCCAGAGCTTCCAGCCGGCTTGGTCACTATACCCAGTACCCAGGAGCTCTATCTAGCCTCTTTGTTGGGTTCCGTGCCTGCTAGGAAGCTCCAGTCTCCTCTCTCACATGAAAATGCAGTCCCAAGGGTGGAAGTTTAGGGGAATACAGATTCGCCTTCCTGCCCCTGGGACACTAAACAGAATCCGTCACTAGCCAGCTCTGCTGTCTCCAACCGTGTACAGCCTTGCTTTACCCTGAGTGCCCGGCCCCACCTCAGCCCTGCCACCCTTCCCCCACGTAGGTGCCTCAGAGGGTCCCAGCAAAGCCCCACGTCTGGATGTGGGCTAGGGTCAGCTTGGGAACTTCCGGGGTGCCTCAGGACTCAGTACACTGCCAGGTACACAGTGTTGTTCAATAAATCCCTTGATTGAAGACCGTCCTTCCAGGCATGGAAAGCAGTGGGCAGCAAGTGGGGTCCGGACTGCTTCCCACAAGAACCCCCTGACCCGCTGCGGGGTAGAGGACACAGGCTGATCTCAGAACTGGGCTTGTGGGGAGGTACAGCTGCAGGCTGGGTCCTCCGATCTCCACCAAGAGAGGTGGCACTGACCTCTATCTCCAACTGGGTGCCCTGTGCAGACTTTCAGTGAGGCTTGGGAGACAGGGTTTGGGGGTGGAGTGGGGCTAACACAGACCTCACTGTTGTTGCTGGGCATTATTTCACACACACACACACACACACACACACACACACACACACACCCCACACAAAGACCCACGGGCAAAAATCGAGGGGAAAATAGTTTTTTTTTTTTAGGTGCTAAAAATATTGTCAGGAAATACTTTTCAGCAACGTGCTGTTTTAGGTCCCCCCCTGGACTCAAGGGCGCCTTTGTCTCTACCACAGAAAATCCACATTTATCACAACCAAAATCGTTTTATCAAGCAGGCTCATGTTCTCAGGAAACTTGAGCCCCCCAAGAGGCCTGTGACACTTTAATTTAGGGCCCGACTGTGTGTGCCTGTTTTGGTGGGGGAGCCCCAGAGCCACCCACCAGATGTTCAGGCCTTAGGAAACCGTGAAGGTCAAGATGGGGAACACTATCGTTGTTCTGCCTGGTCGGGGGGATTGGGCTAGTCAGCTCGTCCCACACAGCGGGCCTGAGGCTGCCGCCCACCCCTGCCTCTTTCCGCCTTCCTTTTGGATGTTGCTGGAGAAACCCACGCTCCCCTGCAGCAGCTCTTTCCATCACGAGGTACAAACAGAAGCTCCCTCCCCACTAGTGACCCTTGACTGTTCCAGGATGGGGTGGGAGAGGCCTCAGAGCCCAGGGCAGGTGGGGCCCTGCTCCTGAGGAGAAGCACATAGCGTACCCACAGGTGAGACTAGACAGTCTGCCTCGACAGAGGGGGAGGACGCCATACCTGCAGAGCATGTGCACATGGGGCCTGCCAACCCCAGCGCCCATGACGTGACCTTTGCTATTGATGCTCAGCATGTGCTCCCCAAATGGCTACAACTTGCTTTGTTTCAAGCAAATGGGAACTGAAAAGGCCAACGCAGGTGAGGCTCAGGCAGAGCTTTCCCACCCGCTTGAGTGGGCAGTGATGCAGGAATTGGCCTATGGGAAGCTCCGAGTCCACTCGAGGTACAGGGTGGCCGGGAACACGTGCAGATGCAGGCCTGGGCTCCACCAGGTACCTTGAAGGCCAGCTCCTTCAGGGACAACTCTATTTCCTGCTTCCTGAAAACCGAGGCAGCTGACACAGGATAGGCCTGTAGACCTGGAGAAACCACAGCTGATAAAGTCACGCTGCTGGGATAATTTTTAAAGGCCTTGGGAAAACTCCGATGACATCGTGCCAAGGAAAACATTTGGGAAACAGCATTCGGAGCAGCGTGCCCCTTACAACCATCCTAAGTGTGTGTTCTGGAGGCGGGAACAGCTCAGGTTTCCCCTCTGAAGGAGTGGGGTTCAGATCTTTACTTGCCTCCTGCGAGGTTTTATTTTCTCGTATAACAATCTTCCTGTCAGGTACGGATCACATATTCCAGATGGTCTCCAAAGACTGGATCACCCAGGAACACTGCAGGGACCTCGATTTGTGTGACAAACTTCGTGATGCTCTGCAGTGACCAAATTGACCAGTGACATTTCTCAGATGCATCTTCATCGTCGCACCGTACGGGATGTATTTTTAAGAAAAACGTCAGCGTTTTAGACATCTCAAAGAAACAGGGCATGTCGAGTGCATTCTGCTCCAACATAGTCAAGAGGAGCCTTTGCCTCCTGCTCCAGCTCTGACACTGACCAATCTCGGCGTGATACTGAGCTCTCCAGCTCTGACACTGACCAATCTCGGCGTGACACTGAGCTCTCAGTCTGGGCCCAAGCCCTTCTGTTCTGTTTGTCTTCTCCCTACACTGACCTGAGAGGCTGGTAAGGCCAGTGGTTCCAGACTGGGGCATCCCAGGGATGGGCGTGGCCAGAGCCCCCGGGTCAAGAGAATAAGGATGTTAGTACCCTCAGTATGTCCCAGATCCCTCAGTGGAGGTTGCACGATCGCATGTGTCTGTCAGATTTTGTGTTATCTCTGGTAAGAACCGGATCAATGCCTGATTCTTGGCCCTCTGTGTGTATTTGTACCTGTTTGTCTGTCTCTCTACTATGTTCAGAGCCCGAGGAGATACCTCGCCTGTATTTTGTGCTCCTCAACCCCTGGAGGGGATGAGCAGGCAGAGGCTCATCTCTGGAGCCACATACGGGTTCCAGGTCTAACAACATACGTGTTAACTCCAGGCTCTACGAGGAGCCCTGGGGCTCCACTGTGGCAGGACCAGGCCTGAGGGCCACTTTCTCATTTTCATAGACATCCAGAGAGCCTGTTCAGATTGCTCAGGTTAGGGGCAGAGCTAAGGCACCCATCTGAAGCCAGCACCTCTCAAATGGATGTTGGGATCCATCAGACTTCGTACAGGCCAGGAACCAAATGTGGGCGGTCCAAAAAAAAGAAACTGCCTGCTTCCCTTGGAAGTGGGACTGGGCAATTCTAGTACTGAGGTTTCATAACCCTTTCCTCCCAGACTCTGGGGAGGACAAGAGCCAGAAGGCTGGGTCCCCCACCACCTGCATAGCCTGAATCGTTCACCCCAGCTGCCTCCTTCCTTGGCCTCACCTCTGCCTGTCCTCTTTAGTCTGCATTCCTGTGCCTGCAGCTCCACTGGGCAAGGCCCGAATGGAATGAGCTGTGGGGTCCTGGGTTTGACCAACAGATAGTTACCTATCTGATCCTGGCCCAGCTGCAGCTTCCTCACCCCCACACACTGGTCTTAGAGCGTGGCTGGGAAAGCCTTTCACAAGCACCAGCCCTCTGCTCAGGGCAGGAGTCACCAGACTCTGACACACACGAATGTGCACACGCCTTCGAAAATGTTTAGAGAAATGCAATATATTCTTTAGAAAAATCCCTTTTCCCCAAATACATTCTTTTATGTTGAATAAGTAACAGCAATATTCCCCGCAGTGATTCAAATACTCAAAGCGCAGCATTCTTGAAAGCCCTCATTGTACTTAATGTTCTTCCGAGCACCCCGTGTAAAGGCCCCAGATCACCAGGGAGCACCTTGGCTGGACCACAGCGTCTTTCACTTTGGTGCTGAAAAGTACCCAGGCCCCTCACTGCTAAAGTGTGTCCTCAGCTTCCAGGTACATTTACGGGATACCTCCTCAGCTGGCAGCTTCAATCCCACTGATGTCCCCGGGATACCAGTGAACCCTGCGAGGATAGGAAGAGGCATTGACACTGCAAGTGTGCTCCTTGAATGAGCAATGGAGGAGCTCCCTGGCCTCCTGTGCCAATCGCCAGCTTCTGGGCCACTCTTGGATCCTTGAGCAGGGAGGTCAACTACAGCCAAGGGAAGGAGGAAGGTGAGGCCCAAGTAGAAAGCCCCACTTTCTCAGTCCTGGATGGGTCAGGCCATCCACTTTCCTACGCCTGGCTCAGTGTTGGCTGGTGCCTGGAAACCGTAGGTGGGCATAGAGCAGGTCACCTTTGCCACCGCCCGCTTATCCTTTGTCCAGGGAAGCCACTGCTGAAGGGTCCCTGTGCTCTTCCTTTCAGAACCTCAGGATCTTTCTTCACACGGTCTTCAGTGAACCAGCCTGCTTCCCACCTCGGCTGCGCAGGGTGTGGTTCCTAAGTTCAGCCAAAGGTCTGACAGGATGGCTGGTTTTAAGTCTGGCGGTCTTGGAGTCAATGACAGGCGTCATACACCTCGGCCACAGCTACATGACTGTGACTGGATGAGCTCCAGGAGCTCTGGCCTTTCCTGCCCCATGCCAGCATCCTTGAAGATGCTTTGGGAGGTTCGGGCAGAAGCACAAGCCGTGGGGCAACCTGCACCCTGTGGTGTAGGCAAGCATTTACCAGGCTCACTGATCACCCAGAGGTACTGGAAATGCCATTTACAATGCCAAAGAGCCTGGGGAAGAGAAGCCATTCTGACCACTGCTGAATAGGAGAGAGGTTTACAGATGCCATCAGGTGAGGCAGGAGCAGGTTCTGGCAAAACGATGGCCTCGGTGTCTCCATTGCGCCAGAGCAAGATTCCCTACTGGCACTTGCCAGCACTTTTTGTGTGGAAATGGGAGATGCTGGAACAGCTTCTTATCTCCCACGGCCAGCGAGTCACGGACTTGTAGCTGAGCCATTTCCAGCCACCTGCCACGGCACCGGGACTGCAGTTCCTGGATGTGGAAGAGTCTGTGGCCTCTGGATATGGGGTGTGGCCGCTGGCCTTGCAGGACACTGTGTTTTTGGCTCTTGCCAGTGGAAATGTTTTCCATGTGTTTCCCTGTGTTTACAGATCTGAGGGCATGGAATGCAGCCCGTGGTGAGGGAGCTGGTCTGACAGGGCCCGGTCACCAGTGCTTGGCCCAGTAGCAGGGCCAATGTGGGAATGGATCCCCGGGCTGGTATGGGCTGATGGGTGGTCAACGTGCCTGCTCCTTGCAGCAGGAAGGAATATTAAAGAGCAGTGACCAACAGCATGGTCCAGCCCAACCTATGTGTTCCCCACAGGCAGGACTTCTGCAGTCTGAGGAGGAGCTGAAGGAATAGCATGCTTTGGTTGGTAGCTGCCTATATGTGCATCTTCTCACGACACACCAATGCTTGTTGAGCTTGCCCCCCCCAAGTGGGCATAGCACCAGTTTCCCCAGTAGCACAGGGCTCTAAGCCCCCCCACCCCAGAGCCTGCTGTTCCGGCTGGTTGCTGCAGGCCACCCAGCACAGGGAGGTAGCGAAGGAACTGCAGTGGAGGCCATTGCTTAGCTCAGAATGTCTAGTCACTGTGGGCCTGCCGCTGTTGCTGCCATCCTGCCTCGTCCAGTTGCTTCTTCAGGCTAGCCACCTGGGGACACAGGAGAGCTTCAGTCAGGTGGGAAGTGACCCATGGAGAGTTACGTCAGGAAGGGCTGGGGGAGGCTGCAGCCCATAGCTCCCAAGGGAGTGTGCATGGGCTAGAAACAGTGGGTAGACAGGCAGAAGGACTCTTTTCATCGGATTAGGCCAACCATGGTGGACATCGGTGAGCATCCTATGAATAGTGAAGGGGATCGTTTTTTCTGTTAAGGCTAGAAATATACTTAGAATGACTGGGTTAAAATAAGCATTGCTCGTGGGGCACGAAACTAAATTGAAGGTAATGCTGGGCCGTCACTTGGCCTCTCTGTATCTCCGTTTCCTTTTCATAAAATAAGGGGTTTTGACCATCAGTGGTTCTAAGGTTCTTATGACTCAGTAGCTCAGCTACGGGCTGCGGCAGGCTCAGCACACAGGTACTTGTGTATATGCACTGTGCACACTCCCGAGGCTCTGTGCACACATGTATTTGTGTATATGCACTGTGTGCACACTCCTGAGGCTCTGTGCACACATGTACTTGTATGCACAGTTATGTACACTCCCGAGGCTCTGTGCACACATGTATTTGTGTATATGCACTGTATGTACACTCTGAGGCTCTGTGCACACAGGTACTTGTGTGCACAGTTATGTACACTCCCGAGGCTCTGTGCACGCAGGTACTTGTGTATACGCACTGTGTGCACACTCTGAGGCTCTGTGCACACAGGTACTTGTGTATACGCACTGTATGTACACTCTGAGGCTCTGTGCACACAGGTACTTGTGTATACGCACTGTGTGCACACTCTGAGGCTCTGTGCACACAGGTACTTGTGTGCACAGTTATGTACACTCCCGAGGCTCTGTGCACGCAGGTACTTGTGTATATGCACTGTATGTACATTCTGAGGCTCTGTGCACACAGTTATGTACACTCCCGAGGCTCTGTGCTCAGATGCACTTTCCCAACCCACTAAGCTGCTCACCTGCTGATGCTCTCCCCATGACTCAAAGGACAAGTGTGGGGCCACCACTGCTAGCTGCACACAACAGGCAGTCTCTGCATGTCCCTCATGCCTGGTCAGGGTCATGGCTACCTCTGACTGGAATTATCCTCTCAGGGGGCAGGGCAGTGGAGGTCCAGAACTCACGTTCTACCACTCATTGATCTGTGGATGACCCATGGAGCCACTCATAAAAGGGCAGACATACAGTGTACGCTAGGAATCAAGGCTCCCAACAGAGGCCATGTGGTTACCCTTGGGGTGCCATGGGGGCAGGGGCCCTTCCTTTTCCCTTATGCAGCTCTGCTCAGAGGACAGGGGCTGCTGGCCCTACCTGCCTTTCCAGGACCATCACCCTCTGCTGGTGTATCTGCTCACGGGACTCTAGAGCCTGTGTGGCCTGCAGCTGGGCCTCGTGGAGCCTCTCGGCCTCAGCTGCCAGGTCCCGCTGGTGCTGGGCAGCCAGCTCTCGGAGCCGCTGGGTGTGGGCCTGTTCCAGCTCAGCCATCTGGGCCTGGAGTGGTCAGGTCCAGTGGGATGCCCCACCCTACCTTTGGGGCTGTACTTCCTGTCTTGGCCCCACTGCTTTCGGCTGGGGTGCTGGCCCTGGCCCAGAACCAGCAACAGACCTGGAGCTGGCATACATACTCAGCCCTCAGGTTTTGAGTCCAGGCCACCTGCTAAGGGTTTTGCTGGGCTGGAGCCCAAGCCACAGGCCCCAGGAGTGGGCCTTAAATCTGTGTGAACAGCATCCCAGGTTCCCTTGGAGGTCACTGAATTTTGATGATTATTCATCCTCCCTGAAGGTAGTCAATTGGAATGGGGGGTGTCCCATGGTGGAAGGGAAGACCGAACCCTCAAAGGAGCACAGGCTTAGAAGACATGTATGGCTCTATCCTCCAAGCATCGATCCTCCATTCTGGTTTCTTGTGCCATTCAGCTTGGCTCACAAAGGGTCTCACCAGTCTCCACATTCCTAAAAGACTGTCCCTAGTGCTGACCCAGTTCTGTCTGGAACTCTGAAGGGTCTCTGGTGGATTTCACTGTTGTCTCTCAGTCTCAGCTTGGCACTTGTCATGGATAGTGACTTGTCTAGCTGCCTTTTCTGTACACATACCTGTACACACAGGTGACATTCACAGGCACGAGATACATGTGGGCCCACCCCTTGAGGGCCGCACCATTTGAACCTGCCCCAGGTTTACCCCGCAAGCTTGCATACCATAGAACACCATTGACTCAGCTCACCTGCAGCTGCTGGCTCTGCCGCAGGGCCCCGTCTATTTCCTGCTGTAGGCTGCTCAGAGACTGGAGCAGCAGCTCCTTCTTGGCCCCCAGCATTGCTGTGTCCTCCTCCTTCCTCATGGTCTCCTGCTCTGCCTGCAGGGAGAGGGAGGCAGAACCGTGGTGGAATCTAGGGTCTTTCTGGAAGACGTGCAATATTAGGTCAGACTTCCCTCTGGAGAGTAAAGGGCGCTTCTAGGACGGAGTCCAAATCTCCTGGTGGAGTCGGCAACGGTACTACCCCCTGTCCAGGTCTACTGGCATCTGCAGCCACAGCAGGAGTTAAGGAGAAGGGGCAAGTGTCTGCCCTGTTTTGGACCAGCAGAAGTTCCTGTAGTGATCTTTGGTAAGGGATGTGGCATTTGAAGATCTATGTTTCTACCTCTTACAAGACTCCCTCAGGCTTCTTGAGCCCTACATGCCTCTGTGCCCTTTTGCAATGCACAGGACCTGCTAACTGCACAGCCAAAGCCATGGATTTGACTATGGTCATTGTCACAGTGCCAACAAGCCTGTGTCAGAGTGGCATAGCTCTCTCTGCCATCCATCCTGGGACAAAGCCCTCTTAGTCACTCACCCCCAGCAGGGTGGATACAGGCTAGGAGAAGTAGCCTGGAGGTTAGCTGTGAGACATAATCATTTTCCATGTGGAGGTCAGGGATCCTTTAATGCTGCAGCTGGGACCTCAGGAAGATAGAGATGATGAAAAATCCTCTCCTTTGAGATCAGCAGAAGCCTACCTATTCACACCAGTAGCCTGGAGTGGCTGCACGGTGCTCTTGGAAACCTAGGGGATCCTGGCTTTATAGTCTCACTGGGCCGGCCATCACCAAGGCAGGATCAGAGCCAGTCCGCCTCTGTGGTCACTGCTATGCCCGCCTGCTGCTGGCCTGCTGGGGTCATGTTTCGTGCCACACAGCGCCCTTTCCAGTGCTAGAAAAACCCACTCTTGTCATCTGGGGCCTGGAGACCACGCGAAACTCTCAGGGACCTTGGGATATAGTGAGCTGTTTGCACGGGCAAGGTTATACGGTCAGGATCTGAGCCCTTAAAAAAATAAATAAATAAAAACTTTCTTCTTCAGCACTGAGAAAAACAAAGAGTTCTCTCCACTGAAAAGGGAACCCTGTTTCTTTAAAAAAAAAATCTAGCTACACTGCTAGAAATGCATGTTATAAAGAGAAGAGAAAAGTGAAATCCAAAATAAATAATGTTCACATCCGGGTTTCCCCTCCTGAGACACCAATAAAGGGTTTATGGGTTTGTGGGCCCCTCACAGCTGACCTCCTGCAACTAATTAGCTGTTCCTGCCCTCCCCCTCTCAGGCCCCAAGGACCCAATGCTGGCATTATGCCCATAGCTTGCTCTGTTACCCCTAGGCAGTGCCACCTCCCCTTGCCCTAGCAACCTCCGGGAAGGCACGATCCTACTCCCCACCCAGGCTCAGGCTGGGAATAGCTCATCTTTCCCTCCAGCAGCTACAGGAAGACTCCAGTGACTTTATCCTACTGACGCCACCTTCCCTTTGTGGGAGGGCAGGTGGCCTTTTACAGAAAAGCTGGTTGGTGGCTCTTGTAACTACCCTGGCCCTGCTGGCTCCTGTACCCTGGGCAGGCTGGGGTGGAGGGTGAGTCAAGAGGCCTTGAGAGGGGTAGCCTATCTTGGAACCCATGCCTGAGGCCCTCAATATCTCAACTCAAGCATTCCTGGCTCCGCTGTTTTGCAATGCAGACCCCAAAAGCCCCGAGTAATCAGGTTGCTGATGCTACTTGGCCAGCCTGGGAGATTTTTTTTTTTTGATTTTTCGAGACAGGGTTTCTCTGTAGCTTTTTGGTTCCTGTCCTGGAACTAGCTCTTGTAGACCAGGCTGTCCTCAAACTCACAGAGATCCGCCTGCCTCTGCCTCCCGAGTGCTGGGATTAAAGGCGTGGACCACCACCTCTTGGCCAGCCTGGGAGATTCTGTCCTCCCCTCCGGTCTTCCACATGCCATCACCTCCTGACTCCCTGGGCCTTTTCTGTCTTGGAGAGGGCAGCGAGGGTATCAGAGCTCTGTGATCACAGACTAGCCCGGTGCTCTGCGAAGCTAGCTTGAATGGGCCGTGTGGCCGTGTCCTGCTCCTTCCTGCTTCTTTGTAGCACAGTGGACACCGGGCTGCAGTATTCTGTCTTGTATCCTGACTTGCGCTGAGCAATGACCATCCCTAGCCCTACACAGCATCAACACTGCCCCGGTCTCATGGCCTGCCTGTCTGCTTTGCTCTACGCGAGTTCAGTGGTACTTTCTATGAGAAATGTGGTGTGTGTGTGGTGGTGGTGGGCGGGGGGGTTAGGCTATGAATATGGAGACATCCTCAAAGTCGGGTGCTATTTCCACTGTGAGCAGGACCCAGGGACCCAGGAGGTAGCTCATTTTGGGGGCAGAGCTGGCCACAAAGTCAGGGATGGTTCAAGGAGGGTGTTTCACCTCCCTCAACGACAATCAAGATGGGTGCGTTGCCACCACCAGAGGTCTCTACAAGGTGCTTGGAAGCTTCGAGGCCGGCTCTGAACTTGGCACCATTGCCCGGGCAAATGCAGACACTGAAGCCTGCTGGACCAATCTTTTTCCCAGCATCTGCTCAATGGCCATCCGTTGATCTTCCCCCACTTCTTGCAACCCTTCCCTCCGTCTCTAGGAATCTTTTCCGCCTCAAAACCAATACCTGTATGAGGCGCGTGCGCAGCGCCGCGAGCTCCCCCTGTAGGCGGGCCCTCTCGGTGCGCAGGGAAGTGGTTTGCTCCCGTAGGGCTCGCCTCTCTGCCCGCTGGGTCGTTGCAGTTTCCCGTTCCCTGCGACTCTGCAGGAGCACCTGGGTGGAGAGAAGCTGCATGTGTGTGGGCCAGGGATGGGGAACCTTGGCCTCTTGGAGCCAGGCAGTCTGTCTGAGGACGGTCTTGGGCTCAGCTTATTGTTTTCCCCCAAACCTGCTAATAACCTCTCCCTCTGGAGGGGCCTACTGTAGAGCAAGAAAGTCAGTCTTCTCACTCCCTGTGGTGTCCTTCCAACCGGGTTTCCTGCCTGTCATCTGGGAATTGGATGTTTCTGGGTCACTACAGGACTTCACACTTGCCTCTGGCATCTGCCTAGGCTTCCTTTTTTTCTCTTAATGAAAACATTTAATTGTGGTGGATTGCTTACAGTTCAGAAGTTTAGTCCATTATTTTCTAGGTGGGAAGCAAGGTGGCGAGTGGATAGACGTGGTGCTGAAGAATGGCCTGAGGGGTCTTACATCTTGATCCCATTGGCAACAGGAAGTGATCTGACTCACTGGGAATTGCTTAAACATATACAAGACCTCAAAGCCAGCCTCCACAGTGACACACTTCCTCTACCAAGACCAACAAGGTCACACCTCCTAATAATGCCACTCCCTTTGAATGTAAAGTATTTTTTTGTGTGTGTGTGGTTTTTCGAGACAGGGTTTCTCCTTGTAGCTTTGGAGCTTATCCTGGCACTTGCTCCTGTAGACCAGGCTGGCCTCTAACACATAAAGATCCACCTGCTTCTGCCTCCGGAGTGCTGGGATAAAAGGCGTGGGCCACCACTGCCCCTAGGCCTCCTTTTATACTGAAGAACTTTTTAGGTATTCAGATGCAGCGTCTTGCCACAGTGAGCAGGTTCATTGCCTCCTGGTGACAGGTAGACCCTTTCCTCCTGGGGTCCCTCCTCCTGAGGTCCCTCCTCCTGGGGTCCCTTACCTGCTTCAGGGGCTCCAGCTGCCTCCCCTTCTCTCTAAGGCTCTGACTGTGCCTGCTGCTCTCTTCCAGCGCCTGGCGCAGGGTGTCTACTTGCTCCTAGGAAGAGAGAGAGAAAGAGGGAGAGAGAGAGAGAAAGAGAGAGAGAGAGAGAGAGAGAGAGAGAGAGAGAGAGAGAGAGAACACCTGAGAGTCGTGGTGTCTGCTGGAGAGCCTGCAAGGACATGGTTGAGGATAATGTGCTGTGCTTTAACTCGTCAGTGGACGGAGCAACAGCCGAGGAATGGAGGACTCTTTAGATGTCCTTTGGCTTCATTAGGAAGGACAGAACAGGGCTGGAGAGATGGCTCAGAGGTACTGAGTTCGATTCCCAGCAATCATATGGTGGCTCATGACAACCTAGAATGAGATCTGGGGCCATCTTCTGGCATGCAGGCATACATGCAGACAGAGCACTGTACATATAACAAATAAATCTCTTTTTTAAAAAAGGACAGAGCAGGCTATCAAGCACCCTAAACCTGTTCCTTGGGCCCCAACTGATGGGGAATTGAGGGGCGTGTATGCATGTGTTCATAAGGCTTGTGTATATATATGTAGGTGCTTATCCCTATACATGGGGAAGCTAGACGGATGTTGTACATCGTCCATGATTATTCTCCACCTTAGTTTTTTTTTTAATTTATTTTTGTTTTATGTGTGAGAGTATTTGCCTGCATGTACATGTGTGTACTGCACGCATGCCCGGTGCCTGAGAAGGTCAGAAATGAGCTTTGTTTGACTGGATTCCCTAGAACTAGAGTTATGGAATCACCATGTGGGTGCTGTGAATCGTATATATACTTGGGTTCTCCGCAAAGGAAGCAAGTGCTTTTAACCCCCGAGCCATTTTTCCAGCTTCTCCTCAATTTTTGAGACAGGGCATCTTACTGAACCGAGAGCTCCTTTATCCCACTAAGCTGATTGGTTAGTGTGTTCAGGGCTCCACCTGCCCCCTGCTCAGTGCTGAGGTCACAGACACACCCCTGTCTACTCTGTGCTCATTCACCTATCCCATCACGCTGGCCACCATGGTTTTAATATTCTCCTCCAAAATTTTGTTAGCATATCTCAGATATCATCTACCTTGTAAACAGACAAAACCAAACCAAAAGCACCCAGCCAACAAACAGCTGTCAAGCCCACACAGACATAAAGATGCACATGAAACTGATGCAAGCAAGCCGTCTTCTGCCGCACCAGAGCCCAGCCCCTCTAGCAAGCATGTACACAAGGGAGCCCCAGCTCAGCTGGTAGAGTGCGTGCCTAGCATGCATGAAGTGCCACGTTTGATCCCTAGTACCACACAAACCAGGCACGATGGTGTTTTCCTGTAAAGGAAGTATTAGGGAGATGGAGGCAGTAAAATTAGAAGTTCAAAGTCACCCTTAGTTAGGTACTGAGGCTAGCCTGGGCTACCTGACTCTGAATAAAAAACCTACCAACCAGACAAACAAACAGAAACTACTGCAGGGCACACACCAAATCACAGCTAGGGGAAACTGAAGAAGCTCAAACACCAACTGGTCACACATTCCACATTCACAAAGTAGAAAACAGAAAAAAAAGAACCCAATATAATAGAGATAAGAGTTGAAATGCATAGATGAGATGCAAACGAGAGAAGAGATAAAAGTTGATTATTTGAAAAGACAGACTTTGAATAAGGCAGAGTAAGAATAACAGACTAGCAATGCAACGGTTAGGGACAGTGGGGTGTATGGGTCCAGCCACACCTCCACCCAGTAAACCATTGTACACATGCAGGCATTCATGTACCATATTTGCACCTGTGTGCAAGCCATCTGAGGTTGAGGGTGTTGAGCAGATGTATATACAGGTTCTTGGCATGCCTAACTCCCAAATGACACTCCGATCCAAAAAGTGGCAGAGACAAAGACTGGCCCAGAATGGAGATTAGCGTACATAGCAGGAGCGGTAGGGTGGAGTAGGTACCCTGTCTTGCAAAGCTGATTCCCGTGCAGTTTCTATCCCTCCATTGATAGACAAGGGCAGGAAGCGCAACAATTCTTTTTATAGCATGAAATATTCTTAGCACAGATAAACCCAAACAAATATGACATCATTAAAGGATTACAGCTGCAAACATTTGACAGCAACCGTGGCCTCATGTCTGCGGTGTACGCCCCGGCAAACGTGCACCTCCAAGGCAGGCCAGGTGCCTCCGGACTGGAACCCAGAGCTTGGTCCTGAGGCTTCCATATGCTGGCAGGAGAGAGAGAGAGAGAGAGAGAGAGAGAGAGAGAGAGAGAGAGAGAGAGAGAGAGAGAGAGAGAGAGAGAGAGAGAGCGCAGTGGGCTGTGTAATGCCAGTGGAGTTGTTCAGGGTGTGCTTGTCACAGGGAAGGCCTGGGCAGGAGTCCAAGGACTCTTCAGGCGCTGCTGGGTCTATGGGGCTGTGACCTGGTGCCACAGAGAACATCAGTAGCCTCTCCACTGGGGTATGAGGAATGTGCATGGGGTGGGGGCAGCAATTCTTGGTTCCTCTGCTCGAAATCTTATCCAGATGCATGTGTCCTGGTGTTGAATGGATGCATGTCCTCATGCTGCAGACATGGCTGGACATACATGACGGGACATACATGGCTCCCTGGGGGTAGTCCTATGTGTCCTGTTATTCTGCTGGGTCCCTAGGACAGTCCTCTGTGTCTGCCATTTCGCTGGGTCCCCTGAATAACCTTTGTGTCCCATTTTTTCTCTTGGGTCCCAGGATAGCCATGTGTGCCTTGTTGTTCGTCTAGATTCTCAGGGCAGCCCTGTGTGCCCTGTTGTTCTGCTGGTCCTGGAGTAGCCCTGGCAACGGGAAGGAGTTGCTCTCAAACAAGAGTTGTACTGTTTGCATAGCACAGCCTACCATTTAATTAGAAAAATATGTTTTTAATTAACTTTTTCTTGACAAACACATTGGCTTATGTGAACCAAGTGGTGGTGGGGGAAGCGGGGGGGGGGAATCAGTCCGTGAAAGTGAAAGAAGTTGTAGAAAATTCAGGGCTTGCTTTGGAATATGCCCTAGGTTTGGCAGAACCAGGAGGGCACTAGGCCAGCCCTGTGGGGGCCGGCAACTACCCAGCTGTGGCAAGGAGGGCGGCATGAGGAAGCCATAAGGGTAGCCATGTCCCCAGGTCTCCAGCTGGCCAGGAACAAATGGTACTTTTCTAGGGTTATGGGGAAAAGATGGCATAATGTTGATATGTTCTGCTATAAAAGCAAAGTGAATGCTTCATTGAATCGAGAGGTGATTATGGACAGGGGAGAACAGAGAGACACAGAGCTGCCCCCTGCACCTTGAGGGTGGGAGGCCCCAAGGGGAGATCTCCCATTCCCAGGTAACCTGGCTCGTGTGGATGAGGTAGTCCCCTGTCCCCCTCAGGACTCCACCCTGGCAAGTTTGAAGCAGAGGGTACCTCTATAACAGTGTCGCTGGGGAAGCAGGCCTTTGTCTCTTTGTTCCCAGGACGGAGGGTCTTTGGAAGGGGGAGACACTACTCTGATGCAGGCCATCAGGGTTTCCTTCACCAAGGGGGACGCTGGAACCTTTCTCTGCCTTTCCCTTCAGCCTAAGATGTCAGGATGGAGTCACTGACTTCCCTCTGGTTCTGCCCCCACTCTGATTTCCAACAATAGCAGAAGT
The DNA here is from genome assembly GCF_037038515.1 of Microtus pennsylvanicus. Lineage (NCBI taxonomy): Eukaryota > Metazoa > Chordata > Mammalia > Rodentia > Cricetidae > Microtus > Microtus pennsylvanicus. Next base: position 27,266,288 of record NC_134595.1, read on the forward strand.
CCACTCTTCACAAATAGGCAAAGTTAAAAACAAAATCTGGAAGAGTGGTTAGGTTTGAGGCCATCTCACTAAAAGGAGTATTGTTTTTAAGGTGAGATGGGGACAGGAGCCAGAGTTCCAACGAGCAGAAAAATGCCAGTCACAGCCCAGGGTACAGCGAAGACTGATGACCCAAGTTCTGGATTTGGGGGAATGGTGATAGGAAGGAGAAGTGGGGGTCAGGGGCCAGGAGGCTAACTTAGGACCCAGGATCAGGAGACCTGAGTTTAGGACGAAGCACTGAAAAGCGAGTGATAAAGAAAAGGGTTTTGTTTGTTGTTTGGTCTATTCTTGTACTGGAGATTGAGCCTAGGGCCTTGTCAACGCTAGACAAAGGCTCTACTACTGAGCCACATCCTCAGCCATTTTCCTGGACTCAGGATTTTACCGTATTGCCCATGCTGTCCTTGAACTCCCTCAGTGTTCAATGCCCTTGAACTTTCAATTTTCCTGCATCAGCATCTGGAGTGGCTGGGGTTACAGTCCCGGCTGAGATGTTTCTGAAGTGGGAAGGATGTGAGCGGAAGGCAGGGAATTCAGCTCTCCTGGTGGAGAAGGCTCACAGCAGACAGGCAAAGGAGATAAGAGGGGCTGTAGAAAGCCAGCATTTTGGTAATTCACACAGCCCTGCCTGGCTTGGAGCTTTCTTGTCATATGAAAGCAGGTTGCCTTTGAACTTGTGGCAATCCTTCTGCTTCTGCCTCTGGAGTGCTAGATTCACCACCACACCCAGACTTGGCAATGTATTTGGATTTTAAAGACAAGTGAGCCTTCTGGCTTCTACCTTGGAGAAAACCCTAAGGAAAAAAATCTGCAAAGTGTCAGTCACATCTTTAAAACACACCTGAGATGCTGCTCAGAGAGCAACAAGGAACCTGAAGTCTAAGAGAAAGCAGCTCCCTCCCAGGGGAACAGGGTCACATGGTGCTTCCTCACCAGTGACGTCATCTGAAGTGGTCCATTGAAACCACATACCAGTCAGGATCCGAGGGACCCTTGCATCACCCCGCCGTGCTGAGATTTATGAGGTCGCCTAGCAAGGCACTAGGTAGGGGTGTGAAGTCTACACATTTGTGGATGGGCTAGCATGTTGCTCAGCTCCATCCTGTCACATAGGAGCTTTGAGCTGGGATCAGAAGAGGAACAGGAACCATCCTGAGTTGCCTAGCTCACACTACCCTTCTGTGAGTCAACCCAAGAGGGCCCATGGTTGGGAGTCCGAGCCCTGGAAGCTAAGTGGTACTTGGTCCAGGTCCAGAACCTCAGTCTTAGAATGGCAAGGAGCTGGACTTGGCCTAACAAGCCTGGAGGGCCTTCTCCAGGGCCTTTGGTGGGGATTCTTCCAGCTCTCCCCTGGAGAGGCCCTCTGTGCCAGTGCTGTCTCAGGGAATGGGCTTCCTTCATGGGGGAATTTAGATCATGAGCTCATGGTCACGAGCTGCAAAGACCCAGGAAGCTGCTGGCCAAGTGCAAGTGCAGGCTGTAGTGTGACTAGAAAGCTTGGGTCTGCTCTGTGCAGAAGTCCCCTGAGGGTGGCTAGACTCCCCCCTCCCCATGATCCCCGTGTGGAGAGAGGGAATGTAGGCCTGAGTGAGGCTGGTGACCAGTCTGTCCTAGTAGTTGCCTCTTCGGTTGAAACTTAGAAGCCTGTGAACCCATGATGTCGAAAGGCTATCATTCACTTGCTGCTCCCTCCTCGGAGGGATACTTGGGGACAAGTGACCTGTAGTTTTTACTACGTTCCCCCGTTCCCACCCATGGTTGCCAACTTTATCCTTCTGGCAATCGACCCAGGGGATCCCGTTTTCCCGATACTTGGTGGAGGCCTTCCAGCTGGGTGTGTTCTTCCCTACACATCTGGGCCTGTCCAGAACATTTGGGAAGGCCTCAGCTGAGCTCTGGAGTCCCGCCCCTGACCAGGGGAAGCCTAGCATTTTCTGCATTCCTTCACCTGTAGTCCATGGTAGAATCCCTTGACTGAGCGGGCGGAGGGAGGCCAGAGCCAGGTCCTGATCTATGGCTTGACTGCTCCCTCTCTAGAGTTTCTAGGCCCCATATCCTCAACTAAAATGGAAACTCCAGCAGCTACCCATAGCACAGTACCCAGTATAGGAAAATGTACTTGAGTCCCACGCAAACCCTTCTGTGTCTGAGTGTTGCAGAATAAAAAGCAGCCCAGGAGCAACAGCCAAGGGCCCCATGAGGATCTCAGAGCCAAGCAGGACCTCCTTGTGCCCGCTTGTGGGACCTCAGATAAATGAGTGGACCTGGAAGGCAGGAATCCAGTCCTAGCTCTGCCCCTTGCCAGCTCTGCCTTCATCAGAAGACCTCAGTTTCGCCAATCTATACGATAAGGTCTAGGACCACCTCAAAGGTAACTGCGCTGGGGATGGGCCCAAGACCCACGTTCTGATGACCATCTGGTTTGTCTGTAGCAACGTCCCAGGAGTCTTACCTGCATCCTCCGCCTCTCCTGGCTTGCAGCTCGTGTCCTTGCCAGATGCTCTGCTTCCAGCCTCTGGAGTGCCTCCTTCTGCAGGACCTGAGTTGCCTGGGCACCATGCAGTGCACTCTCTGCCCTGCGTTGGCCTGGGGGCAAAGCAATGTGGCTTGAGGTTCCCAAGCTTGGCAGATCTATGGGGTAATTGCCACTCGGTACTGCCCCTCCCCAGCTCAAAGACCGGAAGTAGATTCAGTGAGTTGAGGCAAGGGTTACCGGGGTGCAGGGATGGGAGAGGTTCCCCTTCTCAGACGGGGTGCTAAGAGTGATCCCGGGGCCTGATCGTCTGACCTTGGGTCACTGCTCCCTGTATCTGTCTATCACCCTTCCCTTCTTCTTTCTTGGGCTCTGGGCTGCCACTCCCCCACATACCGCATACCGCCTTTTTTAAATGGGGGCAGTAAGTATAAAATAGTGAGGGGAGCCCCAGCAAAGGGCCTCTCTGAGGAGGCGACAAGTGGAGTCATGTGACCTTCTGGAAGGGAGGGTGCCATGTAGAGGAGGGCACAGTTGCAGCTGGCCTGAGGTGGAAGTATGGAGGGGGTGAGATTCAGCAGGTCCCAGAGGTCTCTGGAGTCCACCCCTCTAATAGGAAATCATTACTGAGAAAGGTGGCATCGAGTCATCCTGGGGACTGGGTACAGTCCCAGGTCTACCCCAGAGCCCTCCTGAGACCATACACCAAAAGTGGCTAAAGGAAGGGCCATGGAAGGGCCCCCTCATAGGAAGGAGAGATCCACCTTCCGCTGCATCTGCTAGGTCCCTCTGTAGCTGCTCCACACGGCTCTGTAGGTGGATGAGCTCGCTCTCTGCCTCTCTCAAGCGGCTGCTCAAACTGGCAACCTGGATGCAAGAGTTGTCCTAGGCAGAAAGAAAGAACTCAGCAGGGTGAGTTCTGGCAGGCAAGAGGGAGGGGGCAAAATATTTACTAGGGAGCTAGGTGGCCAGGCAGGCATCTTCTGATCTAGCCCCTAACACATGGAACAGAGTTGTGAAACCATAAGCTGCAGGGAAGCCAGCTATGGTGGATGGCTGAGTTTACACACTAGCTTTGGAAGGCATAAAGGCTGGCTTTGGGCAGAGCCTGAGGAGCCTAAATTTGGGGTCATGGATAAAAGTGGGGGAGCTTCCAGGGGTGGCCATAGAAGGCTGGGGCAGTAGGCTAAGGATTAGAGCTGAGAAACTTGCCCCCAGATCTAGCACTGTGGGAAAGGGGGAGCCCACAAAGAAAAGGTAGACAACCCCTGTGGTCTCTGTGATTATGGTCTGTCCCAAGCTCATCTGTTACCAAGGAAGCCATAAGGGGACAGCCACTGTGTCCCTGGTGGAGTCCTGGCACCAGGGGCATTGGTTACTAGGAGGAGAGAATGCCTCCATGTGAGAGACCGTGGGGAACACTCAGGTGTCCTGCCCAGGTGTGTAATGCAGTGTGTCCTCAGACTCTAGAAGCTTCAGGAATGTGAGCTCCAGGGCACTTTCTGCTAGCTACCCTGAAGGACAGAGTGACCTGTGCCATGTGAGGCAGTTGGATCTGAGAGATGGTGGCATTCCTGGTGTTTGTCACCACAGGGAAGTCTGAAAACTGAACACAGAGTGTTTCCCAGCATATCAGCAGGCCCAGAAATGGACAGACACATAGACAGAGGTCTTCAGTGAGTGATGAAACTCCTCCCTGCCTCCCAGAGTCCCTGGGGGTATATGCCCATATGGGTGTGGAAGACCCGAATCCCTTTTACCCGCTCCTGCTGGGCTTCTTGAAGCTTTTGCACCAAGTCCCTCAGGGCATCCCTGACAGAGGCCACATCTATGATCTGCGAGTCGGGGTCTCCAGGTACAGGTGAGGACCATCGGGCTGGAGAGTAGGATCTAGTAGGGGGACTGTCCCTTTGTCGTCCAGGGCGAGTCTGGGAGCTGCCTGCAGGCGGTGAGAGCCGGGGGAATGTGGGTAGGAACAGACACATAGATATCCTGCCTGTAGGAGCTGGGAGCAAAGCTATGGTAAGCACAGACTCCTAAAATTGTTGGAACTGCTCTGGCCTCCTTATTATGTGGGTTGTAAGGCCTAAGGAGAGGTTGGGGTAACTCAGGTTGGGAACAGAACAGAGCCGAAATCACTGACCTGTTGTGGGAGAATGGGACCTCTCTGGAGAGGCCACGTGGCTTTGGCTCCAGAGCCCTAGGCCACTGCGGAGTGTGGAGCACAGTCGGCCCAGCTGGGCCTCTGCACTGTGCCGGGCACCCTCAGCCTGGGCCAGCTCCTGCTCCAGGATGTGGACCCGGCTACAGGCATTGTCCAGGCTGCCCTGGAGGCTGTCCGCCTGGCTGCTGGCCTGTCGTAGCCTCCTGGTGAGTTTGCGCAGCTCGGCCCGCAGGGTCTGCTCAGCCCTCTGGCTCTCACAGAGATGTCCCTCCAGCTGCTTTGCTCGGGCCTCCCCTGCTGCCTCGACTTCGGCCAACTTCTGCTGTAGCCCTAGAACCTGTAGGAAGGACGTTGGGACTCAGATGTAGGATCCGACATCTAGGCTGGTTGAGTCAATGGCTCAGGCAGGCCAGAAGGAAAACCCTGTTCTACATACCCCTTGAAGCATCATTTCAAGACAGGTTTTAGCTAGAAGGCGCCCTAGCTCTGTCTCCTAGTGTTTAGCAGGTGGGTAACCCAAGCCAGGTTAGGACTGCCGCCTCAGCATCATGGCGTATCTGTCAGCAGCAGAGAGTTCTGCTGGCAGCTGTCTGCAAAACTGCAGCTAGCTAGGACCACAGACTGGCTGCCCTCTCCTGCTAGGGACCCACCTCCGCCACTCTTCTTCACCGGCTGCTTCAGAGCCCAGTCGTGACCAAAGCATGCTTTGTTGTGTTTCTTGCCATGGGACAATACCTGTGCTCCACATACTCACGCATGCACGAGCTGGGAATGCACAGGCGTGGGGAAGACGGAAAGGCAGCTTGCCCCTTCCCCTGAGCCAGCAAGGGGAGCCTGGCCTCATGTCCCTTTCTGGGTGACTGCATCCTAACAATGGCCCTATTCACAGAAGGAGGTGTGGGGCTGAGGTCATTCTGGGTCGCCTGAGCTTGGGAGCTAAGCCCCCACATTCTAAGCATGACTGGTGTTCAGGATGGCCAGCCATGCAGTTCGGGTACGGAAGCTGGGACTGCTGGGCTCAGAGGCATGCGGTACCTTTAGTACACTGAACTACAGTCCTGGGCTGTGGTTAGACAGTGTCTTGGGAGCTGGCCTAGGGGCTGTGTGAGTCCAGGGTGCAGGGGTGTGTGTGCAAGGGTTGGGCATGTGTGATGTGAGCAGGCAAGGTCTAGGCATTAACTCCATGTCCTGAGGCCTCCCTACCTGGCTCCTGCCCAGGATTCTGCCTAGCACCTGGGCAAGACTCGGCTCTTTCCTAAAACAAATTCGGGGAAATAAATGGGTTACAGCTTAACCAAACCCCTTGCCCTCAGATCCCTTTTGCCCGCCCCTTGCTGCACATGGTCAGGTTATCACGGGGACAGCGGATGGAGACGGAAATGGACATCAGGCCTCTTTCCACCAGTCCCTCTCATTGCCTCCTGCCTCCCCCACAGGTGTTCCCATGGACCTTGTCTCAGTTCCCGTTTGTACCAGAGCTTGGTAGTCCCCCTAAGAGGGGCAAAAGGCCTTCCTACCTCCTTCTGGGCACCGTCACGGGCAGCCTGGGCCTCAGCTACCTGCCTCTGCAGCTCCAGTGCCTCCTGCAGGTTCTTCCGTCGCTGCTGTGCATCCTGAGAGACTTGGGCCCGCAGCTCGTTCACCTCCTTCCTCTTCCTCAGGTTCTCAGCTTCCAGTGTCCTTGTCTAGGATGTAGGGGCGGTGCTGAGGGGTCAGGAACCCAGCAGCCCCCATAGCCCCTGCCTCTTGTCACATGGTCTCCGTTTAGGAGCTGTCCACATTCGAGGGGCCTCAGTTCAGGTCAGAGGGCTTGGGATCTAACCTCTCCTACTCTGCAGACATACACGTGGGGGCTCCTCTTTGGGGGTGCTGACTGGGGAGGGTGGGAAGCAGCTGTGTGTTGGTTATAGCTCTTCCTAGGGGAGTAGCTCTGGCCAGTGTCACTCTATGGCTATGAGACAGGGACAGGGGAGGAGGACCTGGGGCAGCCCTCACCTGTCTGTGATGCTCCTGGAGCTTCCGGCGGGTATCCGTTTGTGCCTGTTCCAACTCCTGCAGCCTGGTCCTCAGCTCGCAGGCGTCCTTCTGAGCTGCTGCTTGGGCCTCCTGAAGCACCAGCAGCCTTTGCTCCTGCTCCTCCTTGGACAGCTTTAAACTAAGCAGGCCACAGGCTGGCTGGACACTGGGCCCAGAGCTCGTCAGACAGACCCTCCCCAGGGAGATGCTATTCTTTGTGTGTGCCCTATGCGCTGCCCTAAGACCTGACCTCTGGAGGGCTCCCGTTACCCTTGACTCAGAGTCTATCCAAGTCTTAGTACCAAGAAGTGCACCCCTGTCCACTTTCACTTCTCAGCTCCTCTTTAGCCCCACCCTCTTTTACCTCTCTATCAACCCCCAAAGACCCCTTGTCCGGCCCAGCTTCCTGAGCCACTCATAAGGACTCCAGTTCCCTCACCTGTTAAGTCTGCTGAACGGGAACTCCTTGAGGATAGGAACAGGTTGGCTTGGTCCTTAGCCTCCCCGAATAGACTAGCATTTGTAGGCATTTTAATCTGGGTACCTGAAGGCTGCTTTCACTGTCTTTCTGACCCAGCTCACAGGTTACCCTGCCCTGCACTCTCTCACTATGGCCTGGCTGAAGAGCAGGGCTGTAGGCTCTTCCCATAACTACTATATAGGGTACCCGTCATACCCTGTCCTTACCTGGCCTTCTCTTGTTCAGCCCTGTGGATGGTGGCCCGCAGCTTGGTGTTGGAGTGTTGCAGCACATCCTTCTCTTGAGCCTCATCGTCCAGTGCCCGGCGGGCCTCCAAGGCCTCCCTGCGGAGCCCCTCACAACTCGCTTCACTGTCCTGAAGCTCTTGGCGCAGTTCAGACAGCCGTTCATGGGCAATGTTCAGCTGGGCCTGTAGCCCCTCAGCCTATGGGAGAAATGTGCTCTAGTGACCAGTTTGGGGACCCGTGGGTGCACAGGGAGCTCCTCCAGGGACCAGAGAGGGTACAGGATTCTGACTCTAGCTGGATACCGCCCCCCCCCAGTCACCCAGCATTTGCAAGAGAAAGCAGGTCCCCAGGGTACAAGGCCCAGATAGCTTTCGCCCTGACTGTTCCTGGAGCTGGCTCCATGCTATGTTCACCCTGTAGAATACTGAGATGTGGATTGGGGTTCAGCAGGGCCTTCCTGGGGTATAGTTTTGTTTACACATAGCGTTGACTACTGATAGATCTTTTTACCTGCTAACCTGGGGCCTGCTCCTCCCTTTTGATACCCATATAGGTAGTGGGTCAGCAGCCCGGTGCTTAGCACCAGCAACTACATAGTCGTGAGCTCAACCATCCTCTCCAGCCTCTTAATAGTGAGGGAGACAGGGGAGGGGGAGGGAGAGCGCAGACACCTGCGCTCTTCGAATTCTCCAGCAGACTCAGGGCTTCTCAGGCCAGGCTGCTCCATTGCTGAAGCAGGAGGCGATAAGCATCATAGAAGTCTCCAAGGCAGGGGCATGGATACCCTCAAACATAAGGGAGGCCACTTAGTACCTCTGTGAACTGACCCAGGGAAGGCAAGGGGTCACAATGTAAGTTCCCATCTCCTGCTGGCTGGCCCATGGCCCAGAGGATGACCCCGTCATTCTGGAATTGAGGATAGGGCTTTCACACTGCAGGGGTACTAAATCCTGGTTTCCTGCCCTGGGACATAAAGCATCTCTGGACACCCAGGTTCTATATGGAAGGGTCCAGAGCAGGGCCAGTCCACTCTTAACTCCCAGGCTATGGGATAGGGACTTGCTGAGGCCTCCCAGTCCCAACCTACAAGTCTGACCAGAAGCCTCAGAGAAGGCTCCATCCTGGCTCTCAAGTGTCCCTGGGGAGGAGGTGGAGGAAGCCAGCAGGGACATGTTGAGAGAGGAAGCCACAAGAACTCAGTGATGTTGAGTTGCTGGTTTGCCAAAAGCAAACCCCTCTCTGCGAGCTGTTTTCACGGGACATTGTCCAGGCCCCCGGCCGGCCCGGCTCCAGAGTACGCCCGCTGTTATTGTTGTTCTGTTTTTGGGAAGGGCCAGGGCCTCCCCACTGCTCCCCACCCACCCCCCACATGTGGGAGCCACAACCGTGCAGAGCATTTTCCGCTGAGCTCAGCAGAATCCACCCAGAAGGTCAAGGACCAGGGAGAGGGCCTGTCCATCATAAAAGGAGCTGCACTCATTTCCCGGAGTAGGAGAGATGAAAATAAGCAAAACAAATGGGGGAAGGGCCCCCCTGCTGCCAGGACACCTCCTCCCCCGCTGTCCAGCACCCCCACCCACCGCCTCTTGAGGACATCCATCCCTTTTGCAGGAATTTTACAGCCAAATCGCTTAATGTGATTATAATAATTATTTCTTTACTAGAAGTTGTATAAACAGTCTCTTTTGAAATTTCCTGCAGGGAGGCAACTCCAGAGCTCTGCAGGGAGGAGGGCAGCAAGGCAAGCAGGGGAGAGGTGACAGCGGGGTAGCCTGTGTGTGCATTCATGCATGCATGCATGCATGAGTGAGGGTATTCATGTGTGCTTTGTGCACACCCAAAGGATATGTGTGCATGCATATAGACGTATGTTTACACATGTATGATGGGTGTGCTTCTAAGTATGCATGTGTGTTTGCTCTTCATCTACATGCACATGTATATGCCCCTTGATGTCTGCGCTTTCGTATGCGAGCCCTGCAAGTGTGTGTGAATGCCTTAGGTGTGCCTATGCACACTGCTTAGTGTGCACATACCAGCGTGTATCTGTGTTCATAGATGTGTGCTGTCTTAGGTTGCACGAGATGTGCACGTATGTGCATACAAATGGGAGGTTATCAACATGTAGGCTTCCATGTCTGTGTGCATATTTACATGTGTGTGAACCCCAAGAAGGTCTGTGAGAACATGCAAGTTCCCGCAGTTGAAAATGGGGGAATTCTGAACCACCTGACCCCCCGGGACACCTTTCTGCAATCATTTCTCTTTTCCATTCCATCCCCCCACCTTTTCAGACTCCCGTCACTCTTTATCACTTTCCGGGGGGCTTCCTTACTGAAAACTTGACTTTGCTGTGAGGTTCCTATCCTTCATCTGACCAGAACAAAGAGCCCCCCTCCCCTCGATCCTCCTCTTTCTGCCCCCAGTTTTGAAATTACACTTTGCTTCTCCATGTGGTCACTGACCAGGCCTCGGCTTTGAAATCTGTTGGAAGGAGCCCGTTCTCTTTGGGGCCAATATAAACAGACCGTCATGTTCAGTCATGCTCTCTTCCTCTCCCGGGCTCTTGGCCGGCCCCTTGGGGTGTGCTTGGGGAGGGAGAGCCCCTCTCCTCACCACACCAGGCCAGCTGCCCTGCCTGCCAGCCTTGGCACACAGCCCAGAAGTTGTGAGGCCGCTTTGTCCCCACAGGCCCCACCTGGGTTCTGGCTGACCCCCCTCCATCCTCAATCCACATACCCTCCTGCCCTTGCCTCTCCCAGGAGTCCCCAAGTCCTGTCAGAACTCCTCAGAAACACCTTTCCATCCGCCGGCCTGCTGGGCCCCTGCCTGGCCTAGCCCTGGCCTCTTCTGGCCCCGCCCAAGACTGTCCCCCATCCTGTTGTGATCATGTGACTCCCGGAGCCTCTGTGTGAGGATCAGGGCCCATGATTGTCCCTGAAAAATCCCACCACCATCCCACTTCTGCCTCTCTGCCCTGCATATTCTAAACTCAGCTTCACGCCTCCCAGCACCACGCCTCTTGTACAGGCTCCCCATGGCTCGTTAGGTGGACAGATGTTTAGATAGCATCTCCCACCCCTGTGTCACAGTGGTCCCTCAGGCAGGCTTTGGAAGCCACCGTACAATGACAGCTCCCTGTCTCTGACTCCTGGTCTCTGAACTGTGTAGAGGTGAAGGTTAGGCTGGGGAGAACCTGGAGCCCATGCCATGGTTCTTATCAATTATCCACGGCTAGTATCCCTGGGTAGCCAGCCTCTGACTGTCCCAAGAGGAGCACAGATGCTCTGTGGTCTCCCTGGGAGGAGGCAGGACCGGTGGTAGCCATGACTGGGCCTCACATCTACCTGCAGCCAACTACAGCAGCTCTGCTTTCTCTTAGCCGTGGCTCAGTTCTGTCCTGTCAAGTCTCTCAAAGCCCAGTCTATCACTTTGGGCTAGAAATGATGCTAGGCCATGGCTAGCTTTCCCCAGGTGATGTCAGGAGCCAGGTACCACTTCACCCCTCGGAGAGATGCCCCTGGTTGCCGAGCCAAATGGGGAAGTCCATTTGACTCTTGCTGGTCTTGTGGCATCTTCCTTTCTCCTGCATCCTTACCCTCTCAGTACCATCTCCTCACCTCTCTCCTCACACTGCTCCGCTCGGCTGCTGTCTCCCGGAGGTTTTCTCTCAGAGTTTCGGCTTCTCTCTGGTGGGTGGAGATAGCCTCCTCAAACTGGACCTGGAGAGTCCTGAGCTCTTCCGTCACGGAGGTAATGGTGGCCTGGGGATAGAGGGATCACTGGGTTTCTGGGAGGCTGGTCTGCGGCCCGACTGCCCGGCCATGATATAAAACACGTGGTATAGATGCTCTGAGGTGAGGTCCATGCCTACGGCTCTTCACTTTCCTTCTGGGATTCTCAAGCCATCAGCTCGTGGCAAGTGAGTGGACAAGGTCTGGCGGGGGAGGGAGTGCTGTGGCTCAGGTGTCCTTTTCTGTTTAACAGTCCTGTTTAGCCCACTTTATATGGAGCCCACCACTGGGGTCCTGCCCTGAGTGGCACTACGTGGGCAAGCAATGGATCTGGGGCTGAACCTCTACACCGGCGAAACTTCCTGCTACTCAGGTCACCCAGGTCTGGCTGGTCCTGGGGCATCCACTATGGTCAATGTCGGGTTGGCATGGGGCAAGGAGGCAGAAATCCCAGTGCAGAGATGTGGAACGGGACTGGACACTGCTCACCACGTACGTCCCCGTCCACCTGGTACCCAGTTTCCTGAACTTTCCAGTGGGTAGATGGCAATAGGGGAAAGCTACCATCCTACCATCTATAAATAAATGTGCCCCAAACGTATGTGTCCTACTTCCATATGTCGAATGCTGCCGTCATAGCCTGGCAGCTGTGCTGTGCCAAGGACTCAGTGCGGCCCAGGTCTGCTGTCCTGTTGCACCCACCACAGACTATTTCTACATTCTGCTGCGCACCCAGAGAAGACTGAGGTCCTCTAGGCACCAGCTCCTGGGTTCAGTCTGAAGCAGTTCCTTGTCCAACGATGTTACTCTCCTCACCTTGACGAGGCCCAATGTCCCTGGTTAGGATTCTTCCCCACTCACTCTGGGCCCCATCCTAGGCCTCACCCAGGTTCTTGCCCAGGACTGCAAAGTCTCATATTTGGAAGAAAGCATTCTTTCCCCGTGATAGGCTACTGTGCCTGATAGGCTGGGGATAGAGACATCTAGGCAGGTGGTGTCAGGCCCCCCCCCCCCAGAACCTGCAGTTTTACAGCGAGGCACCAGTGATCTGTGGAGGTCCCACCCCCACACCTGCATTCTGCAGGCCACCATCTGGGGTTAAGGCTACCATCTGGGGTAGAGGCTTCCATCTGTCCCACCTCTCGCTCTGAGCCTTGGCTCCTGCACTCCTTCTCAATGGGCACGAGTCACCTAGGATGGGCCAGGTCAATGGTTTTGTGCCCACATGGTCCAGAATTGCTTGCTCAGTGAGGTTGCGGTTCCCTATGAATCTTGGGGACCAGCTCCTGGAGGCAATGATGACTCAGGCCAGTAGTCCCCTCCACCCATCAGTGGCTCAGTGCCATGTCACCCCACAGCTGGGGTTCCTTGGCTGTACTTCCCCTCTCTCAGCGGGTTTTAATTTCCATTTTCTAAGCCGAGGTGGCAAAAGAACCCTTAATGAGCTCCCGGAGGAGCCGAGCTGGCTGGAAGGCCTGGTCCCTAGCCCAGGGGGAGATTTGGCCAGCGTGAGAGAAGGCTCCAGAAGCTGCAGAGGCTGGTCTATGAGGAGGCAGCAGCTCCCTGGGTCTCAGGATGCTTTTCTGCCCAGAGGGCAGAGATTGGTAAAGGTGCAACTTGGAAAGAAGATCATAGCCATAGACTCCTCTGGGACCATGCCAAGGAAGTGCTGTCCAGCCCTAGTGAGGGACTGGGGGTGAGAGAGGACAGAGCAAGAGGAAAAAGAGCCAGGGGAAGCTTCTGGAGCCTGGGTACCACTTAGGTTGTCCTCATCTGTGATAGGGGGTCAGGGTATGTGTGCTGGGGGGGGGGGAGTCATATCTAATTGCCACACCGTTTCCTACTGCACAGCACTGGGGACCAGCCCCTGCCTACTTCCACCAAAGCTACCAGACATCCTCCCCAAGGGCCTGCCACCTCTGTGCACCTGCCTGTTTCTCTAGCTGGGTGATCTTCTCTCATCGCCCATGTGGGTAACAAGAACAGATCTCCGAGAGTCAAAGACTGGCCACAGGAAGATTAGTCGAATGCCTTCCCACAACTGGGCTTTATTAGAACTAGTTTGAGCACAGCAAGCAAGGTTTGTGCTATATAGACCAGAAGGTGGGGACATAGGCCTGGATCTACTCCTCTCCTGGCTGTTGCCATCCAGTATATGGTCCAGCCTGGCCCTCCTGTCTGTCTATATCAAGTCCTGGGAGCACCAGGCCAGAAGAGTCTCAGTGCCCGTAGCCAGCACAGGCAGGGGCCAAGGCATAGAGAGCCATAATCACTTGGCTACTTCTGCCTTTGAGATGGTGGTTTCTCCCAGAAGGAAACTTGGAGACCAGGGAAATGTGAGACTGAGGAAGACACAAAGAGGGGGGTATACTTCTAGAAGCAGGCAGAATAAGGGTATTTTGGGGGCTCTGCTAGGACCTGCTTGGCCCTACAGGACCAGGCAGTCATCTGACCCTTGCCTGGGAACTGTCGTCAGTGGGGCTCACCTCAGCTTGCGCTTGCTGGTGCTGGGCCTCCTGGCGGGTCCGTTCCAGCTCTCTGTTAGCCCCAGAGAGCTCCTTGCTCAGCAGGCTCTTCTCTGCTTCCTTCAGAGACATCGCCTGGACATGAGGAGACAGAGAGCTTGTGAGGGAGCTGAGGAGTCGGGGAGCTCAGCAGAGCTGCTAGGGCTCCCTGTCTGAGGCACAACAGAATGAATGCCATGTTAAGTTTCCTGTCAGGCTTACCAGTTTTTGTTTGCATACCCTGCCACTGGGCAGGGGTGGTCCTGAGCTCAGGCCTTTACTGGCAACATACTCCTTCACCCTACTCTCCCCTTTGGGGGTTCAACAATCCTTCATGCCGCTCCCACTTTTCCATGGCCAGAGGTCTGGTTCTCACTGGACAGACTGGTGTTTCATGATTCTCTATCATCCCGGTTACTGCTTCCTACAGTGATCACGAAGAAGCTGCTGATGGCACTATACCCCAAGGATGTCTGTCTCACCGAGGGTGTGAGCAGGACACAGCAGCCAGACTCGGGGAGACCCAGCTCCCCGAATGGCAGGACTGGAAACAGTCTTCAACCATGTCCCAGTCGTATCATTGGTCATGCCAGGCAGAGAAGTCCCAAGAGCCTTGGATACCGGCTCAGGGAGAGTTCTGGTTGGTGAATACAGACAGGCTAGGAGTGTGATGGGCCAGTCCCACGGGCAGCTGCACTCAAACTGGTGTCCTGGCTTGTCCTGAATGGGATAAAACTACAGCAGCAAGCACAGCACATTCCTGATGAGCCAGTCCTTCCCCTGACTCTCCAGTTGTGGGTCACGGTACTTCTCACACTCGCGGCGAGGCTGGTCAGAAGTAGGGGTAGCGGGAGAGCACCCCCTTAATTCCAGCCACTATACATCTAACCCATGGCAGCTAGGAAGGGTTGCATCACTGAGGAATTTAAGAATGACAGTAGTCCCTGAAGAAGAGGTGGCAAGGCAGGAACACCACTCTCCCTGTTTCAAAGAATTAAAAAGCAAACAACAACCCTTTGCTCCTCACCTATCCTCTCCCTGTCAGAACGCATGCTTGCTTTCTTCTGCCTCATTCTGGTAACCCACCCACCCCTGGCCTGTGAGACCTTTGAGACCTGGGGCCTTGATTTCCCTTCTTGCTAATGGACATAGCAAGAAAATACTTGTTGAAATCATAAGCAAAACTTCATGAAGGACAGAGTGTGACTTTCACTGCAGCGAGGTGAGCAGGCCACGGTTCAGGCCCAGCAGACTACAAGAGTGGAGAATTCAGGGGAAATGATCCTTCATAACTAGTTGTCTTGTTTCTTTGAGGCCTGGTCCATGCAGACTCTCTCTTCTTGCCTGAGGTCTCCTGAAGATTGCATTATGGTTGAAATTGTCAGTTTCTTCCAAGAAGTGTGGCGTGCAAGTTCTGCCTGCCAGATCTTCCCCACCGGGCACTGTTTCTTCATGTTGACATGAGGGGGAGCAGATGGTGTGGGCAGAGGGCCAGGGAGAGGCCCCTGGCTGCTGTGGTGACCACTGCCCACATGCCTGGCTTTCTGGATTATAGCATTGGAGCACAGTGTTATTGTGGTCTTGCTGTGGGTCCCGGGAAACCATTGGAGGCCATCTTCTCTGCTTGTTCTCCTCTTATTGACGCTCGTCTCTTGGGGCTGTTTCTGAAGCTAGGAAGCTTCAGTCAGATGGGAATAGGTGGTGTGGCCTGGTGGGTGGTCTCAGATGGCAGTGAGGGTCTGTGTTGGGCCTTGACCACTGCCCCAGATAGGTTGCTTCTCTGAGCATCTTCTCATACACCCATGGGGATGATGTCACTGGATCCTTCACAGGTGCAGCTTTTTCGGCTTTAAGCTCTCTGTGTCCTCTCTGAATTCAGCCTTGTCACCCCAACCCCCTTCATATTACTCCTGCTTGGAAACATCTATATTTTCTATTACTTGAACCTGGTGCATAGGGCCTTCAGGGCTCCTCTGCAGTCCTTCCATTCAGTTCGCACAGCTCCTGGTGCCCATATTGACACATGCATCCCAGATACTACTGAATGCTCTCATCCAGCCTCTTGCTCACATTTCCATACCCTGCTCTTCTTGCAAGGCCTTAGCTTCCTCTAGATGGGACACAGTTAAAAATCACGGCTCCCATGCCCAGAGTGTACATGGGCAAGGAGACCAACATGTGCCCTTCTCAATTTCCTACTAGTCAAATAAGCTTATAAGGCTAGAATGTTGACAATCAGTTCATTAGAAACACAGTCTTGTCACAACCCCTACCTCTTCCAGCCACCCACATTCTCTCCTTGCAATTTGTGATCAGTGCAGAGAGATTATCGCCCTTGCTCACTGTGATGGCAAGCTTGCGTGTGTGTACTTGTCTGCTCAATTTACTCAGCAATGAATTCTTGGGGACGGCCCAGTTCCTTGGAAAAGCCTGGGCTCAAGGGTAACCCAGTGTCTAGACTTGTGGCATGGAAGAAGGCTCAGGTTGGATGAAAGTTGTGTGGCTGGACCTTGCAGATAACGGGGTGACTGGCTGATCAGGTGAGAGAGTTGGCAGACACATGGATGAAGAGTTGGGGCCCTGGGTAGATAGCTGAATGCATGGCTACTGAAGGGGCATCTCAGTGGGTAGATCGATGGCTGGCCAGGGAAACTGACAGAGGGATGGCTGGGCAAATTAATGGTCAGCTATGTGGATGGAGAGCTGTGTGTGTTTCTGGATGGCCATGGATGTAAGCAGAGGTCAGTGAGCATAGAAAGAAAGATGGATAGTCAAGTAAGTAGAAGGAAGATGGATGAGTGGAAGGACATTCAAGTGTGTGGATGGGCAGGTGGATGAATGTACAAGGAAATATATGAATATATAAGTGTGTGTGTGTGTGTGTGTGTGTGTGAGAGAGAGAGAGAGAGAGAGAGAGAGAGAAGGGGTGGTTGGTTAGATGACATACGAACGTGTGGCTGGATGGTTGATATATGGGCATGTGAATGAACGAATGGGTGTGTAGATGGCTGGATGTGTGGGTGTGTGGATATCTGTTCAGCAGGATTCCCGTGGCAGCTCAAAGCTGTGGCAGCCTGGAAGGGATGCATCTGCATGAATTGCACAGGTAAGGACCCCAGTTCCCATGCCACCATCACCTGCTGCATCTCATGCTCCAGCTGAAGGAGGCTCTCATCCCGCTCCTGCTTCAGGCTCTGAATTTCTCCCTCCAGAGCCTCCCTCTCAGCTGTACTTCTTGTCACCAGTTCCTTTTGCCGTTCCATCCACTGGGCAGCCACCTCTTTCTCCTCTGCCAGGGATAAACTGAGGGTCTCCTGGCCAAGGCAAAGGGTAGGTTGTGAGGTCAGGACTGGGAGACAGGTAGACACTTGAAGCTCTGAGATTTATCAACCTCCTAGCCCCGAAGAGCTCGGGATCGGTGGTCCAGCAATCAGTTCTCCCTTTGTCTTCTCTACAAGATCCCCCAGATCTTCCCAGAAGCTGGGAAGAGCCTCTCTGGGTCTCAGCATCTGCCATCCCATAGTAATCTAGCAGATCTTAAGATGCTCCTGAATCTCTACCAAATGTCACTGGTACAGGGGCATGGACATAAAGATGGATGAGTATATAGATAAATGGCTGGCTGGCTGGCTGGCTGAATGGATGGATAGATGGATGGATGGACAGGTAGATGGATATACATATAGATGGAGGGATGGATATATGGATATGTGTTTGGATAGACAGATGGGTGCGTGTCTATATGGGTGGGTAAATGTGTGGATGGATGGATGGATGGATGGATGAATGTATGGATGTGTGGCTAGAAGAATGGAATGGAATAAACAAGGCCTCCAGGGTCACATGACCCTAGTGGTACAGTCTGACAGATGTGAAACTGTTTGGTCTCTATAGCAACCTGAAGCCAGGATAATGGATCTTCAGGCTCAGTTCCTTCTCCGAGCAAGAGCCTGCTCAGCACATCAGCTGCCCCTCCCCCATACCGTGCAAGGCCTTCCCTGCCAGGTCCCTCCCCCTGTTCTTCCACCTCTGCCTGTTGGGAGGACATGGAGGACACAGCAGACCTTCTCCCTCTGCAGCCGTGCCAGGTCCTCTCTGTGGGCCAGTTCCTGGCGCTCCAAGGCCAGCCGTGCCTCTTGCTCCTGCTGTGCGGCCTGCTGCTGCAGCTGTCCCAGATCCTGCCGCAGCTTTGTCTCTCGAACTTCCCAGTCACCTCTCAGCCGCTCCATTTCCACTGTGAAGTGTCAGGAGTGTCAGATCACGGTGCCCTCTATCCTTTGAAGTCACCCACTTAAGAGGTGGTTGCCTGCTCTTCCAGCACATGGTAGGCAGTCCAAGCGGGGACAAAAATACTGGGAAAGGGTGAGGGGCAGGGAGCCACTATACCATCCCTGTGACTGCACCTCAGGTCTGAGCTCAGAGTCGGCCACAGCCACAGAGCAGAATGGGCCAGGCAGCCAATGTACATCCCACACAAGCTCTAAGCCCTTGGGTATCCCCTTACAGGACCCAGGGAGGGAGAACAGCACCTATAGGGACTGAGTTCACCCCTACAGTGACTTGGGGTCAGAGAGGGTCCACCCACTGCCGCACCTTGCAAAGCCCTGCGAGCCAGCCGAGCAGCCTGGGCCTCTCCTTCTAGCTGCTCCTGCTGGGCCTGCAGCTGTGTTACCAGCTGCTGAGCCTCAAAGAGGCTGTTCTCCAGAGAGTCCCTCTCGGCC
Source organism: Microtus pennsylvanicus (assembly GCF_037038515.1). Classification (NCBI taxonomy): domain Eukaryota; kingdom Metazoa; phylum Chordata; class Mammalia; order Rodentia; family Cricetidae; genus Microtus; species Microtus pennsylvanicus. Next base: position 27,284,650 of record NC_134595.1, read on the forward strand.
CTGTGGAGAAGCATCAGAGAGCGGGCACATCACCCACATGGTCCCGAGGTGTCTCCTAGTTTGAACATGTAAGAATCAGTTGCACTCTACACAAAAACACGTTTCGGGCCAAATTAAAAAAAAAACCAAATTCAGAAACAAAACAAAATAAACAAGTCATCGCAGAATAACTCTGAACTGTAAAAATAGAACAGATGCGGAAGATATTTTAATCTTCTTAAGCCTGACACGAAAGCCACAATTAAAGAAAAAATAAAGAGGCCAACAGATCTGGATATACTTAAAGGAGGAAGGGGTGGTTTTCCATAGAAGAGATTCCATAAATAAAGTTGGAAGGAAAGGGCAGGTAATGAAACCCATCACTTCGACTGCTAACTTAAGAAACTGGTCTTTAAAAATTAAAAAAAAAAAGATGACAAGGGGAAGAATTGGAAGAAAACCTGTATGTACTATATAAACATAGGGGTAAGCATCCATCGTATGTAAAGAGTTCTTGATAATCATTAACAAAGTCAGCAAAACGAGAAAAATAACAGTTACAAAGAAAGCTTCAAATCAAGACAAAAGCACATGAAACGTACTTTACCATACCATGAGAGAGCAGAGCCCAGGGAAATTCAAAGTACAGCCAGGCAGCGTCATTAACCACACACCAGATTAGCAACGCACTACAGGCAACATGCCTAGCGGCAGCAGTGGTAGGAGAGACAAGGAGTGCTGACTTCACCCAGGGCAAGACAGGTTGCTCACCATGGCTTTACGTGGGGCGGGAGCTGGATTTGATTAGAATGCCAACAAATGGGAAACTGTTGTAGGCATGGTGGTGCATCTAACGCATGCAGCATCACACCCTTGGCAAGGGAGGGGTCACCCTCAGAACAACCAGCAGAACTAGAGTGTTGCAGGCAGTATGATCCACTGTGGGAAATGCAGCCCAGCTTTGAAGGCAGAGGCCACCATTCAGAGGTACGTCTTGGAGCGAGGTGTCCCGCCCCACAACAGTGCCCGCTCCCAGGGGGTGGGGGTGAGGTAACTGCTAACAGCTTGACTTCCTGACCGTCAGCTGACAGAGATGTGTCAGCCCAGAGCCACCAGCATGATTTGTTCCTGAGCTTTGGTGACACCACGAGCACCCAATTTAATGTGCATCATAAGGTGACATCAAGGTGTGCTCTCAATGGGCGAGGGAGGCCACTGCCCCTGACCAGTCTGGGAGTTTCGCCACAGCTCCTGTGTTGTCCTGGAGAGCACCAGAAGCCTGCCAGGCCTTTCTGCTGTGGGAGGGAAAAGTTCTCTGGGCCCAGGCTACAAGCTCTAGAAACCTCAGAATCGGCCTCACCATAGCCTGCCCCTCTTGTTAACTACACATTTTCCACTCTACGAGGGAATATGTCCTCTGCCGAGGTGTTCTTCTCAGCTGTGTATGGAGAACATCCTTCCTCTGGGCTGCCTTGAAGGCCCCTCCTAGAACTGTACCTGGTTTTGTCTAGGGGACATGATCTCTGACCCTCTGGTGTCTGTTTGCTCACCACCTGGGAATCTGAGGGTGCGTCCAGTTTCTTTTCCCAGAGTCCCAAGAGCATCTCACTGTGGTTGAGCTCACGAGTGGAAGCCTGGTGTTACAAGGGAAAGGCATATGGGGAGTGGGCCAGCTGCGCGGTGATGTACAGGTGTATACATCATGTATATATATAGATGTTAACCTGGCCCATCTCACTGATGAGCAGCTAGTATTCCGTGAATGGAGAGAGGTTTGGTTCAGGCATGTCCCCAAGTGGCCCTGCCACTAAAACCAGCCATCATGGTACATTGGTGGTTCTCAGGGCTGCCATATGCAATGGCTTTAGGTCCAGAGGTCAAGCCTGGAGCCAGGGGAGTGTGGGGCCCTACCCATGGAGGGCTCTGACCAGGCTCATGGAAGTCAGGACCCACTCTGCTCTTGCCCACCTGGGAAACTTCCCCCAAACTTGCCATTTGGATGTCTGCACAAGCCTTTATTCAGAAAGTTTGGTTCTGAGAAGTTAAAAATCTGGGTCCCTCTAGTTCCCCATGGCCCTAGTTTCTGGAGTTCACGGAGGAAGCCAGCCCTCCATGGCTGAATAAGCTCTAGAGAGAGAAAGCACCAACCAGCCTTGGGTCCCTGCAGAGGCTGTGGGACCAGTCTAAGCCACCACTGTTCTTGCCTCTGTGTTCCCACTCTAAGTTTTGGATGTCGTGGGCTTCCCCGACCTCCACTGTCAGGACCATGGTTTCCTGGGTGGACCCTTCTCCAGGCTGCACAGTTTTATCTCTCTGGTTCCCAGAACTGTAAGGGAATAGCCACTGGATAGAAGTTCAGGCAGACTCTCTTGCTACCTCTAGGTGTCTCCCTGGGAATGAAATCTCGGAGGCACTCAACAGACGGAGGAGGGGAAGGATCTCTGAGGTCCTAGAAGCTTCTAGACACAGTCGACCTGAACTCCTCATTCTTCAGGAAGAAATTGCATATCTTTCTTCTACTGCTCTGAACTGAGTTTCTGGTCTCATAGGGTTGCTCCAGGGCACCTCATCTAATACTGAACCATCTCAAAGGCCCAGTGTCTCCTCTCTGTACAACCCATAATACCATATCTGACAGCAGACATGCCCTGCCCCATGCCACTATGTCTATGTAGCACCCCTGAAGTCCTAACCCCATGGGCTGTCTGAAGGCAGGATCACGAGAGGTGTGCCCCGACTAGCGGTCTCACTGGTACCTCAGATCGGCTGCCTCCTTAGTCACAAGCTCACTATGTCTTTCCAGGGCTTCCTGCTTAGCCAGTAGTTGGGTCTGCTCCTCCGAAAGAGTGTTCTTCTTGTGGAGAGCTTCTTGCAGAACGTCCATCTGAGCCTCCTGATCCTGCAGGCTCTGTGCCAGCTGCTTCTCCAGGGCCTGTTTCTTGAAGGTGACCTAGGGGAGGAAAGAGGGACCGCGGGACAATGAAGAGAGTGAGCTAATGGGAAGAAGCTGCGGGAGGTGAGAAGGCACAGGAAGAGGAATGCTATGCAGAGTGGCATGGAGGTGACCGTAGAGAAGGTGGGTAGTCATGAGAAGCATCGACACCCATCAATTCACGTATGGACACTCATCAAATTGCATATGGACTTTCCAACAGAGGGAGTGGCCACTCTGAACCCTTGGTGCACTGTGACAGAACTGGGTGTTTCTAGGTGAGAGCCAACTGTCAGTCTCAGTGGCAACCTTTGCTAGACTGTGAGTGCCCAGGGAGCTGGACGTGTGGTGTAGGGGTACAGACGCAGTACAGGGTGGAGCCTAGTGTTTCCACTAGGAAGCTCAACAGAATCCAGACAAGACCTCTGAGAGCCTTGCAGCTGCAGAAGCAGCAATGTCTAGAGCAGCGGGGCTCTTGGGGCAGGGAACAGCCACTTGGGCCTCTTCTCTCCTTGAGGCATTTGCTGATTTGTAGTTTGGGTTGGGACGATTCTGAGGAATTCAGTTACCAAGAACACCCCAAGTCTTATTTGGTTCCATTGTCCACAGAGGGCTTGACTCGAGTTGTAACTGTGAGCCAACTATGGGCCACTCCTGCAGAGTAGGAGGCAGGATCTAGCTCAAGGAAATGGGTTACTAGGAACAGGCCACAGTCCCTTTTGTCATTATTTCCTTGCTTCTTGACTTCTGTGACGTAATTGTCACTACTTCTTTCTCTTTTTCGTCTTCCACATTTTTATGCCAACATGGTATTCTGTCTCAAAACTGGCCCAGAAATGTAGAGCCAAATGACCAGGCCAGAACCCCCTGGAAATCAGGGTCCCGAATGCAAGGCACTCTTAAATGTCCTTGTCACTCTTTTATTGCTATGAAGAGACACCACAACCAAGGCAATTCTTATAAAAGAAAGCATTTAATGGGGGCTTGCTTACGGTTCAGAAGCTTCGTCTAATATCATCATGGCAGGAGCATGTGGCACTGGAGAAGGAGCTAAGAGCTACTGATCCTCAGGCAGAGAGAGAGAGAGAGAGAGAGAGAGAGAGAGAGAGAGAGAGAGAGAGAGAGAGAGAGAGAGGGAGGAGACTGGGCCTGCTGTGGGCTTTTGAAACTTCAAAGCCTGCCTTCAGTGACATACTTCCTCCAACAAGGCCACACCTCCCAGTCCTCCTAATGCTTTCAAACAGTTCCACTCCTTAGCTACTAAGCGTTCAAACATATGAGCTTATGGAGGCCATTCTCATTCAAACCACCACAACTAATATGTCAGATGCTTTGCCACAATGACAGGACAGTAACTCACCCAGCAAGGCAACCCAAACATGGGGGTCCCTTGAAACAGGGCCTGGTCAAGTGAAGATTAGCATGGAAGACAGCACGTATTAGTTTCTACCCCACCTGGGCTTCTTACACTCTGATGATATTGGAGTCACCTGGAGGGTAACTGAAATCCATAGTTCAAAGTCTTACTGAGGGAGTGTCTGACTCAGATGGTCACAAAGCTTGCTTTGTTACATACTTTGAGATCCATGAAATTGATATGAAATGGATGGAAGGCCTCAACCAAGGCCACATGAAAACACAGAAGGCGAAATTTTGTCCTTAGGAAAACTGCAGGACATAGGAAATACTGATTGTAAGATAAAGAAAGCCTGGCCTGGTGGCTCATTCATATAATCCCAGCAGTTAGGGAGATTAAGGAAGGAGGGTTGCTACATTTGAGGCCAAGGTGGGCTACATAGTGAGTTTCTGGCTACTGTTTCAAAACCAAACCAAAACAACAAGTCCACCACAACAAAACAGAGCAATGATTAAAAATGTAAAAGAAATTTGTCAAAGTTAAATCTTTATGTTCTTCAAAAACACCATTAATAAAATGGAGCTGGGTGATGGAGCACACCTTTAATCCCAATACTTGGGAGGCAGAGGCAAGTGAATACCTGTGAGTTCAAGGCCAACCTGTTCTACAGAGTGAGTTCCAGGATATCCAGGGCTACATAGAGAAACCCTGTCTGAATAAACCAAAAAAAGAAAAAAGAACAAGAAAATGAAAAGATAAGGCACTAGCTGGAGAAATCATTCACAGTACATCTGTCTGACCAAGTACTTGTATCCATATATATGAAAAACTCCTACATAGACCAAAACACAAAATCTACATTTACAAAACACGCAAAATCCTAAAAAAGACACAAATTCAACAGGAGCCTGAAAATGTGCCCAAAACACCATTAGTTACCTTGGAAACAGGAATCAAAGCCTTAGCATGTAGAGTATCACACAGAGAAGAGCTTAAAAAGTCAAATGGGTGATATCAAATGCTGACGAGGTCAAGGAGCAGCTGAAATGCTAGAGCCACTTCTGAATCAGCACACTCCTTCCCAATGACCCCCTCATCTTCATTCTTTGTATTTGCTCAAGAATACTGAGGAATGAGTATACAGAGGTTTTCACGAGTCTTGTGTCTCCTGCCCAAGCCAGAAATAGCACAGGTGTGCAGAAGTAGTGAGGAAGGAGCTGTGTTTATACCTACCACAGCGTGCAGTTATGTGCAAAAGCAAAGAGCTATGCTACATGCACTTACATGGATGAGTCTTACAGGGTGTGTGGAGAGAGAGAACCTTGGTACAAGTGACCCACACAGCCAGTGCAGGGTACTCCATGTCGGACCAGAGGCTCCTGGGACTTTAGGAATTTGAGCAACAACTGGGTAGCCTATGAGGGAAGCTTTTGGACTGGTGACTGGTCATCCACAGGGCATACCATTGTCAACTCATTGTCTTGTCTGTCACCAATACTACATACTGATTATACCTTACCCAAAACGGGGACATTATAAGAATGAGGGCCTGAAAATGGGGAGAGGTCACACTGTTCCACATGAAACAAGGATTCCTGGATGTCACCAGAGATCTGAGACCCACCAGAGACACAGTTTCTGCACAAGATGTAAAAGACCAAAATGGCTTCAGACTCAGTCCACACTGAGTGATTCTCCTATAGCTCAGTGGGTGAAGAGAACTGTGGGATAATGGTCTTGTATCCTGTAAAGATTTGTCACTTGTATTGGTTTAATAAAATGCTGATTGACCAGGCAGTATCCAGGAAGGAAGTATAGGCAGGGTGACCAGACTAGCAAAATTCTGGGAAGAGTAAAAGCGCAGTCTGCAGTCACCAGCCAGATGCAGAGGAAGCAAGATAAGAATGCTGTACTGATAAAAGGTAACAAGACACATGGCTATACATAGACAAGAATTATGGGTTAATTTAAGTTGTAAGAGCTAGTTAATAATAATTGGCCTGAGCTAATAGGCCAAACAGTTTATAATTAATATAAGCTTCTGTGTGTTTTGTTGGGGCTGAATGACTGCAGGACTTGGCAGGACAGAAACTTTTGTTTACACCTGAGTTCAACCCCAGAGCCAATGTTGAAAAAAATCTGAGCATTGTGGTATGTTCTTGTAGTCCCAGCACTGGGCAGAGACCGAGGAATCCCCCATGGTCACTGATCAGCCTGTCTAGCTTAGTGAGCTCCGGACCAGCAAAAGATCCTCTCTCACAAACAAGGTGGAAGGGGCTGGAGAGTTGGCTTAGCTGTTAAGAGCACTGGCTGTTCTTCCAGAAGACCCTGGTTCGATTCCCAGCACCCATGTGGCAGTTGACAATTATCTGTAACTCCAGTTCTAGGACACCCTCTTCTGGCCTCCACAGGCACTGCATGCAGATAGTGCACAGACAAGGTCAAAACCCTTAAACACTTTAAAATAAAAAAAAATTAAAAAGAAAAAAAAACCAAGATAGATTACATCTGAGGTTGTCTTCAGACCATCAACACAGATATACGCACTATGAATGCACACACATGTGCATGTACATCTGTACATAAACATAAAACAACCCCCCAAAGATATTCAACAACCAAAAGACAGGAACTAAACAAAAACACAGATGTTTAAATGATGAGTGGGAGGCGAGTTCAACTGTGAACACACAGACCAAGTCCCAGGGGCCAGAAGCAGAGCCCCATCCCAAACGTGGAGAACAGGTCTGACTCAAATCTCCCTTCTACAAACTCCCTTCCCCTGCTCACTGAAGCTCCCACAGGGATTGCATATGCTGCTGGTGGCTCCTCCATCCTGTAGGTCCTGATAACCTCAATTCAGGCCCCCATGCTGTGTACCCAGCTCTTTATCCCCTGTGCCCTCTCTCTACCCCTCTTTAGAGGTACAACCAGCAATAGCAAGACAGACGTGTGACTGTTCACTGCCTGGTCTCACCTGGTTCACCTGCTCCCGAAGCAGGCCACTCTCCTGCCCGAGCAGGGCCACCTGCCCCTCTAGATGTCCCTGCTTTTGCTCCAGGTGCCCGCAAGTCTCCTTTAGACTTCTCCGCTCAGCCCCAAGGAGGCCTAGCTGCTGCTCTGTCTGTGCCAGCTGCTCCCTGACGTCAGCTTGCTCCTGTTCCAGAATCTTCTGCTGCTCCCGAAGCTGGTCTCGCTCCTGTTCCAGCTGTAGAGCAGGCAGGAGGGCATTTAATCTGTGGACCACAAACCTCTAGTCCCCACAAGCCATGTAGGCCTTCCATGGAGATGCTGCGACTCCTACTTCCAGGTTGGCCAGCATCCGTGGTTAGGGTCTGCTTCCCATCTCTAGCACCTACCCTTGGGATGGTGGTCTCAGTCCATGTAGGAAAGCGTTCTGAGGGATGGATGACAGGACAATCCCACAGAGAAGGTTCAGGGGCACCTTGGGGAAACTGAGGCCTTGGCTCTTGCCTTACCTGAAGCACCAGATGGTTTAGGGTGTCTTTGTCCTGGGAAAGCCTTTCCACCAATGTAGTCATCTTGGCCAGTGAGTCCTGATGCTCTATGCCCTCCGACTTCAGCCGTGCCACCATCATTTCCAAATCAGCATTGCTAGATTCAGCCTGCAAAGGCATGGTGGTCACTCAGAGTTGGCTCTGGGGAGAGGCTTCAGAGTCTTCCCAGGAGAATTAAGGTTCTGACTAGAGTTGGTGACTGGTGGCCCAGGGAGGATTGGCTAGAATACGTGGCCAGAAGGGTTAGGAGGGCAAGGTGTCAAGGGTGAGGCTGGTGTACAAAGGTGGTGACCAGGAGCCCTGGTAGTGGACCAGGCTGTGTGGGTAAGGACAGAGGCAAGGATGATGTGTGCTGGGGCACATACCCGGGCCAGGGCATCACGCAGGCTCCCCCTTTCAGACTCCACGATGTCCCTCTGCAGCTGCATTGAGCTTAGTGCCTCCCGGGCTGTGGCCAGCTCCTTCTTGAGCCCAGAGACCTTCTCTTCCAGCTGTTCCAGGCGGCCCTGACTGAGGCCCAGGGCCAGAAGACAAAGTCAGTGGTTTCTTCAGAGATGCTCTCACAAGACTTATAGGAAGGGAAATTCTAACAAACCCCTTTAATTCCAGGGAGCCCCAAAGCTGCATGGTGCCCCCCTTGAGAGCAGCCGTTGGCTGTGTGTCTGGGTAAGGTATAAACATGGGAGGTTTGTATACATAGGGTCAGGCATTGGGCTGATAGAGGTGTGGGGATATGGGCTGTGTGATACCCTGCCCGCCCCCTGTCCCTGACACATTGTTGGTGTCTCACCTGTGGTCTCACAGTCTAAGGGACCCTGCCAGCCTGCAGCCCTCTAGGACCCACCTGGCCTCCAGCTCGCGCAGGCTCCGCTCACTCTGCTGGGTCAGTTCGGCTTTCTGCTCTGCCCGCAGCAAGAGGCTTCTCCGCAGCTCTGCATTTGTGACCTCCAGCTTCTGTGTCTCTGCCTCCCGAATGTCTGCCTTCGCTCTTAGCTCCTTCATTGTCATCTCCAGGGCCGCTTTCTCCCTGGGAGCAGGAGCAAAGGGAGAGGCTGCCTCGAGCCATGCTTCAGGGGGCAAGTTCCTGAGGCCGGCAAGATTTACTGGAATGGGGAAGGTGGTCAGGGGTGAGTGGATATGGATCAATAGGGTATATGTCCGTAGAGGTTGGGGTGGGTGCAGATCCTCAGGGGTCTCAAAGGCAGATGGAGTTCAGGGAAGAACAGGAAGAGGAGTTGACACTGTGACCCAAAGCCTCAGGCCCTCATTAGCTGGCTGAGATGACCTGGCTACTCTCTGGCTAGACCAGCCTTCCCCTTCCCTTGCAGGAGCTTAGGGTCCAGCTCTCTGCCACATAGGCCAAGTCTGGGCAGTCGTCATAGATCTCTCTCTGCACACAGGTAATGTCCACCCCATCCTTGCAAGCCTCCACCATAGAAGCGACACCTCCCTGGCTATGATCTACCCAATCTGTCCCTCAGCCCTCGAGTCTACACGCTTGTGGGTCCTGAAACCGCTGTGCAGTGACCATGGAACTCTGGGTGCTTAGCCATGCTTCATTTGGATCTGACGCTGCATGGGCCCATTGTGTCCAGCTGATAATCCTCCCAGCATGCCCCCTGCCGCTTCTGCTCCGCTCCAGCACCCCACAGTCACCCCATCCCACGTGGCCTCTCGTGGCCTCTGCTTTTGGAGATGTGGATAGACCTCCTTCTGTGACATGGCCCCGCCTGCCCAATGGGCTCACCGAAGTCTCCCTAGAGACTGCCCCACATAGTGCTGCCTTCCCTCTGGGAAGGCCTCCCTGCCCTCTGTGATCTCATTACTGCTGCCTTTGGGTTTCAGCCCTTGAGTAAGGCTGCCCTGATCTGCCCACCCCTGTGCCCTCCTGCTCTGTGTCTCTCCAGGACAGACTGATTCATACTCTTTTTGTGTGTCACTACACCTAGTGTGGTCTGCTTGGAGAAGCTGTGGAGGATGTGTGGTCTGTCCCCAAACCGTGGTAAAGGGGGCACAGTTGTCCCTGCTCCCTGGGACATTGTACATCTCCTTCAGGAAGGTTTCCAGACTCACAGCTAACACCTGGTTCTTCCTCGGCTTGCATCCAGTAGATCCCAGAGATTCCCTGTACACTCCATGGCCCTGGTTCTTTCCAGCCCCAGGTCTAAGAGTCCTGTGTAGAGAGTATCCTGAACTCTATTGTGGCTGCAATGGAGCCATGGGAGCCACAGGGTATGTGGGGAGTGGGGGTTCTTTTGGCCATGGTAAAGGGTCACCGGTAGAGAAAGGTCATCTAGAGAGGAGTCTGGGGCAGGGGTGGTAGGAGGACAAAGGCTGCATGAAGCCAGAGCTTCTGGGGATGGGATATGGGCCTGGGCCTGCAGAGAGCTTAGGGCATGTGCAAACGGTGCTTTTGATGTTCAGGGAAGGGAAAAGCCAGATCAGGTATAGTATAGGGGTCACGGAAGAGGGAGAGGAGCTACTCAATCCAGGCAAAGGGGGTGCAGAGTGAGGGGTAGCCTGATCATCAGAAGGTCTTCCCTGGAGATATGGCATTTTCTCACTCCTCCTGTGAGAGCTCACAGTACTGCCCCGTCACACCCTGCTGCTCCCATCACCTTTCCAGGAGATGGATAGATGACTGGCAGTGCTCTGCCTCCTGCCTTTGCGCCTCCAGCTGGCCCAGGAGATCCTCGTGCTCCTGTGCCCTATCCTGCAGAAGTCTCTGGGAGGCCCGCAGCTCCTGCCGGTACCCAGACAGCTGCTCCCGCAGCCTGGCTGCCTCCTCCTGGGAGGACTCCAGCCTCAGACGCAGCTCCTGCCCGGGGTAAAAGAATCATAGTGAGCACCAACGGCCATCCAGAGCTCCTCAATTCTCTCAGAAAGGCCTCCCGACCCCTGAAGCCCCTTCCCAGGCTTTGGAGCTCAGTCAGGGGCAGGCTCGATGGAGACCTGGCCACCAGCCCCACCCCCACCCCCCACCCCCCGCACCAGGGCAGGTTGTGAAAAGTTCCATAAAGGTCAAGATTTGTGGCTCTGGTGACCCTGTGGACCGTGGTCACTACCTGCTCCCTCTGCTGCCGCCTCTCAATGGCGGCTTGCACAGCCTGAAGTGCAGAATCCAGGTGGCCTGGAGAACTGCTCAGTGTTGGGGACATATGCCGGTGGGGTGACACAGAACGAGGGGGGCTTCTCAGTTGTCCCTGCACCTCCCTGACTTCACTGCTGCTGCTCCAGGTCAGCTCTGGACACACTGCATCTGACTGGGCCACCTTCAGGTCATACAGAGAGGAGAGAGCACAGGGCCACCATTAAACAGTACCTTCTGGATGAGAATCAACTAAAATCGATGCTCCCAGAGGCCTTCTGCATCCAGGAAGACCATCAAGCAAGACCATACCTCCTTGATGCTGGCCAGGACACGGTGCAGGGCTTCAACCTCATCCGTCAGTTCATCTACCACCACTTGGCCCCCACTGCGCTGGGATTTCTGTGGACAGAGAGCCCTGAGCCGAACAGACATGCCCCCATGGCAAAGTACCCCAATCTCCCACCCCACAAACCAGTCTCTGGATGTCCGCCTTGAGTGTCAAGATGGATCTCTCTCCTTCTTCCTTCTGCTTAGAGAGCTTCTCTATCAACAGGGTCTGCTCTGAAAGTCTGGAGAGAGATGGGGTGGTGATAAGGGGCCCTGAGGGTGCTGTGGGCCCATCAGGACTCCTCCCAATGGTACAGCCTCCACACAGTACTAAGGCTATGCCTCAGTCCATGTCCTGACTGGATGCTTTCTCTGCTATAGAACTCTGATCACTCTTGCTATCTTGAAGCTCAGCTGCCATGGCCCACGCTCTCACTCCGACTCAGATCTGCAGCCCCGTGTCAGAATGCTGGGTGCCATCACCCGGAAATCTGCAACCATCTTAAATCCATGCCTTGTGGGCATCCCTGCACTAACCAGCCAGAGCCCAGGGCCCACCTGGCTTGGAGTGCCACCTTCTCAGCCGCCCAGTGGCCCTGCATCTGCAGCATTTCCCTGGCCTGCTCCCTCAGCCGCTGCTCCAGGTCACAGGTCACGCTGCTGGCTGTCAGCTGCAGGTGGGCGTCGAGGCTCAGGCAGGCCACGTGCAAGCGCTGGGCCGTCTGGGCCATGTCCGCCTGAACGTCAGCGAGACCCCTGGAATATAAGAGTTGTACCTTGACTGAGCTTCATGATGCTGCTGGGAGTTTAGGACCCAGGATGTTGCAAGCCCGACCTCAGAGTTTAGGACCCAGGATGTTGCAAGCCAGGCCTCAGACGGAGAGGCAGGTCACATGAACAATGACCATCTTCAGGAGAAGCCCTACTGTATGCTATGAATTGGCTTATATGTCATAGAATCACCATGACATATATATATTTGGACGGAGCCAAAGAGGAGTGAGCAGGGATGAGCCTAACCAGAAATGACAACTTTGAGTAAGACACTGGCTTCTGGACCTTTATTTACTCCTGTGTAAATGGGGGAACGATTGCATTGAGGGTAACTAGGCATGCCTAGGATCTCCACGAGGTGTTCAGAAAGGCCTAGATGGATCCCTGAAATCCTGTGAAAGCCAGTGTCCGCCCTCCCACACATGTGCCAATGCCCTGCCCTCATTTCCCCTTCTCTCCTCCTCCCTCTTTCCTCCCAACCTGTCTGCCTTCCCAGGGGGCAGCCAGAACCAGCACAATTGCAGCCCGGGAGGAGCCGAGTCCTACCACTCAGGCGCCACGGGGTGGGGACTTCTGCTTACCTCTCAGTGGATGCCCGGAGCTCAGCAAGGTATGTCTGCAATGCTTTGGCTTTTCTCCACAGGGGGAGGATGTCCCGAGGCTGTCTCAGGCCCAACCTTTTGGTCTGATAATAATAAGAGGTTGTGTTTACTAGGCCACATCCCTTCCCCCTCCTACCATGGGCTGCAAGGGGAACCTGGATCACCTATTAGGTGTCCAAGCCTCATATCCATCCCATGGGCTTCCCAAAGCCACATGGGAGACACTGCCGTGTCCTCCAAGAGAGGACTGTTTCCAGATCCTACCATGGCAGCAGGGAGTATTGTCCCACAGGAGAGGGCATGGCAGGGCTACTGAGAACCAGGTCTCCCCAGAACAGAAAGACTCCCCCAGGTACTGGTGCTGCCCTCTGAGGGACGAGCTGCTCCCCTGTCCCCTTAGTGCCATGGGAGGTCTGATGCTAGGGGGTTCTACAAGATATGCAGGACCCGTGCCCTGCAGGGGCTAAGAAACTGAGCAAGAGCACCCAGTAGAACCCTAGTGCAGCCAGCAGCAGAGGAGTTAGCAGAGAAGCCAGGCAGGAGGAGGAGGCAGCTGGTGATGGTAAAATGCATGCCCATCATAACATGTGCCCACAGCCTTTAACGAACAGTGGGGACCAGAAGGCTCTTGGGGTCTATATGCTACCTTCCTGTTATCATATCTCACTGTGTCCTGTATGCTGACCTCTGGGACCCACAGGGTTCTCTGTATCAATTGCTCCGTTATAGCTCCTTGCAGGTCCCTGCATGATTTAGCTCCACCTAGGACTCTTCAGCATGGCTTTCTGATGGACACTCTCCCTACGCCTGTCTAAAAGCCACACCTCTTCCTGTGTGAGGCCATTCCCAACTCCAGCAGACCCTGTGTCTGCGCCCTCTGTGGGCCCTGATCCCAGGACCACGCTTCTGTACACCTTGGGACCCAGCAAGGAACACTTGACTGTGCTCTGTCATATCCCAGAGATGAGACATACAGGCTCCTGTCTCATGGGAGCATGAAATTCTAGACCTTTCCTCTTCTTGACAAGGCTGAGTGGGCGAGCACAGGGAGCGCATGCAGCCAGGACATGGTGCATAGCCAGGTGCAGGCGAGGAACCCGGCACCATGTAACTTCTTTCTAAAAGGAGCAACTTCAGCATCGGTTTCTGTACTCTGGGGAGCTGAGCAAAGTGGGGGGTCTTCTCAAACATATGGACATCCAAAGCTGCACTCAACACACTAAAGCTGAGTAGACCAGAGAACAAGAAGACCTCTGACGTGCCACAAGCATACGCTTACACTTTCATCCTGTTCTCATATGCCAGCACTCACAGAGCCACAGACACGCAGATTCACATGCACACAAACATACACCCATACAAACATCACACCGCAACACACTGTACTCAAACAGCTCTCAGAAACTCACTCACATGTCCTTACACACCCAGATGTCATTCACCACAATGAGCTCCCACGTGCACACATACCACACACCCACACATGCACATAGACACAATACACTCATATATCCACATATACAAGTCTTACCCATGCCATACACACAGGCTTACACATACACACACACACACACACACACACACACACACACACACACACACACACTGTCTTGCAGAGAAGCTGCCTGTCTAAAATGTTAGAGCAAATAAACAAAAGAAACAGCTCTTCCCTGTGCCTGCTGTGCCTGCTGTGCCTGGAACCACGGTGAAACATCATGTAGCCTAAATGCACACAATGTAGATTTTTACAAACGCAGAAGTCGAAAGCCCTTTGCAGTGTGGCTCGAAGACTATTGGAGCCCCTAGGCCCCCATCAAAAGCAGTTAAAAATCCTTTCTGGAAAAATCCTGCATTCATCCCAGTTTCAAAGAATTTTCAGGAAGTTCCAAGGAAAATAACCAGCTCCCTGTTAGAGAATCAAAGATCACCAGTGACATAAGGAGACAACGCTGAGGTCAGCAGAAACAATGGGCTCAGACTCAGGCGAGGGCAGGTGGTGGAGCATCAGACACCAAGCACCACATAGCCGCGTGGGATCCACACCAGCTAGGGAAGGGGATGTTTACAAAAGACTCAATCTATTCGCCTAAAGATGAAGTCTACTGTTTGTATTTTAAGTCACGGAGGCAGAGCCCAAGGCGATTGAAAGTTAGAAGGGACAGTGATGAGTAAGAATGTGGGTCTGAAGAAATTAGCCTGGCCCAGGGTAACTCAGAATGATTCTGAGCACTAGAGATGGTGTAAGATTGATACAGACCCTTGCTGGCATGAGAGGAGGGGGAGGTGGGCATAGGTAATACTGAAAGGGTTAACAGCTGGCATGAGAGGAGGGGGAGATGGGCATAGGTAATACTGAAAGGGTTAACAGCTGGCATGAGAGGAGGGGGAGATGGGCATAGGTAATACTGAAAGGGTTAACGGCTGGCATGAGAGGAGGGGGAGGTGGGCATAGGTAATACTGAAAGGGTTAACGGCTGGCATGAGAGGAGGGGTCGGTGGGCAGAGGTAATACT
Organism: Microtus pennsylvanicus; assembly: GCF_037038515.1. Lineage (NCBI taxonomy): Eukaryota > Metazoa > Chordata > Mammalia > Rodentia > Cricetidae > Microtus > Microtus pennsylvanicus. The sequence goes on from NC_134595.1 coordinate 27,299,743, forward strand.
GAAAGGGTTAACGGCTGGCATGAGAGGAGGGGTCGGTGGGCATAGGTAATACTGAAAGGGTTAACGGTTCTTTCTGGGCATGAGGAAGGACAGAGGCTCGATAAGCCTTAAGCAGGATAAACAGGAAGAACCCACACTGGGGTGTGTCATAGAAAGCTGCAGCCTGCCAAAGTCAAAACGAGGTGGGAGAAGTCGCCCGAGCAAGGAGACCAACAGTCTTGTGTCGAGTTAGGGTCAGGGGAGGCCACAGCCTTGTTGGCAGCAGCAAAGAGTCCAGAGGCAGAGCCCTTCACAGTCCTGAGAGGAAGGACCTGACCCATAATGAGCAAAGTCAAGGTGACTGTGGACACTGCTTGTATAACACTGGGGAAAGCCACTCAGGTGGGTGGCACGAACCACACCCAGATACATAATGTGGGCAGGGCAATGGCTGTTATCAGCCTCAGCAAGCCTACTCCCAGACCTCCTTGGGATGGCAGACCCGGCTCTCTGGTGCCTGCTCCTCACACCTTAACTGTCACGGATATCCTCCTGCAGAAGTGGTGACAACAGGTGTGTCAACTGTAGTTGCTGCCAGTAATGACAGGTGTGGGACAGGGGCCAGGGGGCAGGGGGGCCTCTATGGCTGCCTTTCCTGACCTTGGAGGGCAGGGCAGTGATGGCCTCTCTGACATGGATTTGTTTGAAGGGACTTATGAGGACCCAGGCCCAGGGATTTCCCTCAGCTCCTGCTTTCATACGGAGAGCGTCTAGCCGGGCGGTGGTGGCGCATGCCTTTAATCCCAGCACTCGGGAGACAGAGGCAGGCGGATATCTGTGAGTTCGAGGCCAGCCTGGTCTACAAGAGCTAGTTCCAGGACAGGAACCAAAAAGCTACGGAGAAACCCTGTCTCGAAAATCCAAAAAAAAAAAAAAAAAAAAAAAAAAAAGATGAGCGCGTCTATTCTTCAAGTGACTTCAGAAGGGAAATTTTGCCACTGGTGTGTGCAGAACACTTGGATGTGCATCCATACGCCTCTGGAGCAGGGCTATCAAAGGACTCCTCTAGCTTCAGTTATAGAATGTCACCTCTCCAAGACCACCCCCTTCTCAGGAGGTCCCACATCCACTGACAGATCAGTAGACCAGACCCAGATACCTCCCAAGGCCTGTAACCGTATTCCCTGAGACTCCACTTTGAGTGGGCAAGACTCTGGGTCTCTGGTGGTGTCTGGCTAGGAGCTTAAGGTCAGCTGTGTGACACAGGTCCTTTAAGCAGCCTCTCTGTGCGGCCAACAATGTCCCACATCAGAGCCAGGAACGACCCAAGAACCCTCCAGTCTTATTCTTCTTTCCCCAAGGGGAGAGGGGACCGAGCTGTCTGTCATGACACAGACTGCTGTGACCAAGCAGAATGGATGGTGAGGTCTCCTCCCAGGAGGGATTGTATGAAGCCAGCATCCCCCTGACTGCTCCTTGCTGCCCACCTACCACCGTTGGCTGCAGGCACCAAATCAGACAGGCAGAAGCAGGGACAGGCTCTGGGGACCAGTGACATACCTCCTGCCGCTCCAGCTTGCCCTGCAGGCGGAGCAAGCTGTGTGTTGTTCTGGCCAGCTCCCTTGCCAGTGTGTCATTGGCCTTCTGCATGTGCTCCAGCTGTCCCCGCAGGAGGGTGTTTACTTGGGAGAGGCCCATGCTCCTAGATGGACAAAACCCACAGCTTCATGTGTGGTGACTTCCTAAGGAGGCACACGGAGCCAGGGGGTCTAAACTGGGGGGTCTAAACCAAGGGCCTAAACGGTGCCCTGAGGCTCCCGCGCTTGCTCAGGTGCATGCGCCTGCCTGTGCTCCCAAGTGGCACCGACCACCTGGAAGGAGCCCCACATGAAGCCAGCATCAGAAGAACTCTCCCCAGGGCCAGCTCAGCATCATCTTTCCTTCCCGAGACTCCTATTCTCCCAAGTTCTCCCTTACCCCCAGCCACTCCTTTCCCTGTAAGAAATTTATAAGGTACAGGAGGCTCAAAGGGAGCCTTGGAGGGGCAGGCTGGCAGGATCTGGGCACCTATGGGAGACGCCAGCCATCCTGTCAGCTTTTCAGGCATCAGGCTCCCCTGGGGCTCTTCTTCCCCCTCAAAATGGGTTTTCAAAATGCTCTTCAGCATTTTCTCCCTCCGCCAGATTCCTGGAGGATAAGCCAACCACAGGATGTTGGTGATGGCGAGATCGGCTCAAGTGGGGTTCTAAGGGCTGTTTCTGGGACTGGGGTGTGGTGCATTCAGGCCAAGTCTGAACAAAAGGGCCTGTTGACATCAGAGAGGCTTGGAGCCAAGAGTTCTGCAGTTGTGGTTGGCGTGGTAAGGGGAGCTAGAGAAGGGCACCCAGGATTGTGTATGCCAGTGGGTCATGGTTGACTGTGGTAACCCACCAACAGTGATGGCCAAAGCGTCCTGGCATCACACTCAGGGAATGGGGTCAGGGAGCCTCTGGCAATGGCTGTGCCTTGGGGAGCTTGCCCATGAGCCCAAACCTATTCCTGCAGTGGGTGGGGAGGAGTGAGCAGATTCCCCCTCAGTTGCTCTGGGCCTGACATGGATGCTCCCATGTCTAGGGGGTGGGAATATATACTGAGGAGTGTGGGCAGAGGACGGCAAGGCCATCTCTGATGCCAGCTGTCACTTGTAGATGGCCTCTCTTAAGAACCCTGGCCCCAAATTTAGGATATTAAGGCTTCAAGCCTCTCTGATGTCTTTGCTCTCTGTATTCAGGGGTAAAGATAATCACTATTACAGAGACTAGGAGGTGTCTCACTCACCCAGCAGTGATGAGAGGGCTCTCAGCTCTGTACTGTCTGTGCCCTGTCATGTGCCACAGGGAAGGTAAGGGCAGGGAATCTGCTGCCCTCTCTACAGACTGCCCTTTCTCTCCCCTCTCGCTCTCCCTGGCCCTGAGGGATGAGAAGCTGTATGTGAGGATATGGGAATGGTCTCCGGTGGAAAGCAAGGGAGAGCAGCATGGTACCCAGCTCTGCTTGATGATGGCCCCTCCTTCCAAGCGTCCTTCCCCTGCACCAATTTTCACAGTCAAAGTTAACTCAGAATAGCTTTGAATTGTTGGCCAGTAGATGTGAGGCAGAGTGAGGTCTGCCCCCTCTGGGATGATGGCCACACTCCTGCAACCCCGATAGCCTGTCCATTGGTCCTCACCTCTGCTGTGAGGCCTCCAGCCGGCTAAGGGCCTCTTCCAAGTCCATGCTATGCTCCAGCTCTGACTTCCGAAGCCGGGCCTCAGTGGTATCCAGGCGGGCCTGCAGCTAGGAAGGAGTGTGAGCCCACCTGGTCCACCTCTCTTTAGTCATTCAGGTAGGGCATCTTTGACATAAAGCTCACTCTGGGCAAAGGCAGGAGACAGGGCCTCCCAGGGGCCTGTTCATAACCTGTTTCTCTGTCCAGTGCCTGTGGCCCACAGAGGAGGGGGAAGGGAAGCATACTGGTTGAGCGGATGATGCTTGGGTACTATTAGGCTTGGGAATACTATGGAAGTGGTGGGACCAGTAGGGGGCAGGGCTCCAGAGGACCCTGGAGACACTTCACCCCTGGTGGCTGGGAGCAGGGACAGCTGAAAAGCATGGGGCATGAATCTGGGCCCTCTGACCTGACCTATTTCCCAAGCTGTACCTCCACTCTCAACACCCATTCTTAGGAGGTGGGAACTAACTCACATGAAGCCAAGTCCCCTTGCTACCAATACAGAGCATTATCCCAAGGGGTTAGGAAAGTAGGCTGGGAAAGATGCGGGAGTCGGGAAGGCACACCCAAGGCCTACCGCTCAGAACCACTTGGCCATTACGACAGTGGGGATCTGAACCCAGGGCCTAGGAAGTCACGGGGTCCAGGAAGTTCTGGGAGGAAAATACAAAGAGCAGCAGGGCACAGTGATGGGACACAGGACTGGCCGATGGCCAAAGACCTGTTTCTCAGCCACCAGCAGTGTGACAGTTGGGATCAGAGGACTCCAACAATAAGGCATTGTATTGTCATCTGGGGAGGACATGCTGGACACCCCTCGCCCAGTTCCCCCCGCGTGCTGGGGAAGTAGTTTGGGGCAGGGTCTCCTGGCACCCCATCTAGCTGGCTGAGCTGAGCTCTGACTCATAGCTTATTAGTTTACTCCTCTTTGGAAGGACATCTGCAGCTTCTATTCCCTGAAGTCCCTTCCCAACATCCCCCGCCCTGTGCTAGAAAGATCCCTACTCCCAGAATGCACCAGGGTAGAGGCTCACAGGAAGAATAGCCTCATGGAGCTCCTGAGCCAGACCGTGATAAGAAGGTCCTCATAGTCTTTCTTAGAGGGATTCTAGGGATGGAGGTAAAGAAAACAGCATTTCCCATGCTTGGCGGAAAGGGCATCGGAAAACTGGGACCCAGCAGCAGGTGGGCACCTTAGGGCTAATGTGGTTGTACTTGGAGGCATGGCCAAGGCATGGCCAAGCATGGCAAGCCTTTGGTTTGTCACAGTTACATGCCATAGGACGAGCAGATCCAGGGCGGGGCTGGGCCTGGGCATGGTTGTAAGGCATTAGTGTGGTGGTTCTCGGCCTTCCTAATGCTGTTACTGTTGTGAATCATAATGTAAATATATTATGTGCAATATATTTGCTATGCACCCCCCCCAAGGTGGGCACAAGAACCATTGTGTTGGGGAATACTGGCCAGGGCCGGGCCTTAGTTTCCTCATCCTGCCTGCCACACAGAGCTCAGGCTAGGTCCATAGATGGCCTAGTGGTCGATCCTAGGGAGTCAGAGCCCCCACTCTTCTCCTTTACCATGTCCTATCCTTCAGTTCTGCTTCTGAAGCTCTCATGACTCGGAGAGGATAACGTGTGCAAAGGGCTCCGGCCTGGACAACGCCTTCGCTTTTCTGTTCGAGTTTCTTTATCTTCATAGAAAAGGCATCCCCTAGCCCACAGGCATCCCCCAAACCTCTGGCTGAAGCCTCAGAGGTCACCCCTCACTTGTCCCATTCCGAGGCCTGGTGGTATGTAAGTGCATGAGAAAGGGCTAGGGGCTGGAGCAGGAGTGTTTGCCCACAGACTCTGCCTGGGGGCTGACGCCAGCCCTTCCTGGCTCTTTCTTCTGTTCAGAAGCTGGCTCTGTGATTATGATTGACAAAGCCTTAGGACCAGAGGGTCATCATTGACTGGGTCACGCGACAGAGCTCCTGGAGCAGACATACTTCTAAAGGGGACATCGGCTTCACCTGCTTACGTCTGGCCTCCATCTGTTGCCCAGGTCCTGAGACTAACTGACGCCCCCACCACTATAATCACCAGTCCTGGGAGGTGGTCCCTAACAAGGGCTTGATGGGGAGCACTGGCCTGCAGGTACCAGCTGCACACTCACCCTCTGGCTGACCATGTGACACCTGCTAACCAGCTCCTCCCGCTCAGCATCTGCCTGAGCCAACAGGTCCTCCAACCGGGCCAGCTCCTCTTGCAGGAGTTCGCTCTCCTCCTGTGTATGGGTTGTAGTAGCTGGCAGCTCCCGCAGCCCTGTGGTGAGCACAGCATTAAGATCAGGCCAGGGCCCTCCTCAAACACCCTACTTCTAGGGCCTGTACCAACCAACAGGAGAGGGCTTCCATGAGGAACTTCACTTCCTCTCCTGTTACTAAGCACCCTTCCTACCCTTATTGCCTTTGGTAAACATCTTTAACCTTCTCAGACTCATGCATGGCCAGGCCAAGTCCCTACCCATCAAAGCATGTGTGGGGACACTGGGTACCACCCATCATGTCTGGGGCCTGAGCAGTAGTGGAAACGCTGCTTTTTGGGTAGCAGGACCCTGCCACCAGAAAGATTGCTTTTCCAAATATGCAGTGGTGTTTCTCTGTTCTTTCCCAACAGTAGCCCGGGGCCATCAGAAGATTAGACAGGCCCTTATGACACAATGGGGTCATCAAGACCCCAGCAGAAGGGAGTCATGAGCTCAACTGGGGGTCAGGGAGCCTGACTCCTATTTGGCCTCCATGCAGGGATGGATGGACTCCTCGGAGCCTGTTCCTGCAGTGTGATGGTAAGGTGTGTGTGGGGCTGGATGGAGGGCAAAGACAAAGTCCAGGATGTCTGGGCTCAACTTAAACTGAAATGTCAACCTTTAGGATTTTCACTCTGGCGGGAAAAAAAATGAAGATGGATAAAATCAAGATACAATGACATAACGGTGTCACAACACAGAGATCACCCCCATATGATAACAGCCTCGTAGCTATCTGCATGACTCCTGGGGACCTAATGGAGAGATTGTTTCCCATTTGGGAAAAATGGGGCTAGGAGAGTCTGGCATGGGCAGCAAGGGCCACAGACAGTCCTAACGGTGTGGCTCCCTAGGGCCAGACCCCAGTGTACGGCTCTGAGGTCCCACGGGTACCTGAGCAGCTTCAGCACCCTCACCTGAGAGTGGCTCTTCCACCAGGCTGCTTGACACGATCTCTCGGATTCGGGCTGGCACAGGGGTGGGTAAGGCCCGCTGGCTTTCTCCACGGACAGTCAGTGCCCGGTCCTCCTTGCTGGCCATGGGGCTCAGGATGGTGTCTTCCAGCTTCTGAAAAACACCCAGAGCTCTGGTTCGTGCAGGCCCTGAGCGACTTGCAGGCCCCTTGCGCAAGCTCACTGGGGTCAGTAAGTGACACCACACCGTCACTTCCATGTAGCAAAGACTCCTGGGAACAGCAAAGTGGGGCATGGCTGGTCACCCAAGCCACATGCCTTAAGTCTCCCCATTTGTAGGCTGGCATTGTGCCAGCCGCAGGCCGTGCTTTGGCAGAAATGAGGTGATCAAGAAAAAGGCCGTTTGAGAGGATTCCTAGCTTTGATCCGCGCAGCTCACCTCTAAGCCTTCTTCTAGCGCTAAGCAGATTGGGCTAAGTCCTGGGCCGACTCAGACTAAAGGGCGGGCACTTTCTCTAGTCACTCAGAAAACATGAGGCTTGGGGTTGACTGACCGCAAGCGTGTGGCGCTCTTTCCCAGCTATCTAAGCAGCTTGCCGGTCACTCTTCTCGAGTTAGAGCAGTCTCCTGTCTCCAACCCTCTGCTGTTGCAACATCAGAGCTAATAAAAAGCTCGTTCTGGAATGGTTTCTTTGTCCACATTGTGGTCTTTAGCATGAGCAACACAGGCTGGGCTGGCTGAATGAATTAGAGACAAGACCTCAAGCTTCTAAGTCTTAGCAGAAGTGGAAGCGGCTGCATTGGAGGGTACAAGGAGCCAAGAAGCCTGACACCTTGAACTATGAGCCACTCTAACGCCGGGCATGGCAGCTGAAGTGTTCAAGACAGCAACTGAGGGCAGAAACCCAGAAGTTAAGAAAACTAACAAGAGGCGCTGGTGAGATGGCTCAGAGGTTAAGAGCACTGGCTGTTCTTCCAGAGGTCCTGAGTGCAATTTCCAGCAACCACATGGTGGCTCATAACCATCTGTAATAAGATCTGGTGCCCTCTTCTGTCCCACAGGGATACATGCAGGCAGAATATTGTATATATAATGAATAAATAAATCTTAAAAAAAAAAAGAAAGCTAATGAGAAAGCTAGAACTCAGTGAAGAGCTCGAGGGTGGAGCCTAGACTTGGTAGACTGCAAGCCCCAGAAGAATTTGGGAGAGCTGCCGAGGGTTCTAGAGGCAAGTTGGGGTACCTAGAACGGAGGACACCGGCAGGTAGTCTGAGCCCAGAGCAATGGACCTTGGTCTCAAGCACGCAGAGCAATAAACTTCTGACTGAAGGCTTGGAGCCATAAGCATTTTGGTCCCAAGACTTAGTGCTGTGGGCCTCTGGAAATTTAGGCCCTAAAACTCAAGGTCATCAATAGCATGGGGAGCAGCTTCTTGTCTACCCATGATTCCTACCTAGACATGGTCTTTGGGCTCTCAGATTCTCAGCAACATTTTCTTGTAGCTGTGAGGCAGAGTGAGGTCTGCCCCCTCTGGGATGATGGCCGCACTCCTGCATACCCCGATAGCCTGTTTATTGGGCCTCACCTCTCCTGTGAGGTCTCCAGCTGGCTAAGGGCCACAGTGGGACTCCCCAGATCCCTTTCCCACCTAGAGCTCATTCAGGTGACACTCAGCGGTCTCCTGACTTCCATTTTTCAGCCCCCACCGACAACCTTTTCTATCTGGAGCCCTGCTGGTTCTGCCTCTCAGGCCTGCGTTGGTGGGGAGATCCTGCTTCTCCAAGCGACCCACCTTTCTTAACCATACCTCCCCTTTCTACTCTGAATTCTGAACATCTCTGTGAAGATAAACCAGGACTTTCACTTAGTCCTCCTAAATATAATGACTGCCCCCCTCTTCTGAGACAGGGTTTCTTTGTGTAGCCCTAGCTATCCTGGAATTCCCTCCGTAGGCCAAGTTGGCCTTGACTGCAGAGATCCGCCTGCCTCTGCCTCCTAAGTGCTGGGATTAAAGGCCTGTGCTACTGCCCAGTTGACTCCTCTCTTAGGTTAGTCAGATTGGAGTCACCCCAATATCCAGATTTTCCAGGGCCCTGGAGAGGGCCCGTCCTGGTCCCCCAAGGATCCTGCAAAGGTCAAATGCTGCAGATGAGTGAGTTCAGGGCCCGGCTAGTCTGCTCCTCAGGCTGGGCAAAGGCTTACTTTCTCAAGGTTTTGCACTTACTCCCCTAGGTGGTCTTGGAAGGTGCCTCCACTTTGCTTTCCTCCAGAGGACCTCCCAGTCTTCCTCTGAGTGGGTGGTAAACAAATTTCCTTGGGTGCAGCAGCTCCACTGGTGAGGAACAGAGCTCCGCTTGCTACATCTTCCCAAGACCACCAAGGCCTTGCCTGCTTTTCTAGGAGTTGGAAGCACCCAGCCATGGCTGTCCTGTTTTGCACAGGAGAAACCTAAGGCCTAGTGGGGCTAGTAAACAGCACCCCAGGCCCCCAGATTAAAGACGTGATGCTGGCTTTATTTAGAGGTTCCCTCCAGGCCGGAAGGACCTTGCCTCCCCTCCCTCCTCTCCCCGGAGTATCAACGGCGCCACCCGCTAACGGGAAAGCAGCGGTGCAGCACAAACTTGACTCATTCCTAACGTTTACAGAGGGTCACTTATTAGCCGGGACGTCCCGAGAGGCGCTGGGGGCGTAATAGGTTCCAGCTGTGGCCGGGTGCCTGCGATGGGTCGACGCCCAGCCAGAGCAGGAGGGGTGCGGAGGGGGAACGGGAGGGGCGCGTCCCTGGCAGCCCGCCCTTCCCTCCCGCCTCTGGTCCCTAGCGCGCGCGGGAGGATTGCAAGCGGGGACCGCCCCGCCTCCACACAAACTGCTCGGGGGAGGGGCGCGGGGCTCTGCAACATCGTGCAAGGAGGTCTGTGCTGACCCGGGCTTGAATCTCGTGGGATCTTACCCGGGGACCGCCTCCTTCCCCATCTCAAGTCTGGTCCGTGGTGGGGAGTGGGGCTAGGGGAGTTTCCAGCGTGTGCCCCACAGACTTTGTCCATGTTGCCACCAGCGTTCCCCCAAGCCTGGGTGGGTAACCATCTCCAGGGCCAGGATCTCTCCTATCCAGCCTGGTTCAGGGGAAGGTTCTAGCGGGACCTGGATAGCCTCTTGGGGGGGGGGGGATTCTCGGACTGTGGGAAGGACGCCAAGGTTTGGCAAAAGGGACTTCCATGGTCACTTTCCTAAAAGACATCAGATTCAGATGAGCTGGTTCACGTTTGCTCTTTCCTATTGCTCTCAGTGTGTTCCCCCAACTTAACCTATGCCAAAGACCCCAGGACGGCCACTGCCCCTGTAGGTCGCCTGTGCGACCCAAAGTGGGTTTGTTTGAGACAGTGGGGACAAACGCCATTGTCTCCTATTCTTCTGTGGTTGTGTGGAGGGAGTCCCATCAAGGGGACTGGTCTCTTTACTTCACTCTCTGAGTCAGAGTAGAACTCCCTTCTAAGAGAACTGAGGAGGGGTCCCCACTGTGCCATCAAATGAAAGGCGACCATGGATGATATATCACGCCACAGTCTGTGAAGTGATGGAGATGAAATTCAGGCCATCCTGGATTTCAGGGCTCCAGGGGCTGAGTGAAGGCTGAGGTTCAGGTCTGGAAGGGAGGGAGACTGAGCACCAGCTGCCTACACCCCCGATAATAGCCCCAACACTGCCCACCATCCCTGGTCCCCTGGGAATTCAAACTGCTCAGATCTTCCTTGTAAACTGGCCTCCCCATCCTCCTGTGGCTTAGGAACCCCACACTGCACTTTTGCCCTTGCCTAGAGACAGACTGGAATGGGGAGTTCTGGGGGTGGGGGTGGGGTATACATCCTCCCCCATTCTTGAGCTTGACTCAAACATTGTGGGGGGACAGCAGTTGTTGTAGATAGGGGGGAGATGAGGTCAGGGGCAGGGCTCCAGCCCTCCGTGTGGGTTCATATCCAGGAAAGGAGCCTATCACAAGGATGGGCTCCAGATCAGGGCCCTGTCCTATCCTCCGAGGCTCCTGCCCCACAGCCATGACCCTTCCAGATTTGGGATGGTGATCACCCTGAAGGGGAATCCAGGCGACATCCAAGCACAACCCACTGCTAAGGACTGGTGGGGAGCCCAGACTCAGAGGAGCATGGCCTCTTCCAGCTCTCAGGGCTCTGCCAGGGCTGCTGTCTAGGTTGGGCAGGAGGAGGAGTCATAGTGTGTTCACTGCAGGGGGCTTCTTGAGCAGGGTTTGGGGGGCCTCTCAATTGTTGCTTCCAACAGTGGAGGCAGAACAGAGCACACAGGGACAGGCACCCCAAGTGGCCCCAGCAGGTAGCCTGGCACCTTCTGGGATGCAGGCAAAGGATAAAAAACAAGACAAAGCAAAACACACAAACAAAACCCATTAAACCCTCCAGGGGTGTGAGAAGGCTGACTTCCATCCACTCTCCCATCTGAACCAGAACCAAGCAGGGACTGAAAAGGCATGAGTGGGAAGCTCCCACTACCCCGAAGTTCCCCTTGGTGGACTCCCTGGAGTCCTCTTACAGTGAAGACCGGCAGGGTCTTCCTGTGGCAGGGCTGGTGTGACAGAGAGACAAAGGGGGTCAATGAGCAGAAAGGGCAATGCACGTGAGCTCATTCACAGCCTCTTGCTCATGACTGTGGTCACAAACAGGGGGACAGTCTAGGTGCTGGTACCCCAGGGGAAGAGCAGAATGGGTTTAAAAAGGACCTTGGCCGCTTCAGGTTTGGAGAAAGGCAGAACTCGCCCATATCTTTTAAATAAAGAACTCAGTAACAAGCAGGACAGCACCCCCCCCCCCAAAGTCTCCGAGGGAGAGGGCATTCTACAGACAAGCCCAGTGGGATGCTATCTCAGGCCCTAACCTAGGCAGCAGGCAGAACGTGGCTGGGTGACAGAGTCCTGGAGCCGAGAGCTATCCTGTATCTATCACAGTGCAGTGCAGGGGTAGTTAGGCTTGCTGCTAATGTCTGCATGCTGAGCTCCAACAGTGCCCCCGTGTGGCCCCATCCAGTACCGCAGAAGGGCTGCAGGGCCTACCCAGCTGCTGGAACTCCGGCTCCACCGTGAGGGACAGTGGAAGACGCTAGGACAGTGTGTGAGTTGAGGTAGGTTAGATTGTTTGTAGTTCCTTAGTGCTGTCCACTGTCCAGGAGCAGACTCAACCCTGGGTCCCCAGATACCCGTGGGGCTAGTTTTCTGGATAGCCAGGTCTCTGAATAATCCTCTGCCTTGTGTGCACCTGGTTGGATGTCCATGGACCCTCCTGCACCCCCGTCAGTGAACTGGCCTGGTCAAGAGCAGGCCCAACTGTAGGCGCAGAACACTTTGTTCTCCTTCAGAGGGTTTGGTCGGTACTGCTGGACTTGGTACCTGTAATGCCTACTCCTGTGTCTCACAGGCTGGCATTACTTCTGTTTTGATTGACACCTTTCACTCCCACCCTTGACTGTACCTGTCAAGCTGGGGTATGGGCATTGCCCCTGGATCAGACATGTCCAAAGTCACGAGGGGACTAGATGTTGGCGCAGGGGCTGAGGATGAAGGGACAACGTATCCTTCCACCCCTATCACAACGCCTGCCATCCAAACAGGCTCAGACAGGTTCCCAGCACAAGTAATCGGGAGCCGTGTTGGAATGGCCAAAGGGATGAATCACTACCTACAAAATGACTCACAGCAGGGAATGCTCAGCAGGATGGAGATGTTGTCTGTCTTATCTGCTCCTCTGTCCTGACACCCGCACAGGCGTCCTGGGGAAGACAGCAGGCCTGTGGAGCATGCAAAGGCCCAAGATAAAGAGCAAGGGGCAAGGAGTAAGGAATCAGGAGGAAGCAGAGAGAGGGGAGATGGGATAGACATGGCAGAAAACTTGAGTGCCATTGTCAAGGCTTGGGATGTTCTGCTGAGGAGGGCAGGGTCTGTCTCTGCAACATGGGTAAGAGAAGTCTGAGTAGAAGATGTGGTCCATCTGGTCAGTGTAGAGGCACTGGTGTCTGAGCATGTGGCCCTGGGAACAGAGCTAGTCGATGTGTCCTTCCCTAGCTGACTTGTGGTTAGCACCATGGCCAGGCTACCATCAGCTCCTGTCCTTGATGGCCCTGCTCTTCTGGGACCTCACACCCTTGATCTTTAGAGTGAGGAGTGACTTTGAAAAGGGAGTATGAGGGGGAGTGGCGGGGTCCCTGGGGATGAGAGCTCTGGATCTTTCTGCCCACCCCAAGACATCTGGTGATCTAGTACTTTGGTCCCCGGGATATAATTAGTAGTCTTTACACAGGGAGTACCCACGAATGCCCCAGTGAGGGGCTTGGTGTGGCTGCAGGGCTGGGGCCAGCGTGTACCCCAACAGGGTGCTTCAGCTCTCCCCGACATCATGTTGTGAATTTCCCCGAAGGAGCCCTTTAAGTCAGCGTCAGGTGATGCCCGAGTGTTAGCAGCTGTTTTGGGGAGACCTTGGATTTAGCTAGCCACTCAGAGGGCAAAGGGCTGCCTACGATGGTGTCTGACCTGTTTTCTCCTGTAAGGCTAGGCCCTAGCACTACCTCTGGGTAGCTGGTATTAGAACAGGCGGGTCCAGAGCATTGACGAATCGGCTGTGGTCAGCAGTTGAATGAGTGGTGGGTGAGAACAGTCCCTACAGCCAACATCTTGCTTTAGACACATGCGTTTGCAAAAGAGAGTGGAAATGAAAAATAGTGGAGTCGCTGAAAAATAATTCAGGTTCCTGTGTATTTAGCCCTGGATCCCTCAATTCTTCTAGAACAGACCCCACAAAAATGAAACCAGAGACCCAGGCATTTGAGCCTGTATCCCAGTGATGCTCTTAGTGGTCCATGGAGGAATGACTTGGTGAGCAATGCATGGTCCATCCACAGGAGAAACTCCCTCAGCCATGCTATGACCTGGGAAGACCTTGAGAAGACGCTATGCTAAGTGAAATAAGTTGACAGACAGTTCCGTCCACGTGAGGTTCAAAGACACAGAGACAGGGAGCAAGCTGATGGCTCCCACGGGCTGGGAGAGCTGGCGTTTAATGAGAATGACAATTTGAGAAGATGAAACGATTTGGGGGCTGTATAGTGACAAATGCCTTTATAAGACTGGCCTGTATGCAAGTCTTGTGGGGTGTTGTCTGGATTAATGATGGATGTGTGAGTGTCAGGTGGTCCTTCATTATATAAGAAATCATCAGGCTGAGCAAGGCCTTCTTTCCCCATAGACTCTGCTTCAGTTCCTGCCTCCAGGTTCCTTCCCTGACTTCCCTGAATGATGGATTACGGCAATAAGATGAACCCTTTTCTGTTGTGATCCAGCTGCCCTCACTCCCCCTGACTGACAGTGGAACTTCCTTGTGGTCTGTAAATTGACAAGGATGTTTGTGTTCTTTCTGGCCGGTGGGTCTCCACAGAAGGAGTAGAGGTATAAAAGGTTGCTGGGCAATATAAAGGTTGCCGTTCTTCCACCTGAAAAGAAGCCTCTCTGTCTCAGTCCCGGCACCCCCAGCCAGTCTTGGCTATCCAGGCTGAGCTGGCCACAGCACTTTCCTCCCCAGGATTGCTTTTGATCATAGTATTTTATTACAGCAATAGGAACCCCAACTAAGACTAGAGTCAAGGAGAAGAAGAAGCAGGTGATTCTCAGGGAGACCCCCTCACCCTGGTTAGTCCAACACATTTTTGTACTTAAGAAGCATTTCTTAAGTTCTGGACACCTCTTTTTCAGACACTTTGGGAAGCAGAGGTGGCTGCTCTGTCTGTTTCAGGTCCCATGATATTAAAAAGTCAGAAGCTTATGAGCCACTACCCTGGTTCATGTCTTGCTGCTACGGTGAGCCTGGCCCTGGTATAGATAGAAATGGGGGTCATTTAGCTTATGGAGCTGGAGACAGGGCCTCTGACGGATACTGGTGAGGTGTCTGGCTATCGCTCAACATGGCAGAAGCCTTTGTGGTGGACATATGTGTGAAAGAAAAGCGTATATGGGATATGGAAGGAAGGAGCCAGAGAGTGCAGGAGTTGGATTTGCTGCCTTTTTTTTTTTTTAAAAAAAAATAACTCATCCTGGAAGGAAATGGGAGCCAGAAAGAAGCCACCAATCCCTTCTGGGGCCAGTGCCCTATGACCTAAACACTTTCCACTCTTCATTACCGTCACCCCCTAGACTTCCAGCTCGTGAACCCTTTGGGGGCACATTCAAACCACACCCAAACCATAGCAACAGCTTTTGCCAACAAATATGAAAATTTATAATGGACAAGTTCCCAGAAAACTAGAACTTAACCCAAAAGAAACAGTTCGAAAAGTTCTATGCCATTAAAGCAACCAAGTCAAGAGGGGGGACTCTTCCCACACCACTCGCATCACCTGGGTCTGAGAGGACTCAGGAAGCTCTGTCTCCTGGTGCACAGAGAGCCCCTCATTTCATATGCAATTTTAGGGGTCTTTGAACTCACCAAGTCAGTGAGCCCGCCCCTCAGGATCAAGCTCAGGGCTCCCAAGCCTGGTCCTTGTCCCCAGTTCTAGCTCTCAAAAAGCCTGGGGGGCTGGGACTCTGGGGCACTGTGCAGAGGCTGTTGTGGGAGGGTGTGCGGATGAGGCAAGGGAAAGGGGACTCTGGCCAGAGGAAGAGGGATGCTGAGGAGCCCTTCCCGTCTCAAGAAGCAGGTTGAGGTCAAAGACCATGCTCCTGGTCATATAGGAGGCTTCCCCCACTCAACCTCAGTCCTTCTCTGGGTCCCACAATTTCCTGTATGTAGCCAGAGGAGCTGGAGGTCCCTAGAGTCCTGCTACAAGTCTGATATGCCTATCTGGGTATCTCATGGCGCCTTCCTGCTGCATGTTCACCTGATGTAATTGCACAGAGATCTCAATCACAGCTGTGCAAATAGCGGGTGTGGCCCGGCAGACAGAACAGTCTCACCAGGCTCTGTATGACTCTTAGGTGACAGCTTCCCAGGGACAGTGGGATTAGGTGCAGCCAGAAGCCCCCATCACCCGTGCCCAGAGGTGTTTGCATCACTCTGGGTTTCTCCCTCAAGTACCCTGGCAAACACACGGCCACTCACTTCTACCTTGAAGCCTCAAAGGAGCCGACCAGGTCCTTACAGGGTGATGCTCAGATGTGCTGGGCTGGGAGTTGTTTGTGAGCTGTGGTGTGCTGACCACTCCTTCTGAACCCGCCATCAGTATTGCTCTCAGAACTCAATCTGAGACCCTGCCAGGTAGAGCATGCAAGAGTGACCTCCAATCTCTTGTCTTGTTGCATTAGCTAACCTATTTCTTAATTACACTTATTTATTTGTGTGCGGTGTGTGTGTGTGTGTGTGTGGTGTGTGTGTAAGCCATAGGGTATGTGGGGAGGTCAGAGAACAAATTTTGGCACTTGGACCTCTTTACCACGTGACTCCCAGGGATCAGACTCGGGTCATCAGACTTGACGGCAACGGCCATCACCCACTGAGCCATCTCCTCCCACCCCAACTGGCTTTAATACTCTGTGTCACGGTCTGTCCTATGTGGGCAGATGTGTATGCCTGTGTGCAAAGGTGCTACTGTGTTATTTAGCCACTTGTCACCTTCTGTGCAGCTACTCCTTCCAGGGGATCTGATGCACTGTTTACCTAGGACCACGTCAACACCCTGCAGCGTGGCTTTGAGGGGCTGAGAGCCGGACTAATGAGTGCTCTGAGTCAGCAGGACCATCTGGGGCACACTGCAATCCCCAGGGGATGGGCACTGCCTGGCTGGCGTGGTTGGATGATGACAGTGAAGGGCAAGCAGGATGTGGAGGCCTGGGATGAGGGACAGCAGGACCGGCAAGTAGATGAGCTTTGAGGAATGGGAGGTGGCGAGGAGGATGGGGATGTGGGGATGGATGAGTCCATCAGTGCTGTTCTGCAAGCAAGTTCCATGATGATAGAAATAAAACTTCTGCAGCTGACAGAGTGGGCATTGGGGGTCCCCTCAAATTGAACTCTCCCTTCCAGCTCAGCTCCAATTGCTCCCATACCTGGCTACCAGAACAGAGGAGCCCCTATTCCCCCAACCTTGGTGTGCAGGCTACAAGCCCAGGACTCCAGGGGGCTGTCCTTCTGAGCCGCTGCGCCAGTCTAAAGGTCTGCGCTTACATGCTCATATTCACGATGAGCACGTGCTGCGCATGCCCCTGGGAGGTGCAGCAGCCTTCCCTGCAATGTCCTATGGAGAAGTGCTCTCAAGACCTGCTCTCCAGGGGTCACCAAGGGCAGCCACTTCACTGACCTGGATCACGGTGGCCAGCCCCAGCCGGGACTGCTCAGTGGTGTCCCCATCTTCAGGGTTGCTGGAGGTGGAGCTCATCCTGGGTGAGAGCACAGCCCCTCAGAGAAGCAGTGCCTGGACTCCTCAGCACGTCTCCTCCTCGTGCCTCCCCACACCCGTGTGCAGTTCCTGGGGCCACTCACTATGCTGGTTCTGCCCTGTTGAATTTACTTGCTCCTGGGCACCCAACTGCCCCACCTTGATTGTGGAGACCACACACCAAACAAGCCCATGAGTGTTGCTGCGGCAACCAGGACGCCGAGGGCTGGGTTTCCCTGGAAATAGGAGTAAGGGCTTGTTGTGAGGACTAAGGAACACTGTTGGCCGAAGCCGTTTCCCTGGAGACCTGGAGTGAAGCTGACCCGAGGGCGGGACTAGCCTCTTTTTAGAGCCCCCATTTTCTGTCCAGAGAGACTGTTTGTTTGCTGACCACACCCGAAGGTGCAGACCGTTCTCCATTCAGGGTCACAAACTGACTTAGGTAACGTGCCAAAGAACTTTATGATCAGTAGTGAGATGTGTGTTATGGATGTCTAAGGATTAGGGGGAGGGGAACAGAGCAAAGGGGGCTCCATCTTCTACATGCTTCCCCCTTGGAGCCTGGCAGGTTACCTGCTCTGCAGTGTGCCCTGCTAGACCGTACGGAATCACATCTCTCACCGGTTATCCTGTTGGTACAGGTCTGCTTCACACTCTTATCGGCACAGATTCTCAAACTACTTCTGAGACCTTTTGAACTTTGCCGCGGCCTCTCTCTGTTCATCTGTGCTGTAACCTATGCATATGCATGCAGATAGAGAGATATATTTACTGCATAGTACGTGATATCAATGTTAACATTAGTAATTAAAATTAGAATAACAGAATCTGCCCTCCCCTTGGATGGGACGACCAAGGAGGGTGGAATTGTATGAAAAAATGTATGTTATTGAAACTGCTAAACCTGTGTACTTATTGTTATTCAATAAAATTTGACATGGAAAGCTCAAATATGTTTTCTTTGTGTGGGACACACGTGCTTTTCTGACATCGCAAGCTCATTGCAGCGAGGCATCTTCAGAATGTCCTAGGACGAGGAGGGCTGGTTCTCAGGTGGGGCCACCCTGTTCCCTACTCAGGCATACCGTCTGATCTCCATTTCCAGTCTCTAGGTCCTAGGATGCACTCTATAGCTGACTACCACCTTGGTCTGTCCTCCTCTGCGTGGTCTGAGAGGACCTTGGCAGTGTTCCCCAGTTCACCCCTCTTGGCCATGCACAGAAGCCCAAGACCCTGCCTCTGCATCCAGCCCGATGCTCTGTGTGGTCCATGAATGTAGCTTCTGGTCTCGTACTGTTAATGGCAAAGAGAATCTTCATGGTCAGCTCAGAGCATACTCTATAATGAACCCTGTGAGATTGGCCATTGAGGATAGCGGGGCTCAGCAGGGTCTCGTCCAGTCCTGACCCCCCTCCTAACAGACTGGACTGTTGGACCCAGTACCCTGAATCTCCGGTCCTGAAGTGTGGGGAACGAGTTCCACCATAGTTGTCAAGGACAGGCTCTGGCCCTGTTGTCCATCCTCCTAACATGTGGCTGATTTGCTTCGGTCTGTGGCCACCTATCTGGCAGGCTGTTCGATACTTCCGTACTCGTAGGGAGACTCCTTTTCAGAGGGGCGTTTGTTATCATTCCTTCCTCCACACCTGAAACCTCACCTGAATCAGCGCCAGGACACCGCAAACCCTGGATTTCCAGTTCCTTGGTGGACAATTCATAGCTCTCTGGTACTGAACATGAGCATTGTCACGGCTGGCTTCAGGTCTGCATAGGCACAGACACGCTGGTGATGGTGGGAGGTGAGCCTTGGTACCGAACAGGGTTGTAGTGAACCAGAAGAAGTCCAGTGCACAGGGCACTTCCTCCAGAACCTACAGGGCATGCACTTCTGACAGCAAAGAGGCTGCACCCCTGTCAGTCCAGCCTTGGCTACCCTCGAGAACCACTCCCTGTGAGCAATAGCTGCCGCCTCTGGACCTGTGAGTTTAGCACGTGTGGTGTCCGCCCTGTCTCCGGGGCACAGAGCCACCAAAGGGACAGAGACGGCCACAGACAGCAGGTCAGATTCCAGAGCACTTCCGGCCAGACAGGCTATCCTGGGGCTGTGAAGCAAGGACAGGACATGGCATTCCTTTGTGACCGCCACCCTCTTCACAACAAGAGTTGTACCCTACATGAACTGTGCTCAGAGGATGTCAGAGCCCAGCAGGGCTAGGCATCAGGGCTCCTTCAGAGACTGAATGACACTATCTCATTCTTGGCCGTTGAGTGAGGTGGAGAGGCCAGGACAGGGTTGGGGTGAGGCTGTGGGTGCCCAGCCTTCACACAGAAGGTACATACAGGTTCCCTCATGAGGACTTCCAATGTCCCTTTCCTACTCCAGAAAGGTTTGGGTCAGGGTGGCAAATTACGACATTCATAGTGCCAGCCGATGGCATAAAGAAGAGAGGGATACAGATAAGGATGACCTGAGGGCTCCCCTGGGCAGAGGAGAACCTTGCTCTCTACCCGCTCAGTGCTCACCTGGCCCGTTCAAAGGATGGTGGTTGGTGGATGGTCTTGGATCATGACTGCCAGGGTAGCTCAGGGACCCTGCCCTCTGTCACCCATTCTCAAGGAATACCAAGATACTACCAGGAAGAGACTGCCTTTAGTGACAGGAGAGGGTGTGGGGCTGCTGCTCATTCCCAGTTTGGCAAGGACCACGGCGTAAAGAAATGAGGAAGGCCCAACTCACCGGATCTGGTCATGACTTCCTGGATACAGCCAGGCAAGCCCGGCTGTCAACAATAACAGATAACTTGAACTTCATAAACATTGAAGCGTTTCATACCTCGGGGCAATATTAAAAAAGAGAAAAGACAACAGCAGGATATTATGTAAAAAAAATACTTGCAAATCGTCCATCTGACAGAGAAATAAAATCTAGAATATCTAAAAATTTTCAAACACTCAGCAAATACAGCACAACTTAAAATTGAATCAAGGACAGGAATAGATATTTCTCTGTTGGACACATATAAAAGGCTCGCGAGCCTACAAAAATGTTTGACCTTACTAATTATCAGGGGAAAACTGTACCGACAAATGTCACACCCATTAGGGCGGCTGCTATTAAGAAAGTAGAAAAGTATGTTGATGAGGAGGTAGATTAACTGGAGGCCTTCAACGCTGCTGGAACGTGCAATGGTGAAGCTGACTGAGAGCAGCAGGGTACTTCCTCAAAAATCAAACACACGCCACGTGATCGAGCAATTCCACATCTGGGTGTGTACCCAGAAGAACAGAAAACAAAGATGGAGAGATCTGGCCTCCATGTTCATAGCAACTGAGCATCTGCTGGCGGGTGAATAGATAAGCCACATTTGGCTGTGTGAACAGCTGGATGACTGCTCCGTGTTTAGCGGAAGGGACGTTCTGACACATGTTGCGGCAGGGATGGACCTGGGGGACGTCAGGTTGAGTGAACTAAGCCAGTCATAACAAGACAGGGCTGTGCAGTTCCATCTCTAAGAAGCTCCTAGGGCTGTCATATTGACAGAGGCAACCGTTCTCCCCAGCTGCTGTAGCTGACGAGGTGTGCAAGGGGCTAGTGTCTCATGGTGACACAGCTTCTGCTCCAGAAGACAAGAGTCTAGCCGGGCATGGTGGTGCACGCTTGGCTGCTCAGTGGTGTCCCCGTCTGACAGAGGCAGAGGCAGGTGGATCTCTCTGAGTTCAAGGCTAGCCTGATTTACATAGCGAATTCCAGGCCAGCCAGGGATACACAGTGAGACAAGGTCTCTAAGAAAGGAAGGTAGATGGTAGTAGTGGTGGCTGTACAATGTGAACTTTTTAATGTCACTTTAATGTATACTTTAATATGGTTAAAATAATAGACACTATGCTTATTTATTCAATAAACCCTTAAACCCAAACCCAACAACAGCAAAAAATCTTTCTCGTGAACACGGAGGCAAAGGGAGACCTAGCAGAGACGGCACCCACAAATTCTGAACCCAGAACTGGCTAGCTTCTAGTTTGTCCTGGGCTGATTAGGCGGCCCTGGGTCAAGCAGAATGGCCTTGTGTACCCCAAGTGTTGAGGTGCCCCACGTTGTGTTTCCATGGCCTGAGAGGTCCCCCGACACTCCCTTTCACCCTTATTCTGGTACCCCTCCCCTTTGTCTATCTTTTGTGTCCCATGCTCCCCTGAACAGGTGACACAGTTCCATACCTCCACTTGCTGAGTACCGGGGCTACTTGGACCCCCATGTAACTGAGCAGCAGGCAGAGCTCACAGTGTCCCCTTGGGGCAGCTGTGGGGTGATCGTGAGGACATTCTGAGGGTGGATGACAGTTGGTGATCCCAGTTAGGTCAGTAGAGCCCTGTTGAACATGTCCCCAGTAAATCACTAGACACAGAAGAGCTGCACATATTATAAGTTTCCTACATATGGTGTCAGAGGTGCTTGAGGCGCAGATCATCTCTCTGATAGAGGCCCGAGGTTGAGTAACAAAGGGGGCGGTGGAGAAGGTGAAGCAGGGAGACTGTACTGACACCCCTGAACTACAGGGGTGGGAGGAAGGAGCAAGGAAGAATGCAAAGGATGGATGGGAAGATGGTCTACTTGTGTGGCCTTGACACTTCCTCTGTGTGGACAGACACTGGGCAGGTGAAGGAAGAGGTGGGGCTGAGCCTCCCTTTCCTGCAAAACCTTCCCACCTCGGGCCCTGATGCTCGCATTATCTTTCCCCTGACTAAGGAACGAAGGGAAAGGAGAGGCCAGCAGGGTTTTGTTCTACGGCTTGAACACTTTGTGGGGCATTCTCTGGTGTCCTAGCTGTGTGAGGGAAAGAAACACCCGGAAAGCAGTAGCTCCAGCTCCTGTCTGGAGCCTCTTGGACATCCGAGGCTCCTGGGAGCTACCGTCCTGCCTGTCCCTCGGTCCCCGTCTGCCAGCCCTAAGCTTGGATTCCACTGCTCCAGTCCCAGCAAACACACACAGCGGTTTCAGCTCCAGGCTGTCAGTTGAGCAAACCCAGCCTTGAAGACATCTAGCAGACTGATCTTCCCCGTAGTTCCTCCCTTACCTCCTAGGACAGTGGTTCTCAGTCTGTGGGTCGTGACCCCTCGGGGGTCAAATGACCCTTTCACAGGAGTCCTGTATCAGATAGCCTGCATATCAGAAACTTACATTATGATTCCTAACAGTAGCAAAATTATAGTTATGAAGCAGCAGCAAAAATAATTTTACGGTTGGGGGGGTCACCACGACATGAGGCATTATATTAAAGGGTTATGGCACCAGGAGGTTGGGAACCACTGTCCTGGTATGCCTGTGGACATCTGCCTTCTCCTGAGATCCAGCTTGGTGACAGACACAATGGATCCTGCTCAGCTCTGCTCTTCGCTGGGTGGCTAGGGTTTCCTGGGCCTGCTTCCATGCTGGAGCGCACGCTGTTGACACCATCTTGTCCTCCAGACCATTCCCAGCTCTTTGTCCCCAGCTTCTGCCCTTCCTGAAGGGTGTTTGCCTCCAATACTTGCTTATCCCACAGATAAGCACCCTTAGGTGGGCTGTGGGACTGGTGTGTGAGCCAACAATGACTTCAGCTGCTGTGAGCGTTAGGTCACTAAGTTGTAGACAGTCCTCTCTCTTGTTCTGGCCCTTCTCAGTGGGCACACACATGCTCCACCTCATGGAGTGGGGGCAGACTGAGCAAATAAAATGCAGGTCTCTCACCATTCCGTAACAAGGAATGCTTATGACCTTCTCGCATGTCCAACGTGAACCTCAGAAATCCCGACTTAGCTGGGTGCTGTATGCAGTATCAGTCATCCAGGCCGGAGTTAGACCATGATGCCACATAGCAGGCAATGGGTATAGCCTGTGAGAGAGGTCTAGGGTTTGTTCAGCATGGTGAGCCCCGCTGTTCCATTTGAGATCCTGAACTACCCATCTCGTTGTGGTCAGTTGCTTCCCCAGGAGAGACCTTGTGTCAAGGGTCTCTGGGTAGTCAAGAATCTACTGGGCATTGTCAGAGTGCGAAGGCAGCTGGGAGCACATATCCTGTGATCTCCCATTCTTGGTCAAGGACTCTGAGACCAGAAAGGACAGTGACTCTCTGTGGGTCACGCAGAGGGCCTCTGAACACATGCGCCTGGGAACCTGACTTTCTGTGTCCATGTCTGAGTTTTAACAGGTAACAGCCTCTCTGGGCATAGGGATCCTGTCAGACCACAGAGTTCCAGAGAGAATAAGCACAGCTCACAACAGAGGAGGGGGTCCATCCCAGAATATACCACTAACGCCAGTGGAACTCAGTGGCCTTTCTTAGGGTACCAGGAGGTGCCTGCCTTCTCATGGGCTTCCCTTTGGTCATTGCTGCAAATCCTGGAGGTTGGCACAGAGATGCTTAGTAGAAGTGGAAGTGGTGGCCCGGGAAGTCGATGTGGCCATGTAGGACTGGCGGAAAGGCTGTGAAAGCAGGAGCCAGGTAGCTGAGTCCTGGTGTGGTGGTATGTGTCCTCAGGTCACTGGAGAGGCAGCCAGATGACAAGGACCTTAGGCAGACCTTGCTCAGTGGTAGCTGAGTTTCCCTGAGTGACTTTAGGAGGCTTCTGTGAGGTTGGGTGGGGATCAAGGCTAGGAAAGCCCAGACTTTTCCAGCACACTGTGGCAGCCTGAGAACTGGCCACTTGTAGTGAAAGAGCCTGTGTGGCCCTCACGAGGAGATCATGAGGACTGGGAACTTTATTTGGTGGCCTTGGATGCCACCTCAGTATTCCTCAGACTGAAGGCAGAGGAACATGAGGTAGGCGCTCTAGAGGATGGGGCAGAGGCAGCTTGATGCCACGGAGGCAGCTGTAGCTAGATCCAGAAAAACCCCACAATGCTTCCTAGAGTCCTCTGAGGGAGCTCAGCCATTTTTACCCTGATTCAGGGCTTCCAGGTTCTGTGCCCAGGAAGTCAGGTCGACTAGGGAGACCTGGTAGCCCAGGGGACTCACAATGGTTCTGGGCAACATCCATGCAGAGTCTACAGCCATGGGCCGTGTGTAAAATGTTGAGGCTGTTTGGTGCCCGCACCTCATACTGAAATTCATTCTATGCATCCATTTAGACTGGAGGGTCCCCTCCCTGCCAACCACTCCCAGAGCACTTGGGAATTCCCGAGGCACCAAATCAGTGTGCTTGTCCCTGTGCTACACTGAGAGGGTGAATCGATACACTTGTGGTTGGCCCAGTCACCAAGGTCTTGTGAAACCCATGGGCTCTGACAGCTACACTGACCATCTGGCTTCCCTGTCTCCTCCATGTCCCCTATTTTACATACTGTCGCTCTGGGGTATGCAGGGTGCTAGACTTGGGCCCTTCCTGTAGGTCCCTTGAAAGTCAAACACAGCCACCATCTCCACCTTCCTCTCTCCACTGCCTGCTTGCTTGTGATGTCTTTAGACATCCAAGCAGAGCCCAGGTCACGCTCTTCTTCCCTGGCCACCTCTCGCAGGGCTGAGAATGACAATGACACCGCCCCAGTCATGGGGAGCTTTCACTATCCTCTAGAAGAGCCAAGGAAGGAAGGACAGAATTTTGGCCTGCTGGGCACGCCAGGTTTCAGAGGGGGAGGGGCAGCATAGAGGGTGAGAAGCTTAGGCAGCACCTTGCTTGGGGGTGGTCCGGTCTCCTAGGTGGCCTGAAGGGACTTCTGTGAGGTTGTGTGGAAAAGCCCAGGGTCTCAGCAAGGAAGGAAGTGTCTGGCCTGGTGCATCAGAGCTGCGCCATCTAGGGCTGCAGGGCCTACCTCTTGCAGACTGCTGTGCAGTCGGGGAACTGGGTGGGGCAGAGAAAGCAGTGTGAAGGAAGCAACCCTCTGAAACCTGCACAGCTTTGGAGAGGGTGAGCTGTATGCTGGGCAGCCCAGCATCCAGAGCTGCACTAGGCTGTAGGGAAGCCTATCTCTGTCACGGAGGCTCTCAGGTCGGAGCCCCTCAGAGGCTCTGAGCAGCCACTCCAAGAAGGGTGGTTTTCCTATCCTATCATCTGGTAGCTCTGACTTAGTGCAGATGGCTGGGGTCAGAGGTCATGCATGGTGTGGCTGCAGAGATGGAATCTCTGTGACACCCATGGGGCTGTCGCCTTGTTGTCTGTTTGCAGACTAGAAGCTGAGCTGCTACCTGTGCAACTGGAGCTCCTCTAAGGGCCAAGGGTCGCTAGGGGCGGCTCCCTCCTGCCTGTCTGGACTTGCATGACATTGAACAGGGAGGAGACGGTGGGCAGGGCGCTGGCAGGTGGCTCGTAGGGTAAGACTTTCCAGCCATGAGGTGGAGTCAGGGGCCACTTCTCTCCTAGAAGGCAGCAGCTCCTGGCCAGGTGCATGCTAACTCTTCTCAGAGGGAGGCTGGAGGGATGGGACAAGCACCCCGAGGGGCCGAGCTGGCCAATTATATGAATGACAAATGGAGAAGGGATGATTTACACTGGTATCTGGGGAATGCTTAGGAGGTACTACCCAGGTCAGGCCTGAGTCTTGCTCCTCTCGCAGCCGCCTTAGAGAGGAGAGGACCCATACAGAGGGGGGGGAAGAGGGGGGAGGCGTGAAGCATGAGAGACACCTGCCCTCCTCCAGGTTAGGCCACTGTGTTTTGAACCTAAGATTCAGGAGGGAGTAGGGAGGGAGGAGAGTAGTAAGCAATTGGGCCTCCGCCTCCCTGGACAGCCCCCTGTGATACTTTTAATTGTTAGGTACTGACTCACCCCACTTCAAAGGCCTTGGCCTTGGTTCAGCTATTTAACCAGCTGCACAGCGCCTGCCCCTCTGGAACTCTGCCTGTGGAGAGCTGAGCCCTACCTGCAGACCTTCGCCTCACCTGGGCAGGTACCGCTTCCTCCTCGCCAGTCCACACCAGCTGAAGAGCCGTCCCCAAGGGCTCCTAGGCCCTGCTGCCTACTGCTCAGGGATGCCTGCCCCCTGTGTCTTTGCTCCAGACATGACCGAGCAGGTGCCCCTGTGGCATCACTACCTGTTGGCCATCCAGTCGCGGGAGTCACCCCGTGTCCAGGACTACCAGAGAGCGGAGAACATCTTGCTCACTGTGCTGGAGCGTGTCCATGCCTTGGACCCCCGCTTCCTTGTGGACTATTCTCGAGACCTGGAGGCCTTCCAGTTTGCCCTGCGCTCCTCAGAGGACCCGCTGGATGTGGAGGTGCCCCTGGGGGTGGACGCCGAGGCTCTCCTGGTTGAGGAGTCAGAAGCCACTGAGCCAGGAAATGGCCCCGCAATCTGTCGCCTGGGTGTCCTCAAGGAAGCATCTGGCCTGGAGCCATGGATGACTGATGATGTCTTCAGCGCCTCATCAGAGAGCAGAGACAAGTGCTGTGGCCACATTGTACCCAGTAAAGTATTGTGTGTCCTTAAAGATCTTCTGGTGGCTGCTATTGTACACTGCAAGCACCACAACCTCGTCCCACCAGGTAACAGCAAGGTGGGGAGTGGTGCATGTATGTGTGTGACCACTGTGTTGGAGGGCTCAGGGTATCGACTGGCCCATGGGGTCTGCATACAGGTTCCTGTGTGTGTGTGTGTGTGTGTGTGTGCGTGTGTGTGGTGTATGTGTGTATTCGCTGTGCATACGAGTACAGTGTGAGTTTCATTGTGTGTTGGGGGCCCATGTGTGTGTGTTTGTGTGTGTGTGTGTATTCCTTGTGCATATGAGTACAGTGTGAGTTGGCATTGTCTGTTGGGGGCCCCGTGAGCCAGGAGACTTGCTCTGGCCCCTGAACCCCCAGACTCCCTGAGAAAACAGGTTGTGAATCACATGTGACCTGTTTCTGCATGGTGCTTTGGGGGAAGACATTTTAACGAATGTCACTTTATAAATGTCTGAGAGTTTAGGACAAGCTGTGGTTTTGCTGGCTAGCTTGCCACACAGGGTCTCTGGCAAGGTTTTAGGAATTCACTCTGCTACCTGTTACAATCTGTGGTGGTGATGCTTAACGCCTGTCCCCACTTCAGCCTCGGTCACCATCGGTCAGACTGTATGTGAGTCAGGATGCAGACACATGCTAGTGTGCATGCATATGAGTATGTGGAGGTGTGAACAGACACGAGGACACATGTGAATGCATACGTGTGAATGTGTGCCTCTCTATATATACACAGGCATGTGTGCATGCCTGCTCCAATTTAGGACTGAAATGCTAACTGGTACATTAAGACCCAGACTGGGTATTTTCAAATATGGCAGGAACCCAGCCTCAGTCTCTTGTGGGACATCTTGTTTATATAATCCGGAGCTTTATATATCGGAGCTTCAGATAGGTCTCAGCATGACCAGAACTAACCAGTCTCTTTACACAAAGGTGACTTCAATAGTAGGTACAGCCTGTGATAAGCAAGAAGATTGGGGACCTAAGTGAAGACACTTGTCCTCTTGGGTTCAGGTATTGAACGTCAGGTTGATAGGGCATTGGAGGCCAAAAGAGAATGTCCTGTTTTTCTTGGAGGAGACAGACACATGATGGTGGCAGTTGCTATTTTCTCATATGTTTGTCTTCCCAAGTCAACTTCCTGGTATTTATACTATGTCGTCAGCGAATGGGTAGTTGCCTCCCCTAAGGGCAGTAACATGCCTGAGATCCCTAGTGTGTGGAGTCTCGGCCTATCTGCATTTCCAGGGACAGTGGAGCCTGGGGCAGTGGACTGCTGTTCCTTTCCAGGGCCCTGGGAAAGGGTGTCTAGCAGAGCCCACAGCTGGGCACCTAGGTTTCAGTCTGGGCTGCAGGACTCAGGAAGCCCTTGGGCTCTTAGGCTTCCAACATTAGGGGTCAGCTTCTGCGGGCAGTCCCTCCCAGACCTGCTAGGCCAGGTGTCCTGGAGCAGACTGACCTTCGGTGGCCAGAGACTGTTATTAAGTGTCTGGTGTTTTGCATCTCATTGGGCATCTTACATGGTCATCTCTTGAACCCTCTAATTCAGCAGGACCATTCCTGCCTTTTTGCTTGACCTAACACGGTCATTGCACTGCCAGCTGGACCTGGCTTCTGCAGGCCACACTATTTTGCTGAGGCACAGACCTATGGGGTAACTAGGAGATTTCCAAGTTATGGCCCATCAAGGACAGTGCAAACCTCTAGGCCCCACATGCATAACCAGATTGCTTCCTGACTGAGAAAAGAGACCCCATAGCCTAGGCCCATTCCTGCTGCTGTGGCTGAGCTGGGCCCATGGGACATTCCAGGCATTGCTTCCAACACATACCTTAAAAGGGAAGCTATTGCTGGTGACAGGGTTCAGCTATCCACTCCCTGGAACCGGTGAGACCAGCCAGGCCTGGCTTAGAGGTAGCCTGCTGAGAACAGGTGTGGCTGGCTGTCTTCCAGGTTGCCATTTCACAAATAAAATGTGTGACTAGAGGAAGACAAGGAGACATTTAAATGCTGAGCCGAGAGGGTCCCCTCCCCCTTCACGGGGAAACTGAGGCTCATGCAGGATGGAGGATTCCAGAGGTTGCCTGCAGATCATGGGAGCTGAAGGGATACACAGCAAGGCCCAGCTCTTTCCTTGCAATGGAGGCTCTGTTACAAGGCTTGGGCTGGGGATTCTGTTTTGAGCACACCCAGCTCCCAGACAATTGGCTGTTCTGGCCTCTGACCCAGGTCCCTCAATGGACATAGACAAATAGCGCTGGGGTAGGAGGGGAAACAGTTCCACCCTGAGCCTGTGTGATGGCGTGGGTGTCTTTGTTATCCCCCTCACTATCTCTGTTGCTGATTTGTTTTGAAAGAAAGGGAACGCTGAAGTAGAAGGCTCCTGGATACACCAGCAACCAGCCCTGTCACTCCTGAATGTTCCCTCTTAGGGGGCCTAGGGGTTCATGATAGGGACATGAGCTCTGGGTGAGGTCTCAGTAGGGAGAGGAGAGAGAAGTCTCTCAGCCATAATGTGTCATTTATCAGGTAATGGAGGTAACCAATTCCTGAAGTGTTAAGTAGATACAGACCTCATCATACAGAATGTTCAGGCTTAGCCTGGATTTCTGGGTCATGGCAGCCTGGAAACGGGGTCACCCAGTACCTCCTCTCAGGATACCAGCGCCTTTCCCAACATGGGCAGTTCTCTCCCATGCACCTGATCCTAAGCTTTTCCTGTCCTTTTTTGCCAAGTCCCACCTGTCTGGTAGGAGGACCAGCATGCATGCATGCATTGGTGGCTCTGACCTAAGCTGTTAGGGAGGCTCTTGGTGTAGGGGATGCAATGGGCACAAGCTCACCAGCTCCTCAGCAGAGGTCCAGCCTGGGATTGATACCCCCAGCTTTGTTACTACTCAGGTGAGCTGGGTTATCATGTCTGTTCTCCCTGGCCACAGCTGGCTGGAGCAGGGATGTGAGTCTGTAGACACCGCAGGTGACACTATAGCTAAAGGCTGTCCTTTGGAGTTATCAGTGTCTGGGGGGTACAGAGTCCCTGGAATGGGATGCTAGGCCCAAGAGCACCCTGTTGACTTTCCTTAAAGACTGGAAAGGTTCGGAATGAAGCAATGAGATGTCTTTATCACAGCGATTTCCCAAAAGAGCTGCAGGCTCAGAGCCGCCCAGGGAGGCAGGGGAACTCCACCGTTCCTGCTCCTCACACTCCAGCTTTAAGCACCATACATGTCCAGCGCTTCTCCTTGGGACTTAGTCTCTCTCCTGGCTCCAGCCTGGACACTGAATGGAGCTGACTTGAGCAGAGGTGGAACAGACAGGGGGCAGATCCCACAGGTCCAGGAGGTGTGGGAAGCAGGCTCAGGCAACAAGACTGAGGGAGGGGCCTAGCAGACAGAAGGCTCATGAGGGAAGGTGTTGGTATGAAGGATGCTGTGACATAGCTCAGCTGGCATCGCTCCATGCGTAGGGTTGTGCAATGGTTCCTATGGGCAGGTAGAGGAGCCGCAGATACCGGAAAGGGCAGTCATGACAGCAGGGAGGGTGTTCCAGACCAAAGCAAGTTTAGGCCCAGAAGAGGGGAGCTAGATTGATGGCAGGTTGTTGCAGGCTCTTTGAATGCTGCTAACCTGAAGGAAGGGCAGCTGCACCTGTCCCTGCTGGTGTCCAGCGGCTGGAGGAAGATCCGCTTCAACGTTGTGCCTGTGGTGAGGAAGAAGCACAGGGTGCCTGCCTTGGAGCGGGCCCAGTTGAAGCCTGGATTCCCTGAGGGCATCTTGAGAAGAATTGCTAGCCACGGGGTGGACCTGGTACCAGCTAATGCCCAGCACTGGAGGTAAATGCCACTCTGGACCTGAGGGGAGGGAGAAACACCTTGATGCTCCCTGAGCCTCATGCAGGAGGATCTGAGGGATTCTTGCCTGCTTCTGCCCTGTGGATATCTGTGTCATGCTGAGGTTTCTAGAATCTCTGGGGCAGTTCTAGTGTTTAATGACTCACAGGGAGCTTTGGGGAGGACATGGCTGGAACATCTTCTGCAAGGAGGTGACCAATAGCATAAAGCTGTGATGAGATATCAATGTGGAAGGTGGTGTGGGAGGGGGTCTTTCACCAATAGCCAGCTAAACTCTAGCAGAGAGGTTGTCTAATGTCCTCACACAGCGAGGATGCTCACACAGCAAGGATGTTCACACAGTGAGGATGCCAATACATGAGAACACCCATACAACAAGGATGTTCACACAGTGAGGATGCTCACACAGTGAGGATGCCCATACAGTGAGGATGCCAATACATGAGAACACCCATACAACAAGGATGTTCACACAGTGAGGATGCTCATACAGTGAGGATGCCCATACAGTGAGGATGCTCACACAGTGAGGATGCTCACACAGCAAGGATGCTCGCACAGCAAGGATGTTCACACAGTGAGGATGCTCACACAGTAAGGATGCTCACGCAGTGAGGATGCCCATATAGTGAGAACACCCATACAGCAAGGATGCTCACACTGATAAAAGTAACTTGGGCTTGTTAATACCTTTCACTTGAAGTGGCATTGCCAGATTTACAGAGCCCTTCTCAGAATGTTCCCCAACTTGAGATGTTTAGTTATAGATGTTTCCTTCTGTGTGCTGGCCCTTATCTCCAGCCCTGACTTCTTTAAGTCCCCTGAAGCCTGTGAGTTCAGTGAGGGCTACTTGCTACCAACTCAGTGTCTGTGAGAAGGTGAAGGGGACAGAAGCTCAGCCAGCAGGACTCAGGGCCTGGGATCCATCCAAGACTGACGTCACTGGCACTCCCCTATAAGACCATAGTGATTCTGCTGGGGGACTTACAAAATGTTCCCATGCCCAAGGTGCTGCCATCTTGGAACCAAGTTGCTCCTTATAAGTGACATTTATAAGCTGCTGTGACATTCTGAAGCCTTTGCAGAGCTCTGTGGGTCCCATACCCTGCATCCTTGCTGAGTAAGCACCAGCCCACCAAGGCAGATGAAGGGTGGGGCCGAGTAGAATATGGCTTTCCTGTTGCCCCACCTCTGCCCACCCTTTAGGACTAAGACTCACAGGGTGTGGAGTCTGGTTCAGACCCAATGATGGTTCAGCAAACACAGCAGTGAGGGCCTGTGATGTGCTGGGCCCTGTGCTAAGGGTCCTAGATGAAGACCCTCACATATTCTCCACCCTCTGGCTCCCATGGTGGGCAGGGGACTTTGGTTTCCCTAATACACCCTGGAGTGGAGCCCACTACCCCCTGCCAGCCTGGAACGCCACCAAACCTCAGTCTAAATAAAGGGTGGGCTTGCTGAGGTCTCCCACAATCCCTGCAATCTTTGATGGGGAGTCTGAACCACAGATGTTCAAGCTAGCAAACAAAATCAGGTCATGGAGCCCCAGGATGGCCACGGTAAGAGTATGACCCCCCTATGGGACTCACAAGGTTCTAGTATTGGGGTGCAGCCACCACCTGCTTTTTCTTTCGGGTGGTACACAGGGTGCTGGGCACTGTGAACCCCAGACCTGACAGGTGGGTCTGGCTTTCAGGATCTCCACTGGCTACCTGCTCAGCCGCCTGCTTGGTGCACTAGGCTCCTTCCCTGGTCACCGCCTGGACAGCCTCTCCATCCTCGACCGGGTGAACCTAGAGAGCTGGCGAGGTAGCAGCCAGAGCCCCGGCCTAACTTTTGACCACTTGAAGGTAGGCACGGTAGCTCACCACCTGCCTTGCTCTGTCGCTCACATCTGTGACTAGACAATAGAGGGCAGGGACCCCCTGGGTGTGTCCCTCACACCAGCTCCATGATGAGCAGCCACAGGTACTGTGAGGACTCCAGGTTCACCTGAGGAAGAGACCACAGCCCACGAGGTCTCGTAGGCATGGCTGTAGAGTGGTGCCATGGTGCTGGCACCATGCTGGCCTTGGCCATTCCTAGACAGGTGTCATGGGAGGACTTGCAACGGAAACATGACTGGGTTGGGCCACACAGGGCTGGACCTCTCCCCGGCACGAGTCCTCTCATCAGATTCCCCTATGGACTGGCGCCAACTGGGTACCCATGGGAGCACTGGCTCCCTTCCTATGCTCCCTGGGGCAGGACAGTCACATCACATCTACATCCTGCTATGGATGAAGAACAAGTAAGGTTCCATCACCCCTAGCCCACGGGGCAGTAAGAAGCAAGTGGGTAGAGCTGTGAAGTCTTGGGATCCCCCCCCCCCGGGATGTGTGTTCACGATGGAGAGGACCTTCTGCTTGGTCCATGTTGTCAGATTCTGGCTCTGGGGAGTCAGTCTGCTGTCTCAGGCCTCTGCCCAAGGTGGGGATCCGGTTTCCAGTGGCCACTGGGGTCTGATACACAGAGGATCCCTAGATGAACTGAGAGATGAGGAGGAAGACAGTCTGAGGACCCAGAAACGCAGTTGGGTAATGGGGGTGGTGATCTAGTAAGAACCTTGGAGCAGAAAGGAGGAGGCGGAGGAGGAGGAGGACTTCTAATGCCCTTAGGGCTGGTCTACAAAGATCAGTGGAGGGGCATGGAGGAAGCCTCAGAAAACCCGAGGGAGTTCTGAAGTTGACCAGAGTTCAGCAAAGGCTGAAAAGGGAGGCCCAGAGGAGAGAGGGAGGGGCAGAGAAGGTGATGGGAGCTCCAGAAGCTGCTAGGGTGGCAGATATCAGAGGAACTCAGCATTGGAGATGTTGAGGAGGGTTGGCGGATGTGAGCTGGCGCAGGGCTAGTGGACGGCAGGTGGTGAGGAGCCGCTCCAGCCGCCCCTTGACAGGTCTGACTTTGTGTCCTGCAGACAGTGCTGTTGTGGGCCTCTGTGCTCTTCCCAGCACCCGAGGACTGGATGGACCTGCAGGGCGCCGTGTACCGTCTGCTGGTGGTGCTGCTCTGCTGCTTGGCTACCAGGAACCTGCCCCACTTCCTGTACCCGGAGCACAACTTGCTGCAGGACAGCGGCCTGGACCTCGGCACCATCTACCAACACGTGGAACACTTCGCCAGCCAGCCCGAGGAGTCCTTACGAATCCATGTCACCCACCTGGGCCACAGCCGTCCACCACGCATTGACAATGGAGTCAAGGCACTCCTGCAACTCCCTGCCAGTGACCCTACATACTGGACCACTGCTTACTTTGATTTTCTGCTTGATAAGGTGGGTGCAGTTGTTTCATGGGGGGGAGTGGCTTAGAGTCCTGGTGTTGAACCCTGACCACTCTCTCCCAAGTCAGGAACTCAAGGATAGCTGTGGTAAAACCAGAGTTCTAGGAGAGGCCCCATGGGTGTAAGGTTGCTCTCTGGAAGTAAGGGCAGAGTGCCTGAGATTGCACCCGTGTTCCACAGAATTATCTTAAACCACCCAGAAGATGCCCAGAGCCCTCTCTACTTTGGGGCTTTGACTTTCCCTGGACCTTCTGGGTTCAATTTCCTGTGTATTGCTGGACTTGGCATTTTGGGAGTCACACCCTTTAGGACCTTATGTTCTCTGGCCTGCTGTTTCGGGGTGTCTACCCACTGTCCCTTCTACACCTATAGAGCCCATTGACCCCCGACAAAGGCAGGGACTCATCCACCCAGGCCCGAATACTGCCTCCAAAGCATGCCTGACATTTCTCGGTCAGGAATGTGCAGG
The DNA here is from genome assembly GCF_037038515.1 of Microtus pennsylvanicus. NCBI lineage: Eukaryota > Metazoa > Chordata > Mammalia > Rodentia > Cricetidae > Microtus > Microtus pennsylvanicus. Next base: position 27,333,599 of record NC_134595.1, read on the forward strand.
GAAAAAGCCTTCAACCACTGTTAGTGGGACCTCCCTGGGGGAGGGATCATTCCTGTGTCAGGGATACATTGTGTGAGATAGGGCTGTTGGAGGAGGGGTGCTGGGGTGGTCCACGTGCCGGGGTGACGGACCAGGTAGGGTGGTCAGAGAGGATGTCTGAAACAGGTGCCGCCTGGCTGCCTGTGACCCTCTGTCCCTGCCCACTGCAGTTCCAGGTCTTTGACATCCAGGATAAGGACAGAATCTCAGCCATGCAGAACATCTTCCAGAAGGCCAAGAGCATGGGAAACGACCATAACTGAGCTGGGCGGGCAGGTCCAGTCTCTACCAACCTGCAGAGCTCCCTGGAACTTCTGGGAAGGAAATGGGGAATCAGAGATATTTCTTTGAGGGACTGGTGGAGGGACTTGGTCCCTAAGGACTCCTGTGCAAGGGATGGCTGTGAGACTCCAAGTGCCTGGCACTGTGGTCTTGAGGCAGCTGCCATGTTCCAGACTGGGACTGTGGTGGGTGGTTGTTTGCTTCCCAGAGACCCATGGATCCATCCATTCGACAGTCAGAACAGATATAGGCAGGAGACAGCAATGGGTGTTTGCTCTGCCTCTGCTCCACACAACTCCTGGGATTGAAATACTGTGTGTTCAGTGTTGAATACATTCGTGCCCCCGTGTGCCCTGTGGAGAGGACCCCCCCCCCCGCTCTCTGTATCTTTTTGCAAATATAGACTCCTAAGACTCTGAAAGGCTTGAGTGCAAAGATGATGTCATTTCAAACCTTCTCCACCCTCAGGTAGGGATTGTCCCCCTGGACAGATGTCCTTTCTCTCCAGGTCAGAAGGAAATGGAGCTAGAAGAGGGACTTCCACAGCCCTCCTTACCCCTATACTGGTTTGACCTACTGTTCTGTCTCTGGAGGAGTGTCTCCTGTTCCCAGAATCCCGTGATTCGTGTCTTCTCATTAGCTTGAAGCAACTTCCCTGGAGCCCCAACTCAGAAACATCTCTTCTCTATTGTCTTTGGCCCTTGGTGACATTTACTCTTTGACTTCAGAACTGCAGACTGCACCCCAGGCTCTGAGGAGAGAATCCAGGTCCTATATGTGGGCAGATCATCCAGTGTCCCAGTGTCCTCCAAGGACTGATAGCATTGTCAGAGTAGCTATACAATGAGCAATGCTCAGAGCCTCTGAATGTTGTGGGACCAGGGCCTGAGCTATCATCAGCACAAGGGAAATGCCATGTTGTCTCCAGAGTGGGACTGAAGTCAACCCAGGCCCACCCTGGCCACCTCCTTGGGGATGAGTATAAGTCACAATGGCTGCACTTACCAGAGATGAGAGATTATGAGCACAGGAAAGGCCAAAAGGACACAATTTTTTTAGACATATTCTTACTATATATAATGCATGGGACTCTCTAAACAGGCCAGGCTATCCTCAGACTCTTAGAGATGTCTGTTTCTATCTCCTGAGTGCAGGAATTAAAGGTGTGCACCACCACGCCCAGGTAAAAGTTTTTAGAATTATATTCTGCATATATATTTTGCTTATACTGGTGTGTATAACAATGTGTGTGTGTGTGTGTGTGCACCTGTGCGCATACACACATGAGTCCATGGTTTTTGTGTGAAGGTCAGAGAACAACTTGGAGGAGCTGGTCCTTTCCTGCTCCTATATGGGTCAGTCCAGGGATGAACTCAGGACTTCACCCACTCAGCAATCTCATCAGTCTTCAAGGGAATATATTGAAACTATCCCTAGTCCACTTCCCTTTAGATAGTCTACCCAAACACACCCCAGAAGAGTGTAGGAGCAGAATGCAACACTCCTTAAAGTGTACCTCAACGACCCCAGTAAGAACCAGGTGGACTTCCGTGAGCATTGGGAAGATGCTGTGTTAGACATGTGACCTATGGTAGGACAGGATGACAGGGCCTCTGGAACGTGCTCTGTAGGCACCAGTACAGGAGGCATACCCTCTCTGGCCCCATTAGAAGGGAGGTCAAGAAATGGTGTGTTGGAAGAGGACCGTGTAAGATCTGGCCAAAGCTAACCCTTCTGCTCTGGTACGAGACAGACCGCGGGAGAAACGCTACAAAAGGGTTCTGTGATGTTACCATGCAGATCAGGGCCAGGAAGGCTCGCTGGCAAGTTCTCCAGTGTCTTACACAGGTGTCCAACTTTTGACATTTCAACGTGACATTATGGTCTACAAATAAGCTGGGTTCCATTCACATGGTCCATGGGCCACAGGTTGGACATGCCTACAGGCTTACAAAATGCCCTCATTCCATAATTCAATCAGGGCGAATCTTTGTATCTTCTCAAGGTCAGACACACAGGCAAAACCCTTGGGCTCAGAGGCCCAGCAGAGGCTGGGACTTTGTCCTACCTGCCTTGGTGCTTGGTGACCTCTCTGGATCTTGAAGACTTTCTGCACCTCACCTACAAATGCCCATCAACTAAGTGACTATGATGATTATCACTTCTGAGTGGGAACAGTAAACAAGTGGCTTCTACGGCAAGTTTGTGTTGTAGTAGGACCACAGGGTCAGTGATATGTGGATCCCTGCAAGCCCCAGGAAGGAGCTGAGGCCCTGGAGCAAGGGATTGTCACACACAACAGGAGGAGCCCGATGCACCATGTGACCCTGTTCCCACTGCCACAGGCCCCGTGTGCCTTGGCAGGGGTAGAAGACGATGAATGCAGCATTCTGGAGGACAATGGATGCGATCTATCTGGGACCAGTCAAGCAAGCCGAGGAACAGATAAGTTACAAGAACAGCGGCTTGTGCATCTCTGTCATCATGCCTGATGACCAGGACCTCCCCCTCACCTCATGCTGGCCTTGGTGACTTCGCTGGGCACTCAGACTCCTGGAAGGCAGCAATGAGGAGCGGTTTTCCCAGAAACAGAGCTTCAAGACAAAGAATTATTCCTTAACGGAAGAGACAAGAGGCCCATGGGAAACACGCAGAAATAAGGAAATTACAGGGGTGAAGGTGAGTGCAGATGACATCCAAAGTAAGTCCTCAGGAAAGCCCAGAAGTCTCCATACCCCACGAGGACCCACAGAACGTGTGGGCACCCGGAGGGAGGTATAATCGCCTCCCTCTCAGTACCTGACAGGAAACAAATCAACAAGTGTGCAGCGCTCCGGAAGAACTGTCACCAGCAGCCTGACTGCTTCTGGAGAAGCCTGCCCTGCTCAATAAGAGTGGGTTTTAGTGCATTTACACAGAGCTAAAATCCATACACAATAGTCTTTCTGATCTCAATAGACACAAATTAAAAATAAAAACAGAGTGGATAGACTGAATTTCCTCCAAATATTTAGAAATTATACATAAATCAGAATAATCTATGGTTCTAAGAATAAGTCCCAGGAAAAAAAAGTCATCAAATATTTTGACTTGGGTGGCCATGGAAACACTGCCCATCGAAGCTCGGAGACAAAGCTGAGGCAGCGCTCGGAGAGAGGACCTTAGCTGGAAACATCTAGAAGAGACGCTGCATTTCCAAATCAACTTCTTACGCTTCCGGTGTAGGAAGCAGGAAACCAAGATACGGGCAAGAATTACCAAAATTTCAAAGAAGGGCCGGTGAGATGGCTCGGCAGATAGGAGTGTCTACTGCCAAACATGGTGACCTGATTTCAATTCCCAGGACCCCCACAGGAGGAAGAGAAAACCAACCCCTGCCAGTTGTCCTCTGGCCTTGACACATGGTGGCATGTACACACACAGGCGTACACAGGCACAAAGAGAGAGAGAGAGAGAGAGAGAGAGAGAGAGAGAGAGAGAGAGAGAGAGGATAAATAGAATGTAGAAAAGTTTAAATGAGTAAATTAAGACCACAAGAGATCAAATGAGGAGCACAGTGCAGTAGACATGATCAGAGGACAGACAACAGAGAAAAGGCAGGACAAGCAAACACTGCCGTTTTGAAAAGACAGATAAAATCAATATTTCTGGCAAGGCTGATGAACAGGAAAAAGAGGAGAAAATATACGCCGCTAATAGAGAGGATGCTGAAAGAAAAATCGCTACAAATCTGTAGACATACGAAGTCAATGAAGGGACGCTGTGAGTGACTTCGTGCTAGCACACTTAGCAGCCGAGATGGAAGCTAACGTGCCATGGGTAGTACAATTCTCAAAACTGACGCGGAAGGAAGATGACATCTAAAGAACCCATATCCAGTCAGGTCTCAGGGGGCTGAGGCAAGCAGAGGGCAAATTCGGGGCTAACTCAAGCTCTGTAAGGAGACCTTGTCTCAAATGGAAAAAGGAGGGAGTCAGGAAGAAAGGGAAGGAGGGAGGGACGGAAGGACTCACATGTGTTGAAAAAAGTTTTAAATTTCTCTGTTAGGAAAGTTTCCATCCGTACGTCCTGGGTCGTTGAATTCTACTAGACACATGAGGGCAAGAAAATATTTCTATTTCCAGATAAGCTTTATCAGAAAATAACAGAGAAGACAGTGTTGTTTAAATCATAACCATAATACCTAAGAAGTCCTGCACAGTAGCTAAGGGTGGGAATGTTGTGAGCTCCCCGCTGACAGCAAAATCAGTAACTGCGGTAGACAGGAACTACAGAAAACCTGCTCCTGGTATCATTCATAAACTGAATATACACACACCAAACAGATAAAAATCTTAAAATTCAAATATTCAACACTTTCTCTAAGACTGAAGTTCTCCTAACCATTTTTTTTTTTTTTTGCAATGGCTTTATGATCCTCAGCAAGGTGAGGAAGAAAGCCGGAGAAAAGGGTACACATTTGAAAAGATGTATCAATGTCCTCATTCAGAGGCAACTTGATTATCTACTTAGAAAAGCCAAATAAATATACAAAGAAGTCATTAGAAGTATGAGCCTAGTAAGGTCAGTAAATGCAAGACTAATATAAAACACCATATTAAAAAGAAACAGTTGGAAATGAAAAAAATACCATTTATAATATCAATAAACTCCTTAGAAATAAATTTAACAAAAAGATATATGCAAGACCTCTACAGTGAAAATCTGAAACATTGTTTACAGAAATTTAAAGTCATCTAAATTAATGCTCATGAATTCAAAGTTTATGGTATTTCTAAGATTCCTACTCTTTATCCAATCAAAATCCCAGAAAGCTATTCTGTAGAAACAGACAAAATAAGCCCAAGATTCATGTGAAAATTCAAAGGTTTTAGAATAAGAAAATTCTCTGTGGGTGGGTGTGAAGAGGAAGAGAGAGAGAGAGAGAGATTGCAAGATTGCGAGATTGCTTCGTAGTCAGACTTACTGGTGGCTGCACATTTTGAGATAAGGTCAATTGACTTCGGACCAAAAAAGCAGGCAGAGTAGAATAGACGCCAGAAATCAATCCACAAATACGTAGTTGATGACATTTGCCAAGCTGGCGGGTCAACTGAATGGAGAAAGCAAGGTTTGTTTAACAAGCGTACCGTTGGGACAACTGGGAACGGCTATGGATAAATGCCCTTTGCCCCATGTCCACACCATGGAACAAAGGAGAGACCTACACTGTCACTCCAAAAGAAAAGACAGAAATATCTGTAACGGCCTCAAAATAGAGAAGACCTCTGGAGCAAGATACAAACAGCTGAGATCACAGAAAGAAAACTCATAGGGCTTTGCCAACATTAAACAGACCCGCTCTTTGGAGCCATCAGTAGGAAAATAAATAGGTGAGCCATAGCACAAGGAAACCCTTGGCACACAAACATCTGGGTCGAGGATACATTTTCTAAAGTCTATTATGGAGCTGGAGAGACAGCTCAGTGGGTTAAGTAGTCACTAGGCAAGCATGGGGACCTAAGTTTGGACGCCCAGTAGCAGCATAAGAGCTGGGTACAGCTGTGCACACCCATAATTCTGGGAAGGGGCAGAAACGAGTTTGCTGGGCAGTCAACCCAGTCGAAATGTGAGTTCTGGGTCCAGTGAGAGAGGCAGTCCCAAAATTAAGGTGGAGAAACACGGGTAGAAGACATTCCAGAATTTACCTTTGGCCTTCATATGCACCTGTGTAGACAAGTGCACCCCACCACACACACACACACACACACACACACACACACACACACACACGGGAACTCAGTGACTATTAAAAACCGGCAACACAAAGAGGAACACCTACTGAGTGAAATATTTGAACTGACACGCCTCTAAAGAAGGTTTGCAAGTGGCTAGCAGCACAGTCTCCAGGGGAGGGTACAGTTTAACGCAGTTAGTTTGACAGTTGCTTAGAACAAAAGGATGCCAGTCACCTGGGCAAGGATGTGGAGTGACCGAAGCTCGTAGGCACAGTATCTCCTAGTCGAGGTAGCCTGCAACTGAGATCCTTGTCATTTTCTCAAAATAAGTGAAAGCAAACACCACACGAAGCCTTGAATCAGGAGGCCCCTACTGCTGTGTTTATCAAAGCCCCACACTGGAAATGAATCAGGTGGCTGTCGTCACTGGCAGGTCAAAAGACAGAATTTCTACAGTGCGGTCATGCACTCAAGGACAGTCAGGCACACGTGTGCAGAAGGTCCAAGATGCTGGGCAGGCTTTCATCAGAGAATGTGTGTGGTACGGGGTGCCACAGCTGATCTGCAGGACCAGAGCCAGGGGATCTTCCACTGGGTGATTCCTGAGTCCATTCTCAGCCAAACCACTTGTGTACCTTAGTGTGCCTGCCTCTCGGGAGATCAAGTCAAGATAGGACAAAGGCCAGGCTCCAAGTGATCACCTGGCCCTGGGCATTCTGAGCCCTGAGCTCTTCTGAATCCTCTCCAAGAACCCCCTCCTTGCTCTGCTCTAGGCCCCTGTGTGGCAGTGATCACAACTCTGCTGTGACTGTGTCTGGTGTCTCTTAAGACTGTCCCTTCTGGTCATCAGGAGCCACAGGGCTCTGTTGGCTCAGGAACCTATTCCACAACTGTGACCAGTTGTACTAGGGATGTGGACATAGCCAGGCCAACCATTCTCTGCCAGGGGGTGCATAACTACTGGCAACCTGGTAAGAGGGGGCTCTTTAGCCTTGGTAAGAGGGGTGCCCTCCAGCCTTGATAAGTGGGGAGTTCTTCAGCCTTGGTATGAGGGGTGCCCTCCAGTCTTGGTAAGTGGGGGGCTCTTCAGCCTTTGTAAGAGGGGTGCACTCCAGTCTTGGTAAGAGGGGCTCTCCATCCTTGGTAAGAGGGGGACTCTTCAGCCTTGGTAAGAGGGGCACCCTCCAGCCTTGGTAAGTGGGGGGTTCTTCAGCCTTGGAAAGAGGGGGGCCTCTCCAACCTTGGTAAAAGGGGTCTCTGAGTATAGCTGCTGAGTGTGCTACAGGTCTGAGTATGCAGGACAACTGAGCCAGAATTGAGGTTTAGGAAACAGTGAGAGCAGGGAACTGGGCTTCAGGGGTCCCCTCAGGTGAATATCAAACCTCCGTGGGGAGGGCCAAGGATGTGGGCCTTCATGGTTATGAGTTTTGTTTCTGCGTGTTTGCGGGTGTCTTGTTTTTATGAGAGGGGTTCCTTGTAGGTTCACTTGAAGACAGCATTATGAGAGTGTGTTTGGAGACTGAGTGACATCTGGAAACTGAAAGCAGTATCCTTAGACCCGGGAAAGGATCTGTGTGTGAGCTCCAGAACAATCAAGTCTCCTCAAAGGGCCACACTGGGGCCATGCAGGCAGCTGAGGGTCCCCGGTTCTCTCTTCCACACCCAATTTGACACAAAGAAGAGGCATGACTGGCACTTTATTGATTCTTCCCAGAGGGCAGCGGCCTTTACACTGCAGTGCTATTGGATGGTGATTACCACCCTGTGTCCACAAGGTCCCATCTGAGGGGAGACGGGCAGCTTCACGCTGTTCCTTCCCACCTCGCCGGGCTGTGTCAGCAGCTTTGTGTCCCCAGGCCTGGTGGCCTTGTACTATCTTTTAGTTCCTGTGATACTTCCAGCCGCTTCAGGAGTGCATAGTCCGGTGAAAGTTTGCTCATAGCTTGTTCTTAGGACAATGTTGCAGGGCTTCTCTCAGGGCCTTGGCCAGGAGGTCCACATTCTCTGTGGTGGCATTGGAGCCCAGCAGGCCAATCCGTAGCACCTGGCAGGCATGGAACAGAAAGATGTCAATCTCTGTTTGTAGCCCCTTCCCCAATAGGAGCTGGTCAGGGTAGGGTGTATTTACCACATGGGAACACCATCCATCTGGTATGCAGGAGGGAAGTGGTTTCATGCATGCCACACAGTGGCCAGAGCCAGCCTTCCCTTCTGTCCCCAAAACATAGAGAGCCCATGGGTGGGACCAGGGAAGGTCCCTCAGAGACAGAGTGAACCTGGTAAAGCTGATGTGTGACTTTCCTACTGTGTGGAGAGGGTTGAGGATATTCTACCTGAGGTGCTGTTCTGGGCCCTGCAGTGACCCACACGGGTGGGGCCTGTGCAGCAGAGCTCAATACAGGGTGTCTAGTGCCTCTGGCGCTCCAAGCGCCTCCTTACCTTCTCCTCAGAGGGCCCAAGGCCACCAGAGATTTCAATATTGAAGTGGTCCAGCACATAGCTGACGATGTCCCTCCAGTTGTAGCCAGCAGGCACCGTCACCGTGGTGACCGTGGGTAGCCGGATTGCCTGCAAGAAGTGCCAGGCTCAGCCATGTGGGAGGAGGAGGAGGAGCCTCTATGATGAAGCTCAGGTTTCTGGACCTGCCCTGGCTTTTAGAATCCAGAGAAACTTGCCACTTGGCTGGTGGCTCCTGCAGGGAGGGCTCCCTTGGCAGGGAACAGGAGCCATCTGGAGATTGCCAAGGGCCTAAAGGGGTTGCCCCCAGCTTTGGGAGGCTCAAGTCCCACTGAAACATGGCACTTGGTCTCAACAATCGATGGTAGCCTCACCCTCCCCGTTGGACTAGTGTCTGGGTCAACTGGCGGGCTCCCCCTTCCTTTGGCCCTCCTCACCGGGTCCTTCACAAAGAGCTGCAGGCCCAGCTCCTGCAGACGTTTATGCAGATATGCTGTGGCTTCCCTGTGCCTTTGCCAGGAATTCTCCAGGCCCTGCGGGGGGGAAAAGGTGGCTATGACCAGCAGACATGATGGAAGCCCCCCCGGCCCCAGATGGTAGGACCCACAAGGCTTTGTGGCATGGGTACACTGAGGTAACTTCTAGAATCCCAGGCCCTGAGGAGACAAGAGGGTCTAGGCTTGATCAACTTGAGAATAGAGGATATTTTCTGGGTCTGAGAGGGAGAGAGGTGGGTGCCAGCCTCCAATGGGTACCCAGTGGGCTCTGGGGAGATAGGCAGGACACATTTCAAAGTATAGGCTGCCAAATAGGGGAGGTTGGGATTGCAGGCCACACAGGTCTGGTGTGATCAGTCAGGTCCTATTTATTCTGACCCTGGACCTCAAGGAAATGTGATGCATGACCTCTAAGAACTAGTCCTGCCCACTCGAGACCCACAATCACTTCCAGGTCACATCTTTCCAATCAGCTCCTGCCTCCATTGGCCACTGGTTCTGCTTAGCTTCTTAGCACTCCGATCATCAGGCAAAAGCTGCCGGAGTCCACTGAGCTAACCTCTTTCCCAATACTCTTCCTTCTTCCATTTTAGGGTCTCAGTATGTAGACCAGGCTAGCCACAAACTCTAGATCCTGCATCAGCATCCGGAGTGCTGGGATTACAGGTAGGGGCCACCATGCTTGGCTCCCCGTGACTTCTTTCCTTTCCCTGTCCATCTCAACCCTAGCCCTTGCTCCACAGGGATGTCCCCTCAATTCAGAGCCTAAGCCAGGGTGTAGGTGACCATTTAGATCACGGGTCACCACATCTCTAACCCACTCCTCATGCAGCGATTTTTTTGGGGGTGGTCCTAAGAACGCAAACATGATAACCACAGCCCAGGGCCTCATCATGACCTCTGTGGCTAGCAACAGTCAATGAAGGACATCAGGACCCAGAGGAATGCCGTCAGACTTTGGTGGGTGTTTTCTGTCCTGTGACTCTGCACAACCAACTGGGCCTGTAGCCCACACTTCACCTCCATTTCCTGAGACTGGACTCTGTACTGGACACAAGCCCTGACCCGGTCACACCCAGCTGGCCTAGAACCTGCACATGCCTGCAGAGTTCCAACCCCTTCTTGACTCTCCTGAGTGCTGCGGTGGCCCGGTGTGCCCCCAAGGCTTAGGTGGAAACTATCTTGGCTAGCGATACAGAAGCCACAAGGGGTGCTGGCTTGTGTCTGATGGTGGGGTTTATAATGAAACCTAAGATAGCCGGGCATGGTGGTACCTGCTTGTAATCCCAGAACTTGGGAGGTAGATGCAGAAGAATTAGGAATTCAAGGCTACCCTGGAACTCAGATACATAGTGAATTTGAGGCCAGCATGGGCTACATGAGACATTAATTAAAAAAAAATGTCAGAAGCCAGAATAACCTTTTCTTACTCCACCCAGCTCTCTGGCCCAAGTGATGCCTCAGATACGCTATGATGGAGTTAAGTGTAGGCTCTGACCTTGAACTTAGATTTTCCAGTAAGTGTAGGACCTGGCCTTGAACTTAGATCTTCCAGTTTCCAAAAACTTTCAGATGAGTAAATCTAACTGTAAAGCACTCCACGTGTGGCTTTCTGTTAGAACGACACAAACTAAGATAGCCATTGATTTATGAAGCAGCGGCTGCACACACCCCGACCCTGAGACCCCTCTCACCAACCTACCTCTCAGAACCCCCACTCTATTCCAGGGATTCCCCCTCTTTCAGCCTGCCCTGTGCTCTGCTTGGTAACTGAAGGGTCAGATGAGAGTGTCTCTGTCTGTCCTGGGCTCTGTCTTCCCAGTCTTTCCATAGTGCTCCACCCTCCTTGCCGAAGAAGCCGTTCCTTCCCTGGCCCTCCTTAGAAGAACTCCGTCTTTCCAGTTACACTGCAGCTTACCTACTGGGAAGCCTGGGTCTGTTGGCAAACAGCTTCACTGCTGTCTCAGGAACCCTCTTGCCCCCTTTCTCCAGAGCAATCTGAGGGAGTCACGGGGAAGGAAGAATCCCACAGGTGCCCAGTCTGAGGTGCACACAGATTTGAGGGCCTTCCTTCTCTTCCCTTTCTCTTTCTCCTCCCTCACCCCCCACCTCCTTGGGCAGAATTCCCTCTAGTACCTGCTCTGAGATGAGCGCCAGACTCTCCCTCAGGCAGTATAAGCTGATGACAGGCGTGGTGTGGTGAACTCTGAGGAACAACAACAACAAAAGCCTGGTCCAGTATCATGGGAGGGGCTGGGCCAGGAGCTGATTGTCCCATCCCAGCATCTCAGCCTCTATGGCAGGAGCCAGTCATATCTCAGGGACACTTTCCTGTTTCAGAGTCACAGAGTCAAGGATACCAGAGAGGGAAGGCCAACATAGAGCTTGGCAACATGAAGGGAAAGAGGAGAAATACAGAGTGGATCCCCTTGCTACCAAGACTCTATGCTCCCAGGAAGCCAACATTGGACCCTTTGTGCCCACCAGCCTAGCTCCTTCCCTGTTCCTTCTTGGGAAGAATTCTATCTTCCCAGTTCTGGTTCCCTGTCTTGTGTTTAATACAAGACCCCTTGGGATTATGACCAAGATAGTCTATGGAATCTCTGGTGAACCTTCCAAGAGAGGTAAACTGAGGCCTGAACTAGGAGGATATAGCGGAACCAGGTGTAGAAAGCTGATGGAGGACAAGGATTATGGAAATGGTAGCGGAGGGTGTTTATTGAACCCGAGCCTCTGCGCCAGTGACAGGCGAGGCCAGCATAGGAGTTTCCCACCAGAGCCTGGCAGCTAAGGTGCAAAGGCATGAGATGGAGAACTGGATGTGCATGGCTGAGAGGAGGCTGATGCACAGCTGGTACAGGGTTCAGCCACCCTGTTACCCTCACCCCTGGCCCTGCCCGACACTCACACTCTGGTCTTGCCCTCACAGCCCCACAGCTTGGCCAAATACGTGATGTCCATGTAGAAGGAGACCGGCTTTGTCTTCCGAGAGTAGACCTTGTGTCTGGGCAAGAGAAACTCATCTGAGTACCCATCCCTGGCTTTGGGCTGTCCTGTGCCACAGATGGGGTGCAGGGGCAGAAAGCCTATCATGGAGCTTGAACTCTCGGGACCTTGTGTGCGTGTTCAGGCTTCCCAGCCCTATGTGATCTGAATGGATGTGACTGTCACGTGGGTACCTAAGCCCTCTGCCCCCACCATGCTTAGTCTCTTCATTCCTTCCAATTCCGCCCACGGGTTTGTCCTGCCTCATTTCTCAGGGAAACTGAGGCCCAGACTTGGGTGGCACACTGCTTTCCCAGGTGGAACTTTCTAACCTTTCGTGCCTCTCTGGATGAGCTTCCTCCCTCTCTAACCAGCTCTCAGCCCCCACTTTCCCTATGGCACCGCTGGTGTCTGCCATGACAGCCAGGAAGAATTCCTCACCATACCAAAACTGACTCCTTTGGGTTGGGACACAAAGGCTGGTTGTAGCTGATGGTCGTAACCCACTGGGGTCTCCTCTCTCTCTCTCTCTCTCTCTCTCTCTCTCTCTCTCTCTCTCTCTCTCTCTCTCTCTCTCTCGTGACCCTGTCTCTCCTTCCAATCCCATTGGCCTGGCTCGGGATCTAGACTGCAGGAACCTGAGATGATGGTGGAACTACAGAGTGAAGGGTGGCTTGTGCCTGTCTCTGGCAGGTCCTGTGCCGGCTCCAAGGAGCTGATCTGGGGGTGGAAGGGTGGGTGCTGGGTTCTGAGTATTCAGACACATTGGATCAATCACCCCTTAGCCTGATACTGGGCGCCTCCAGAATACCAGCCTCTGATCCTGCCCACAACTGGGCCTGGATGTGTTCACCCCTGCCCCCAACCCCCCCCCCCCGCTCCCACCACCCTTACCCCAACTACCACTACCCTGCAAGCCAGCTTTGAACACATCTTGGCTTTTAGGACATCGCAGCAGGGTGATCAGGGAGAGGTTTTGACATGGAACCTTTCCTTTCCACCCTCCAAGGGTCAGGGATACCCCATCTGCGTCCACACCCCAAGGTGAGGTGGGGACCACTCACTTGGCCTTATCACTGAAGGAGATGAGGGAGATCCCTGGTGGGGCATTCAGGACCTTCTGGGAGCCAGAGTACAAGATGTCAATGCCTAGGACGGGGATGGAGAAGGGGATGTCTGAGATCTCACAGAGGAATTTACCAAATAGTTGTGTCTGTCCAGTCCAAACCATGTTCTGTGACTGGAGTACCAAGTCTCCACTGATAGTCAGAAACTAGAAGGCGTATGGGACAGTCCTGGCTTCAGGTCTCAGCGCTATTTCATCCAGCTGATGACCCCAGGCCGGAGCCTCTTGTCATGGCTTCTCTAACCCTGTGAACAGCCAAGCCTGGGCAGCATAGCATGGCATTCAAGGGACGGTGCCGACACCCGTGACACTGGACTTGCTGCATCTGATACACAGGGTCCCACCTTTCCTCCTCCTGTCTGCTCCTACTGCAGCTGGAGTGCCTCCCAAAGACCCCAGAGTAGCAGCTGACTCCCGCTGTATCCCCACACCCTGTCCGGTGGCCTGGCAGATACTCAGGCTGTCGATTCGCTTCGGAGTCTGTGCGGGATCCAAGGCTGTGGTGGACGTGTTGCTGTGCTGCCCCCAAAGGCTTATATGTTGGAAAGCTTGTCCTCAGTGTGGTATGGGTGGGCTGGGGCCTCTGAGAGGCCCAACCTATCGGGAAGTGATTGTGTCCCTGGTTGTCTTCGGGAATCCACCCTGCCTAGTTCTTAGGAAAGGGGCTGTTATGAAAGAGCGAATCTTTCACTTCCTGGTCTCTGGCTTCTCATCCCACCCTGTGATGGCTCCCCCTTGTTTACTGTGTTGCTGTTTTCCATGAGGTGACGCAGCCCAGGACCCATGCCAGAAGCCCTGCCACGCTGCTTTGACTTTCTGCCTACCTAGCAAACATCACGCTACAAAACCTCTTTTGCCAGGGCCTGTGGAGACGGCTGTAAACTCAGTTCCGGTCCAGCAGTGGGCCTACAGGAACTGTCAAACTGAGCCTTCTGTAGCCTTGGAGTCTGCCAGCATGTGTGACCTGGAATATGGGAGCAGGGCATGCTCTTACCTTGTTGGTCCATGTAGATGGGGACCCCGCCCAGCGATGCTACAGAGTCTACCAGGAATAGGCACTGGTACCTGGAGAAATAATGGGCATTGAGGCAACACAGTGAATTAGAAGAGGTCCTGGGAGTTCAGAGTTCAGCTGGGACTAGGTGTCTGGTGGGGTAGGGGGCGGGGGGCAAGGGTGGAGCAAGGGAAGGGCAGCAAGGAAGCAGGAGGGGTCCCTCTCACTTCCTACATGGTATTCCCTCCCTAAAGCAGCTCCTTGAAACCAGAAGCAGCTGTAGGGTTGAGCAGGCATCTATATTGGGGCCTGGGTGGCTGGGTCACAACCCAGGTGGCTCTGTTGCAGGACTTCTCAGAGAATGACGGGGGTCAACCAGGGTTTCGAGTGCTAAGAGCCAGTGCAATCCAGCAGCACAAAGGTCTGGGGCTCCCTCCACCAATAGCTGCACACTTGGCCAGCTGCCACAAACGCACAGCCTTTAGAGGCCAGAGTCCACCTCTAGTAACAGCCAGTTACGTTCATTCTCTTCTATCCAGATTTCCTCATAGAACTATGTAGGCACAGCCATGGGCAAGGCTTGAACCCCATGGTCTAATTGGGCTTCCTGCATGGGCAGGACTCTGTGAGGGATTCTTTCAGTGGGGTCCCTGCCCACATGGGCTCCACGTCCCTGAGGCCAATGGTGGATCTGCATGGCAACCCTCTACGGCTGTGGAGAGTTCTGTGGCCAACACTACACACAGCACTCCCGGCTTCCAGAGGGGCTACTATGACCTGGAGCCATTCTCCTGTAAATCCCTGTGTGGGGGTGGGGAAGAAGTGCAGGCAAGGGGCAGCTTTGGTGCCTGGGGAAAGCAGGCTTTGAGATGAACACACACTGTGGGTCATCCCAGCCTTTGCTGGCCATGGTCCCCACAAGGTCAGTACCACCGTGGTGGCATCTGGCGAGAGGGTGCTTGGTCCAGCCCTTGCATCCTCACCAGATAAAAGCTGAGCACATGCATTCAGCCTGGAGCAAAACCTCTGCTGTCGTGGGACAGTGGCAGGAAGGAAGGCAGAACGGGAGAGTTGGGATACCTTGCCACCACCAGCCCCGCACTCCCTGCCAGCATCATCCGGCCAGGTTATAAGTTTTGTTCCATCCTGGTACTGGCACCCTAGACCAGACTCACCTGCGGCAGAGCTCCCCAAAGCCGTCTAGGGGTTGCATCACACCAGTGGATGACTCCCCGTGGGTCAGGAACAGCAGTACTGGTTTGTGCCGGGCCAGGCCCTGAGGGAGAGAGGTGACAGCTGTGTGTAGAGCTGATGAGGACCTCTCCCTGGATCAGCCGGCCCCTTACAGAAGGACATCGGCGTGTGAGGACAGGGTCAGGATCATCCACATATGCCCAGCTCCCTCCAAAGTGGAGCAGGCCAATGTAGCAAGCAAGAATGTGATGTACCTCACCCGCTTCCTGTCAGTGTGTGCCGATGGAGGGAACCGGGTGGAAGGCTTTGCCAAGAAGAAAGAGTGACCAGCATCCTCCCCGGTCTTCAGGTAGGTTGGGATTGACCTGACCTCACAGGGAGGGGCTGGCACCCTGGAGTTCAGTACCAAGTTGTGCCTCCCTGACCTCACACAGCTTGCAGCCACACTGGCCCTGCCCACAGGACTGCGTCCCAGACTTCATTTTCAGTCAGAAGTAGGCTTCCCACATGGTCCTAGGTACTGGCTTCCCTCCTGTGGCCAGTCCCAGACACTAAGACCGAAGTCAAACAAGCCTCAGCCCTCAGCATCTCAACCCAGCCCCTCCCACCACGACTTAGTTGGCAGTACCTCCTCCACCTCCTGCAGTGTGTAGTGTTCTCCAGGTTCCTTGATCATCTGGTGCACACGGGCTCCTGAGGACAGGGGCAGAATGGGTTGTGAATAAGAAACAGGGTGGGGGACACCGTTCATGCTGTCTCCCAGGTGGCTATTCCACATAGAGGCAGTGGGGCATGCTCTAGGAAGGCTGCTTTTTGCATAGATGCAGCGCTGTCCTGGCCTCCAGGGCTTTGAGAAGTCCCTCCTCAGGCTATGCACCTGAGGTTCTTGGCAGCCTCACTGTATAGATAGCATCTACAGAGGTCACTCTGGGCACAGAAGATGGCATGGGATCCCACCTGACCCAGGTGTAGTTCCCAGATACCCCATGCCTTTGGGTGGAAGACTGAGCGAAGGGTAAGAGGATGATGTAGGTCTTGACCTTGTGGGTCTGGTGACACCAGTAACCAAGCAGCTGCCCTGCTTCTTGTCTATGCCATGTGCACCTGCTCACAACAAGGGTCCTAGCAGGGGAGGGACCTGAGCCACTCAGGTCTCAGTGAAGGGCAAACAGGAGCCTGGATGACCAATGCCCCCTTGAGTCCCTAGCCCTGTCCTACCCTGGCTACTTATGAAAATGGTGGCCGAGGGCCTGGAGAGATGGTTCAGCTGTTAAGAGCACTGACTGCTCTTCCAGAGGACCCAGGCTCAATTTCTAGCATCCATGTGGGCAGCTCACAACTGTCTGTAACTCCAGTTCCAGGGGAATCTGACACCCTCACACAGACACACATGCAGGCAAAACACCAATGCACGTTTAAAAAAAGAGAGAAGAAGAAGAAGAAGAAGAAGAAGAAGAAGAAGAAGAAGAAGAAGAAGAAGAAGAAGAAGAAGAAGAAGAAGAAGAAGAAGAAGAAGGAGAGAGAAAGGAAAGAAGAAAAAACAGACAAATGAAAGAAAGAAATGATAGATAGATAGATAGATAGATAGATAGATAGATAGATAGATAGATAGATAAAGGCAAATGGTGGCCTATCAGGAAGCGGTGGGAGCTCCACACCCTCCTGGACCCTCTGGCTGTCCATCAACATTGTGGTCATAATCTTATGAACCATGCAGGCCATTTGCAAAGGCCGGGGTCTACCAGGAAGTCTGGGAGCACACCTGTCCTCTTCCATCTCAGACAAAAAAGGGACAACTGTCCCTAAGTCTACATTTTACAGATGAACAAGGTTGTGAGATTTGGGGAGGGAGTTAGTCTCTGAAATTCTAGTCTTCCTGAGGTCCCCAGAGAGCTGCTGGAGCTCAGCCCGGGGGTCTCCCAGCAGCACTTCATTCATGCATTCCAGAAACAATCTTGTTCTAACTGAAATGTCAGTCTGCATTCATCTACTGGGGCAGGAGAATACTCTGATGCCTGCCTCAGGGAGGAGGCATTAGGGCTACAGGAAGGAGTGCCCAACAGGATGGCACAGGCCTGATCTGTTGGAGACAGCTTCTGGATTCCCTCAGGAGACCAGGCCACTGGAGGGATAACATTGGAGGCGGAGAAGGAACACAGTGTCATAGACCGCTCTTTCCCTTACCAATGCGCTCAGCGATCTCTGCAGCCCGCATTCCCCAGATGCCGTTGGCTCCCACTAGAAAGGAGTCCCCAGGCTCTAGCAGGTTGATTAGGGCAGTCTCCATGGCACAGTGTCCCGAGCCGCTGACCACCAGCGTGAGAGGGTTCCTGGTCTGGAACACATACTGGATGCCTTGCTTGATCTCGTCCATGATCTAGACAGTATGCACACAGGTGAGACCCTTTCCTTTGCCCGTCACCAAGTGATCACCACCCCTAAGCTGAGACTGTTGCCGCCAAAGCCTACCTGAAACATCTCTTTCTGCATATGGCCGATCATCCTTAGCCCTCCGGCTGCCAGCACTCGAGGAGCCAGGTTGGAGGGCCCTGGACCCAACAGGAGCCGCTTAGGAACAGACAGGGGCTTGCTCAGGGCCTCTGGGGGTGGCACCAGCAGCTGATGTGAGCCCATAGTCCGTACCCAACCTGCAGCTCTGCTGCCCAGCGTCACACTGGTCTTGGTCAACATCCGGAACATTTCCCAGTAAGCTCTGCGCTGGACTCGGAGGCGAGGCCTGGCTGTGAGTCCCTGTTGCTCCTGCCCTTTTATTGTCAATTTAACCCTGATCGATGTTTGTCCTTCAGGATGAATTCCCGGGACAGTGGAGATGTTGAACCTTCTGTAGGGGGCGGGGAACCTCTGCTGTCCCGTCAAAAAATAGCAGTGTGACGTCACACCCTGCTCCCTCGGTCCACATGCAGCCCAGTCAAGAGTTGTGAAAGTTTCTTTAAGAATCAGAGAACAGGTGCCTGAGGCCTGTAGGACTGAAATATTGTAACCACCACCTGAGCAGCCGGGTCCCATAGCAGCCAGGGTGGATGAGGCTGCATTCCAAATCAACTTCCTTCATTTGGTGCATGGTGTAAAACTGCCCTCTGCAGCGGGGTTAGTCTCCTCAGATGGGGTGGGATTCGAGAGCTCCTGCCCCAGTCATGCTGGAAAGCTGACTGGATTAAGAAAAAAAAAAGAGCACTTGAAGTTGGGTATGGAAAAATGGAGGGGCGTGAGGAAGAAATGGAATTGGAAGGGAGGGAAAAGGGTGGATTTGGTCAAAACACATTATACACATGTAGAAAATTCTCAAGTAATTAAAAAAAGAATCACTCCTTAGGTCAGAAAATCAATAAATCTTTTAAGAATATTCCAAAGATAAGACACCATATGTTTTGTTTTTTATATGTTACTAACTAAAAATGGTTCATTGCAGATATATGTTTATACTGATGGGCAAATCTGTCCATTGACTTTCAGAGGTTAGAGAGGGAGAGAAAATAAAGCAACGATTACAGAATCTTATAATGCCTTAACTACAATGTTTTGTTCATATTCTGCCTTCCAGTGAAGAAATATCTTTGTCAAGAATATGTGTGCATGTGTTTGTGCATGCACACATGTGTGTATGTGTGTGTGCATGCACACGTGTGTGTATGTGTGTGTGTGCATGCACATGTGTGTGTATGTGTGTGCATGCACATGTGTGTATGTGTGTGCACATGCACATATGTGTGTATGTGTGTGCATGCACATGTGTGTATTTCATTCATATTCATAAAACAGGGTATGGGGGTCCAGAGACTGTATGTAGCTTGTGGACCTTAGCTTGACTGATGGGTAGGTGGCATTTCAACAAGTGTGTGTGTGTGTGTATGTGTGTGTGTGTAGATTCCACCACACCCTCCCTCTCACACTGAGACGCTAACCCTGCATGAAGACACGGAGATGACACGGAGACACGGAGACCTCCACCTCCTTCATGCACTCACCAAGACACCTCATGGAGATTGTCACCTCTCACGATCCCCTCCACGCAGTTACCCACACGACTATACCTCACACAGGTCATGCATCCACACATCAGCTCTCACACTCACGCACAGACACAGACTCATATATGTTCCACATGCCCACCCTTACATACGTGCCAACTCACATACACCGACTCTCACACTCACGCACAGACACAGACTCATATATGTTCCACATGCCCACCCTTACATACGTGCCAACTCACATACACCGACTCTCACACTCACGCACTTGCACAACCACACAACAGCTCTCTCTCTCTCACACGAGCGCATTAACTTCTGTATTCACACCAGCTCTTATACACACACCAATTTAAATGCATTCTTACACGTACACACCCTCCGGCTCACCTGCTGCGGACATGCTGAAATCTGATCTATTGGGTGTAAGGACTTCCAACAGCCCCCCCCATCATGCCCCGTCAGAACTCTCTGGAATCAAGTTTACACTCACAACCAACCAGCACGGGCAGAGCTTTCTCTGCTTGCCAGGTCAACATTCAGAAAGGATAAATGAAAACTCGGATTCCTAAGGAGGAGGAGTCACCCTAAACTGAGGGTCCTGGGAAGTATATGGAGGCTACATAATCCCTCTTCCCTCCTTTGAGGAAGTGAGGCCCTGTCCCCGTTATCCCAGCATGAGAGGAGGTGGGCGTGCAGCCGCTGTCCTCTGAAGACCAGGTTTGCTGACAGCAGTGGTTATTTCTTCACGGTGCTCAAAAGCCAGGCTGTAACCTCACAGGACCCAAGGCCCCTCTGATGGGGCAACCCTGGGCTTTGACAGCTGAGGTCACATATATCCAAACACAACAGGAGCCAGCGCAGTGGCTCCAGGAAACAGTGGTGCCCCAGGGACCTGCTCCCAAGCTGGACAGAGCAAAGGGTACAGGACTGACTCACAGGCATCAGGGTCATCCTCTTCCTTCATCCCAAGTGCACACAAGCAATCATCATCAAGACCCTTATCATCATAGAAGCCCCTGCCTCCTAAGGGACAGCACCCCCACTCAGATCAACTCCTGCTATAGCCTCCAGGGAACCTACTCCAGGTCTATCAAGCCCCAATCCCAGAGACTTCCTGGACCACTGTCTTTTGTAGCTTGTTGGGTCTTGGGTGGCTTTATCCCTGTCATTCCTGTTAGGAATGTTTCTTAGGACGAGCCTCTCCGCCAATGCAAATAATTCCAATCAGACTGAATTAAACCGAATTAAAGATGCCCATGTTTAATGCAGTTCTCGGAAAGCATGGTGAGGAAAAAAGAGAGAAAAGGGGAGACCACTTGTTCATTCTTGCGGGGGGGGGCAGTTTAAGTAACCTGTAGGAGTGGTCATGACCTTCCCTGGGGAGGGTTTACCATTTGGTGGGCCTTCTTGACCCTCCCTGGGGGGGGGTCACCATTTGGTGGGCTTTCTCAGAGGTGGAGTTTGGACTAAGGCAACTTCCAGGGGAGGGGGCTTGAAATGGAGTTTCCTGCCCAATATTCCAAAGGTGGATGCCGGGGTCTGGGATGAGACCCCTGACTAAATATTTCAAACAATTCCCTCGCATTCTTCGCTGCCCATCCAGAAGATACACCCAGGCTCCTGCACACAGTGGTCTATCTGCCTAGAATGTTTGCCCCTTTCTTGGCTCTACTCCCTCTTGGAATCCTGGGAACTGTCCCTTGCTGGAACTTCTGCATGCTTTTGGATAGCCTTCTTCAGGCCAAGGGCACCTCCTTCAGGCCACGTGCGTAAGCGTGACACTTTGCATTGACCACCTGCCCCTTCCTACCAGGACTCCCACATATGCTCTGCGCAGCTCTGTGCACCCAGTGTGGCTCTTGGGAGGCACAGAAAACGGAGGGATACTTTGAGGGGTGCGCTTGCAGCCCCTCTTGAGCCGGGAAGGTATGCACTTTGCTCAGGGCCGAAGCAGGCTCACCTGTGCCGACAGAGCCAGGAGCCAGAGGAGCTGTTGCAACCCAGGGAAGGGCCGAAGCAGGCTCACCTGTGCCGACAGAGCCAGGAGCCAGAGGAGCTGTTGCAACCCAGGGAAGGCGTTGTCACAGGCCTCATACTGATTGGGAGCTGGGGCACTGACAACAACAAACATCAGAGCAGGTAACGACCTCGGTTTCCATGGAGATAAGGGCCACCTGGGCCTGGCAGCTCCAACTTCCACGTCAAGCTGGAAGACGCATCCTGGAATGGATGTGTCAAATGGGAACCAAAAGTGTGTCACCCATGGGCCGTGGCCCGCCGCGACCAAGGGTGTGTCCAAGGGTGGGTGTGTCAGATCCACATTAGAACCTGGGTGACTGGGGTGGTCCCAATAGGGTCCTAGGTCTCCAGACAGAATCCCCAGGGGGTCCAGCCCTTGCCACTCGGTATCGTGATCTGAAACAGTGAGGAAAGCTACTCTGGCCTGCAGGTCCAGAATTTGCACACTAAAGTAGTGTGCTCTGTGACCCTAGAGTGTGCCACATAAGTTATAATGTCGTCATCCTTCTCTTCCAGGCTGCCCGCTCCTGCCAGTACCTCCGAAAGGCACTGTTCTGGGACATCCAGGCTGGAGTGACCGTTGTGACCGAAGAGTTCATTTCCCTGACAGCCAGCATAAATGCAAGCTGCAATCAACAATATTTAGTTATCAGTATATAAAAACAAAACATGCAATATTTTCTTTGGAATCTTGTGAAGATTTATTTATTGATTTTTCTAATCTAAGGGGGTGACTTATTACCTGAGAATTTTATACACTCATGTAATACTCTTTGATCAAATCCATCCTCTTCCTCTAAGTTCTAATTTCCCCCTTATCCAATCCCTTCCAAACCCACAGCTTTAGCTGGAAGGGGAACTCATTGTCTATGAGCCAGCTGAGGGCTGAGCAGCTCTGCAGAAGGCGAGGGTCCAGACCCAAGATGCCCTCTTCAGGTCAGGATCTGAACGGCAGGCTTTTGTCTTTGTCAGGTGTGTGCCCCTCAGAACTGATTCCAGCAAGCAGCTCCTGACCTTCCCGCCAGCCCTGGGTGTCTATTTTGGAGGGTGGTGAGGTGATAAGCACCACAGGTCAGTGTCCTCCCACCTGTGGAATTTGACAGAGTTTTCTCACCTGTACTTGGTGTTCAGGACACGATGCATTCAGACATGAAATGTGGACACACATGCCCGACTCAGCATGGGAGAAAGGGCAGTGGAAAGCCTGAAATCCACTTAGAAAAAGGAACACAGATCTTTTCTGAACCGCGGTATCACAACCTGACTTAGGGTCTCAGGGTGGGTATCAGGGGCCCAAGGGTGTGGGATGGAGTTGAAGGAGAGGCAGGGGGTGGTGGTAATGCAAAAACTGTTACAAGACAACTTAAGCCTTCAAAAGAGACTTGTGCTGCCTGTCTCCCTCCAGGCTCCGTAGTTGGACTTTTGTTCAGGGCATTGCTCCCACCCATGGCCTCTTACCCCACTATCCTGCCTTGTACAAGTCTTGCACATCTGGACCCCAGAAAACCTTCCTATCCACATCTGTATCAGTTCTCTCTCTTCAGAAGGTGTCTTGGGTCACAAGGCAACCACAGGTTCAAAGTAGGAACCAAATCTCCCTCTTGGACCCTATCTCATTTCTTATGCCACCCCTGACAGCTTAATGGACTTTGGGGCACGCCTCCCTGGACAAGGAGTAGGGGTCTTCCTTAGGAATCTTGGTACAACCCACAAACTCTGAAAGCTTGGGAGCTGGAATATTAGGGGTTTTCCAGGAGGCCACCAGCATTCCTTTCCTGGCCTTACTGGTCTAGGCTTGTTTCATGGGTGTGGCACAACCTACCCAGGTAGAGTAGGGGTTCCTAGAACAGGAAATTCTCCACCCTATCCTCAAGATCCACCCAAATCCCCCACTCCAAGGGCTGTGAAAGGAGGCTCATTATGGGCTGGGAAAGTGTGGGCTGGCCTCCTGGACGCGGTGGTGTAGGGAGGGCCATGAAGGGTCATGTCAACCCTCCAGTCTGAGATCTGGACACAGTGTCCTTAGGCCTAAAGCAGGAAGAGACACTCAATTCCTGAAAGTTTGGTGGCCAATAACCACAGAAGATGTTTTTTGCTGGATCTCCACCCCCACCCCACAGTACATCTCCACTCTTTTCTGGCCAGTGAAATAGACATATACTGGAAGGCAGAATTTCCCAAGGTACCTTCCAGGTAGGTAGGCTGGCTGTCTCAGCCAAGCAGCCACATCCACAGCGTGCCCACACATGCATGGAAGCCAGCATCCCAGTGCTGCCGAGGAAATGGGAAAGTCCACGCCAGTCTTGGTGGTTCTGGTCGCATCCCTCAATATGTGTTCTAGTCCTGACCCTTGACGTCTCTGATGGTGACCTTGTGTTTAGGTTTTCCAGATATGGTAAGATGGGTCCTTCTGCATGAAGCTGGTCCTGATCCTATAGCGGTAACCATATAATAGAAGGGAATTGGGCATGCACACACACACA
Source organism: Microtus pennsylvanicus (assembly GCF_037038515.1). Classification (NCBI taxonomy): domain Eukaryota; kingdom Metazoa; phylum Chordata; class Mammalia; order Rodentia; family Cricetidae; genus Microtus; species Microtus pennsylvanicus. Next base: position 27,357,387 of record NC_134595.1, read on the forward strand.
CACACACACACACACACTTGTGCACACACACACACAACACAGAGACTTACATACACTCACAGATGTACAGGAAGCCACAGACACACACAGCCACATGCAATGCCAACTCAGAAGCCAGGTGAAGGAGACACAGCCTAGGACAGTTGCAATCACAGAAAGTACATGAAGCAGGAAAGACACTGGTCTGGAGCTCCAGAGACAGCCTGCAGACACCTCAATCTTGGACAGCTTGGCGTGTCTCATCACAGCCACGGGGGACATTAGCCAGAGCTAGAGTCTGGTCCTTCCTAGGGTTTTGTCATCAACACCCGTAAGCATGAGCTCAGGTGCACTGCGACTTGCCTCCTGGGTGTCCATCCCAGCCTCCACCCTACCTGGGTCGTCAGGCCTCAGTGGCTGAGGTCTCCAGGGTTTTCCCGTTTCATCTTAACTCACAACTCACATTTAGCTGCCCCTCTGAGGGCCACCACTGTTGTTCTCATAGCCTCTCACTGTTCTTTTCCTTCACAGATCCCCCTCCCCCAGAGACTTCTGAAACTTTGAGATAGGGACACAGGGAACACACAGGGGTGGGGACAACTCCTCATTGCAACTCTTGTGTTTCTCACAGACTTCTGAGTGCTGTGCCAATAGCAAACCACAGGGAGACTGGACAATGCCTCATGGCTGCCTGCCAGGTAAGGGCAGGCTGAATAACCAGGCAGGTGCTCTGCCACGCCCAGCCTCGCCTCCAGAGCCACTCCCCTCCTCCCCTGTTTCTGTGGAAAGGTTTCAAAACTTTTTATGGGGCTGTGAAGGCTTCTAATCCTGAGAACTACATCCTGGCCCTCCAGCCCTTCTGTGCCTGACCATTTGAAGCACTGAGGGACACTGTCCAAGAGTCAGAGAATCAGATCCACTGTCTTAATCTGCACTGGGATCTACAAGGTGTGTGTGTGTGTGTGTGTGTGTGTGTGTGTGTGTGTGTGCATGCGTGTGTGTGCGTGCGTGTGTGTATGTATGCATGTGCGTGTGTGCATGCGTGTGCATGTAAGCATGTGCATGCGTGTGTGCATTTGTACGTGTGTGTGTGTGCGTGTGTACGTGTGTGTGTGTGTGATGGCTGGTGGTGCCTCAGGAGCTGGGTGCTGTCCCAGCATCTGAGGGATTTTGAAAGATTGACAGATACAACTTGAGGGAAGATGCTGGGACCCATTGCCCTCTGAGCCTCCTAGCCTCTCCTGGGATCTTCTAGTCTTCCTTTGGGTCCTCTAGTCTTCCCTGAACTCTGTTGACCTTTCCTAGACTCCACAAACCTCCCCAGGCCCCTCTGGTCTCCTATAGGATTTCTCCTTAGTCTTTCTTGTTTCCCTTGGACCCCCTTTTTGGCTCCCCGGTTCCTTCCTAGGCTCCCCTGATCGCACTGAGACCCCCCTTTTGGTTCCCTGGTCCCTTTCCAGGCTCTCTTGGTCTTCCTGGGATCCTCCCCCCACATCATTCTTTTAGCTCCCTCTTTCCTTTCTAGGCTTCCCTGGCCTCCCTGGGACCACCCCTTTTTGGCTCCCTGTTCCTTTCTAGGCTCTCCTGGTCTCCCTGGGGTTCTTCTGTTCCTTCCTAACCACCTGCTCGCCTCTGGCCTTCTTTGAATACCCTGACTCTCCCTAGATTCTCCTGAGATTCTTTTAACCCTTCCTAATCTGCCCTGAGACCACCTGACTGCCCCTTGGGATCCTCTGACCCTCTTTTGGGTTCCCCTAACTCTCTTAGGTTCCCCTGGTCCTAGTACCTCCCTCCTTCCTCTGTGGCTTGAACTTTGTACGCTTTCCTTGTAATAAGTCACAGCTGTTAGTGGATTGTTCTCGCCAATTAAAAAATGTGTACATCTGTTCTCACGGTCGGGTAAGACCCTAAGAAACACTATGATTCTGTGCCAGGAGACTACGGCCTCAACAGAGCCGGCACCCGTCTGGCACCCACGTCAGCAGGGGTCCTGAGAAGGTCAGAGTGCCCGGTATGGCAGCGCAAGACAGTAGAGCTCAAAGGGATGATCGGGGGAGCAGAAGCGCAGAAGTCCATGCTTGAACTCACCCTACCCAAGGAGCTATCAGCCAGGAAACAGTAGAAGATAATGTGTGCTCCCCCTCGAAAACAGCGACACCCAGTGGCCACACTGCAGCAACTGTGTGTACCACACCCCTTTCCTCACAGGCTTACAGCCTCCGTGCTCCCTCTTTTTTCTTTTTGTATTTTTAATTGTTTTTATTGCAGTATACATTTTTCTCTGCTCCCCTACCTTCCTCCCCTCTCCCTTTCTACCTTCTCCCGTGATCTCCACGCTCCCAAATTTACTCAGGAGATCTTGTCTTTTTCTCCTGAAGAAAAGTTCCAGACAAATACATGAGTTATAGGATATTTTGCACAGGCTTTTTAAAACCCACCGTGACGAATAGAGGAAAGAAACAGTTTGAAGAGTTTGTTTTTCTCATTGTTTCAGAGGGTTCAGCCCACAATCAGCTGACTCAAGTGGGTCTAAGCCTGTGGTAGACAGAACATCCTAACCACCACCATGGAACACAAGAACCTGCTCACACTGTATGGTGGCTGAAGAAGCTGAGAGACAGACAGAGAAGGACCCAGGAAAGGAGAAAGTCCCCTAGGAACATGGCCCTGTTGACCGCCAAAGGTTTCCATCATTCATCAATGGATTAATCCATTGATTATGTCAGAGCTCATGATCCAAATTTCTCTCAGTGACTGGGTCTGCTAGCGAAGGCAAGCCTTCAACCTCTGGGCATTCGTGACGTGAAGGCACTTCCAAACTATAACATGGAGAGACACAGAAAAGTCCAGAGAGGACCTGCACCTACGCTAGCCCTGCACACAGAGCCTTGGCCATGGCATACAGTCGCAGATCCTGCAATTGACTCACGAGTGTCAGCCTGGACTCTGACCTTCTACGTAAGGAATGCTGAGCCCAGTGGCAGTGGCCTCTGGCAGGCACAGTCTGTGAGCAGACAGAGGTGTGAGGTAGTGACAGGTGACTCACCTCACCTCACACTGACCCAGCAGGGCCAGGGTTTGGCAAACAGATATCCGGAGCCGAGTAAGTGGGACAGAGAAGCAGTCACTCGGCCTTCACTCCTGGGGGGAGGAACAGCCTCTAGAGAGGAGCAAAGGCGATTGGGACACGGGCAGCAGGCCAGGATCTAAGCCAGGAGTACGCCTTCATGATGAGGACTGTCAGGAACAACGGGCAGACCGGAAAGGGCCTGCAGGGGCTCCGGCCTCCAGCAGAGTCACTCCGAGTAGTCCAGGTGGCTTTGGTGGGTTCAAAGCCCTGGGGAGGGAGGGGCTTACGGACATGGCTGTGGGGTTCAGACGCCTCCTGCCCCTCACTGACATGGCTATGCTGCAGTCTCCCAGAGTCCTCTCTTTCAGTGTTTTACCCATCATCCCCTGGCTTTTGTCAGGGTGTGGTGGTGTGAATGTAACTGGTCCCCAAAGGCTCACAAGGAGCTGCACTATCGGGGGTGTGGCCTTGTTGGAGTAGGTGTGGCTATGTTGTAGGAAGTAAGTGTGTTTCAGTTCACTTCCTGAGGTCCAAGATGCAGGGCTCTCAGCTCCTTTGCCAGTACCACGTCTGACTGCACACTGTCATGCTTCCCACCATGGTGATAATAGACTAAATATCCGACCTGTAAGCCACCCCCCAAAAGATGTTCTCCTTTACAAGAGTTGCTGTGATCAGGCGTCTCTTCCCAGCCATAAGGACCCAGGGGATTTCATCACAGCAACAGGACAGAAACAGAGACACCTCATCTTTACATCACAGACATCTTGAGGAAACTGGATCAAAGCTCCCCATCACTGGCCCACAATTTTGTCTTATCATCCACAGTAGACTCCCCACAGTATCTGGTGCTCACCAAATCTTGGTTCACGCCTGCTGGCTCCCCTTAGCTCAAATGCGTCTTTGACTCGGTTTCATCCATCTCTCACATTTCCCACACAGCCTGTCTGAGGAAGGCTGAGTCTTCCTGCTGCGTGTCATCCGCCCCACTGGTGACAAGTGCGTGGGGATTCCTGTCACCCCTGCTTTGCAGTCACAGCCAGCTCTTGTGCAGTGTGGATAAGAAGATACCTGAGGGCAGGAGCCCTAAGACAAGTTGGCAAATGGACCCAGGAGTAACGTCCCCCTGGGATAGGGGACAGATATGCCAGTGTAGGCAGGAGAGGAGAGCCAGGCCTGAGCCCATGGGCTTCAATCTGTTCCTTTCTGCTTCAGTTTCCATGCTAGGGAGAGACATCGAGCTATGAGGTGTCTACTTGAGTCAAAGCCTGAGATCTATAAAGTCCTCTGGCCCAGAGGAGGAATCAGCCCGGCTAGGAAGCAATTCACCACAATGCCTGGTCAAGAGCCAGCTCCAGGATGGAAGCAGGTGTGTGGGCGAGGCTGGGATAATATTCCTGTCCTCCATCCCGCTGTCCTTGGCCTCCAGAGTCAGCCTCCTCTCTCACCACCAGAACCCAGACCTCCTGTCTCAGAACTAGAAGACCAGAGACTCATCACCATCCAGAGGCTGAGCTTCAAGCCCTTACACCACAGTCTGAAGTCACAGGATCCAGCTACCCTTCATGTGGAGGACATCCTTGTGTGGCTGCTAGAACCTCAGACAAGGCATGTTGGCTGCCACAAAGCAAGGCCCCAAACCCTTTGAGAGAGACCTTGGCTCTGTCCATTTAGAAAGAAATCACCACAGAACTCCCTCAGGAAGCAGAGTTTCAGAATGTTCTAGACCAATCTCTGTGTGCCCTGTCTCCAAGTTCTATAGGTTCTGCTTAGCCACACCTCATAGTTTCTAGAAGAAGACCTCCTACTTATCCTCCCTGCAGGAAAAGACACTGATGTCCAGCACAGGGCAGTGACCTTCCCAAGGGCATCCTGAGAATGGGGTAGCAGTCAGCTAGGGTAACCTGGATAGTACTGGAGTGCAGGCTAGACCTCTCCACTTGAGACTCGGGGTCCTGTGTATGTCCTGACATGCCTTTGACAATGCCTTGGGGTTTCCCATCCCCAGGAGGTCAGTTTCCAGTCACTGGGCTGAGACACCCCCTTCCCCAGGAAGAAATTTGGAGCGTGGGTGGCAGGCCCAGCGGGATGTACTGCTTACAGATCTGACTCTCTTTTTATCATGTGTCTCCATATACTAGAGTTCATCTCTTTTACTCGGATGTCACGCTGGACAGGCTACGTGGAGCCTTCTGACTCAGTGAGCTCAGATCATGCCTTCACTGGATCCCAGCTAGAGAGTCTTTCCGGTTCTCCTCTGCTGTTCTCGCTCCAGGACATGCCTTAGTTTCCAGTGAGTCCCTGACTCTGACCCTTCTTACCTCCCCTGCCTTTCTCCCCTTCGCACCTTGGGGTTGTACTTGGGCAGGAGAAGGGGACCAGAACTGGTCCTGGAAAGCAGTGACCAGGGACACCTGGAGAATGTTTTGTAAAACCACAGCACCATCGGCTGTGGGCTGGTCGCCCTTAGACATCCTCCCGGGAAGCAAACAGGAATTGATCTCTAAACTCCTTCCTCCAAGGTCAGCCTTTCTTCTGCCAAGATCTAAGAAAAGACTTGGTTCCAGCGGCTTCTGCTGGCGGTTGGGTTTTGCATCGTCACCGTCTGAGCCGTGAGGTTGGACGGAATCCTTGTGCAAGGCGTGTGGGAGAAAGTGGCATGAAGTGGCACCCAGTCCCTTTGATGGAGCCCTAGGAGCTTCCTGGTTTACACACAGAGAGACCAAAGCTAGAGGGACAGAGCTCTTCCCGAAGCCAGTAAATACCATCTGGAAGTGGGGATGGGGAGGGCTCAGGTATGCCTTTCCTGGGGGTTTTTCAGTGTGGGCTTTGAGGAAAATCACTTCCTGGCTCCAAAGAAGGGGCTAAGAGGAGGTAGGGCCAATAGCTCATTATAGATGGATTCTGAATTGTCAACACGACCTTCCACAGGGCAGGTGCTGGAGGCCATTCTGACTAGTGGACCACAGAGAATGGGCACAATGAATCCCCTGGTAGCTGAGCCTCTGAGGATGTCTGATGGAGTCTGATTCCTGTTTACAGATGAGGAGGCCAAGCCTATGGGGAGGGGATGCACCCAGCTTGTCCCCTACCCTCGGCCGTGCACAGCAGCTTCCTCTCTCTGTCGTAAGTTGATGCAGCATGTGTGTGTGACATTTATTTGTTGTTAGATTTAGTCTGTGACTTACAGAATCCCGTTGCTGGTGTGTAAAATCTGCCTTCTGCATGTTCATGTGTCAAAACGTTTTGAAGGTCAGAACTGCACCCATCTCCAATTTAGTAAACGTGAAGGAGTTAAGATTTCCTCACTTTTACCTCAGACCTCCTCATCACTTTTTTTTTTGTAAAGGAAACGGTTGTCAGTTGCTGCAGTCACCAGCCAGTGTGGCGTTGGCAGGAGGAAAGCAAACGGATCGATGGAGCAAAGTTTCACCAACAGACGCAGCACCCCGGGCAGGCCCTTAAGAGAGGAGTGGTGCTGTGACGGAGAAAGGCGTCTTCAGTGAGGGGGCCGAGCTTTGTCATACCGCGTCTGTGGTTCTGACACCGGAGCTTATGGGTGGGTTGCCAGAAGATGACACTGAAGGACGTCTTTGTATCCTCAGGGACCAATGGTGCCCCCCCCCACACAAGTGGCACTGCGACTAACCATAAAGGGAGAAAGTTGGGCTTCGATACATTGAAAACTTGCTCACCCAAAGCATCATCAACAGAATAGAAAAGTTACAAACTGGGCTGGCAAGAAGCTAGGCAGGCAAAGGCACCTGTCACTATGCTGGAAGGAGAGAACTGACTCCTGGGAGTTGTCCTCTGACTGTCATATGTGTGCTGTATGTACACATGTGCATACACACAGAGAGAGAAACATACCGATATATGTAAAAATGTAAGATAAGAAGGTGCCAGCTCTGTGTACCTAGAGGAAGGAATATGACAGCTTTTTCCGAGTGAAACATTGTTGCTGCTTAGGAAGTTTGAGAGAATAAATACATTAGCAAAGCAACTAAACTCTAGATCAACCAGAAAAGACACCAGCAGCAACCAGAAAATGCAGTGGCAAGGATGGGAATACCAGGTAGGAGGGGGAACAGCCAGTAAATAGGAAAACACACACAAAAAGATGCTCGGTCAAAATCAAAATTCGGGGCTGGCAAGATGGCTCAGCAGGTGAACATGTTTGTCACCAAGCCTGATGACCTGGGTGTGATGCCCAGAACTCACACCACGGAAGAAGAGAACTGACTGCTTCAAGCTGTCCTTGGACCACCACACATGGTGTGTGGCGTGTGCATGCACTCACACACACAAGTAATAAATGGAAGAATTTTAAGCAAAATGGAAAATAAGATGCTGTCTCATAGCCCATGGATCTGACCAGGCCCAGGTGGCAAGCCGCTGGCCAAGGCTGAGTCCCACACACCAAAGGACCAAAGAGTGAAGATGTGCTTCCCAAAAGACCCAGTGGTCCTGCTTCAGCAGGAGAGCAGTGTGCACAAGGATGTTCATTGCTGTGTTAGTGAACATCCCCAAATACATCAGCACAGAAGAGTCCCTCGGCAGAAGACTGGGCAAAGGAAGTGTGGGTACTCATGTCCATAGCACAGTACCCAGATAAATTCCCCACGCCAAGCTGCATGGTGAGTCAAACAGCCAGCCACTCCCCTGCCACTCCCCAGCCACTCCCCTGCCATGTTTCACTGCAGACCATGCAGTCTGTCGTTTCAAGACTTTACATCATCATAAATATGTAATAAATATTATTTAGAAACCACAAGCTGGTAGAAATATTGATAGCCCAAGTAATTAGTGAATGCATTATATCTAGAATTTGAATCTTGCAATTCAGACATAAAAAGACAAAAGTCCAGGCGAGGTAGCACATGGCTTTAGTCCTAACACTCAGGAGGCAGAGTCTGGCAAATTTCTGTGAGTTCTGGGCCTGCCATATTTATATGGTGAGACCCCAATTCAAAAAAAGTTGGGGGGAGAGGAAGAAAAGATAGATGTTCAATTTTCTGCTTACAATAAGCAAAATCTGGAGCAAGCCTTTCACAAAAATAATATTCATGCACAAATAAAAAGATGTATATGAAAAGGTTCTCAGTTTGTTGGTCACAAAAAATTCTCAGGCTTATTAGGAAATACACCTTATGGAATGGAAAAGTCACCAAACGGACAAAACCAGCAAGAATGTGCAGCACCTGGAACCTTCCAGAAGGGGTGGACATTTTGATTTTGATTGAGCATCTCTGTGTGTGTGTGTTCCTGTTTACTGGTTGTTCACTCTCCTGCCTGATATGGCCATCCTTGCCATTGCATTTTCTGGTTGCTGCTGCTGGCTTTTCTGACTGATCTAGTGTTTTGTCACTTTGCTAATGTGTTTATCCTCTCCAACTTTCTAAGCAACAACAATGTTTCACTGGAAGAGAGCAGTCCCATTTCCTTCCTCTAGGCACGCAGAGCCAGGACCTTCTTGTCCTCCCGCTTGAGAAGAACAAGCACTGTATGTGGATGGTGAGCGTGGCCAGAAAAGGAGCTTAGCTTTAATTTTTCGGAAACCCACTGTCAGTCATTTCAGTTCCATCCATTCATCATTGCCATGCATTTACTGCCTCATGCACTTATTAGGTACCTCCCTTTTAGAAATTGGCATGTAGTAATTGCATGTATTTATGAAACACAGCATGCTAATCTGATGTATTCAAGATTTAGCAGTCAAACCAGGGCAGTTAGTATTTTCCTCTGTAATATTTATTCTTTATATTTATTATATGTACATATTCATAGTATATACACATAAATATGTGTAGTATGTATATAATATGTAACACATATATGTATGTGTATATATATTCATATACATGTATGTATATACACTTTTATTACAGCTGTCGGTTGAACCCAGGGTCTTGGGCATGAAAGGCCAGCATTCTACCCCTGAGCCGTAGTCCCAACCCAACATTTATAGTTCCTCTGCGTTAGGAACACTGGGCCTCTTGTCTTCTAGTTCTTTATAAAATATACAATAAGTCATTGTAACCTATAGTCCCACATTGTGCTGTGGAGTAGAACAGTGGACTTTCCCCTTCCCTTCTGTGTGAATTGTCACCCTGCCTCGCTCTCCCACTCCCCCGTCCCCGTGCCTTCCCGGCTTCCGGGAATGCTGCTCTGTGATTTCTACCAAATCATCTTCAGCTTCACTTATGAATGTGAACACGGAGTGCTTGTCTTTCAGTGTCTGACTTGTTTCACTTAACAAATGGCATTTCGTCCTCTTTTTTGAAACTATATTTAGCCAAGGGTGACCTTGAACTCCTGCTCAGCATGCCCGCTTTATGCTGTGCTGGGGTTTGAGCTCAGGATTTGGTGTGTGCCAGGCAGACATTCTACCAAAGGAGCTTCATGAGTTTCACCTTATATCCTCCCCTCCCTCCCTCCCTCCCTCCCTCCCTCCCTCCCTCCCTCCCTCCCTCCCTCTTTCCCTTCTTTTCTCCCTTCCCTCACTCTGTGTAAAGCTTGGTTGTTGGTTACTATTAGATTTAAATGAGTCAGCCATTCTCAGCCCCCCCCCCATCTTCTCCGAGGGCTTATGGCTTGCTTTCTCCTTTCTGGAGGGGCTGTGTCCCTCTGGAGTGTTAATAAGAATCTCACTTTCATTCATTTCTGAAGGACTTTCTTTGTTCCTTAAACCCAGTAAAAATGTCAACTTCCCAGAAGTTGAACTTTTTTCTCAGCTGTGCTCTTATTATTATGGGCTCAGAAACCAATGCCCTGTGTAGTTTCTCTGCTGACATCTTTTGAGGAGCAGCACGATTAGTTAAGATGGCATCAGTGCTCCTGGGTTCTAGAGCATGTCAGAGAACTGCAGCTGGAAACACAGGCTACTGCAGATGCCATCAGGACTGTGGACTCCCAGAGAGGGGAAGGCTAGTTACTAGTACCAGCCTGGAGGCTCAGGGATAAATCCATTGCCACATTGTGGAGGAAGAGGCTTAAGATCCAAAGCCCTCTAGCAAGAACTGAAGTCACCTGGGAAGGACTAAGCAGAGGTGGGTTGAGGAGGCCCAAAGGACCTGGGCTACCACACCCTGGCACCTCTATAGGGTACTCAGCACACCCCAGCCACTCCACAGGGTACCCAACACACCCCTGCCCCTCGAAAAGGTAGCCAACACACTCCAGCCCCCAACAAGGTACCAAAAACACCCAAACCCCCACAGGGTACCAAGCACACCATAGCCTCTCCTAAGGGTACCCAGCATACTTCACCCCTCCATGGGTACCCAGCACACCCAAGTCACTACACAGTCTACAGAGTATACCCCAGCCCCTCTATAGGGTATTGAGCACACGAGACTCCCTCCACAGAGAAACACAACAGACCCCAGCTCCTCCTCAGTGTCCCCAACACATCCCCAGCACCTCAACAGAGTATCAAGCACACCCCAGCCTCTCCACAGGGTACCCAGTGCATCCATAGGGTACCCAGCACACTCCAGCCTCTCCACAGGGTTCCCATTGCACTCCAGCCACTTCAGAAGATATCAAGAACACCCCAGAACATCTGGAGAGTACCTAGCATACCCAGTCCATTCCAGCGGGTACCCAACACACACCAGCCACATAGGGTACACGGAACACCCCTGTCCCAACACAGGCTATCCACACATCCCACCCCATCCACATGGTATCCAACACACCTCAGCCCCTCCACCAGGTTCCCACATGCCCAGTCCTTCCATAGGGTACCCAGAACACGTTAGTCCCACGACCGGGTATCCACTCACCCCCAAAAGGTACACAGAACACCTCTGTCCCAACACAGGATGTCCACACACCCTATCCCATCCACAGGGTACCCAACACACCCAAGTCCCTTGAAAGGTTACCAACATACTTCACCCCTCCCAAAGTGTTCCATGCACACCCCAGCCCCTCCACAAGGTATCTAGAATCCCCCCAGCCCCTCTTCAGATAACCCAACATACAACAACCCCTCCACAAATTACCCAACACACCCCAGCAGCTCCACGGAGTACCCACACAGCCCAACCCCTCTACAGGGTACCCGCACACCCCAGTCCCTTCACAGGTTATACAACACACCCCATCCAATCCACAGAGTACCCAGCTCACCCCAGCCTTTCTACAGTTTACTCAGACACCCCTGCCCCTCCTCAAAGTACCCATACACCCCAAATCCTCACCAGGTTCCCACACACCCAACCCTTTCATAGGGTACCCAGAACACCCATGCCATTCCACAGGGTACCCAGGCACCCCATCCCCTCCAAAGTGTACCCAGCACGCTCCAGTCCCTCCACCAGGTACCCACACTTCCAGCCTCTCCATAGAGTACCCAGAACACCCCTGTCCATCCACAGGGTGCCAAGCACACCCCAGACCATTCAAGGGTACCCAGTACACCCTAGCCCCTACACAGGCTACCCAGCACTCCCCAGATCCTCCACAGATCAGCCAACAAACCCCAGTCCCTCCACAGAGTAACAACACACCCTAGACTCCTAGACTTCCACTGGGTATGCACACATCCCAGGCCATACATAAAGTATCCATCAAATGTCAAACAATCCACTAGGAACCCGGCACACCTCAGCCCCTACACAGGTTACCAAGCATACCCCAGCCCCTCCACCAGGTACCCACACTTCTAGCCTCTCCGCAGAGTACCCTGCACACCCTAGCCCCTCTACAGGGAACCCAACACACCCCAGCCACTCCACAGGAAACCATGCATACCCCAGGCTTTTCACAGGGGACCCAGCACACCCTGGCCCCTCTAGTGTACCCATCACACCCCAACCCCTCCACAGGGTACCCATACACCCTACCCACTCCAAATGGTACCCAGCATACCCCAATTTCACCACAGGCACATCCCAGGCCCCGCAGGGTACCAAGCATACCCCAGTCCCTGCAAAGGGTACCCAGCACACCCCAGATCCTCCCCAGGGTACCCAGCATACCATATCCCCACCAAAGTTGAGAAAATGCCTCCATGAGATCCAGCGGTAAGGCATTTTCTCATTTAGAGATTATGAGGGCCCAGCCCATGGTTGGTGGTGCCATCCCTGGACTGGTGGTCCTGGGTTCTATATGAAAGCAGGCTGAGCAGGCCAGGGGAAACAAGTAAGGTCTTCCATGGCTTCTGCATCAGTTCCTGCCTCCAGGTTCCAGCCCTGCTTGAGTTCCTGTCCTGTCTTCCTCCAATGATGGAATATGAGCTGAAAGTACAAGCCAAATAAACCCTTTCCTGCCCAACGTGCTTTTTGGTCGTGGTGTTTTGCTGCAGCAATAGGAATCCTAAGACAGATTTCATTAATCAAGGTTTTGTTAGGGACTATTTGTTCAGCGAGAACCCCCGATGTACTCAAATCTAGTTTTCATGTTTAAAAAGATTCCCATTTCTTTTTCCACTGTGTTACAAGAGAGTTTCTTCATTATTCGGTATAATTTGGATATTCAGTATAATTTGGATAAAAGGAATCTATTCTTTAAAGTGACCAGACCTTATTTTAAAAACTTCTGTAGGAAACTCTATTTGGGGGTTGCTTATATTTTAAATCCAAACTCTTACACAAACTTTTTTCCAAAAGGAAAAGCTATAACTGGGTCCAATCAGTTGGAGTCTTTCTTTTTTTATTTTATTTATTTATTTAGTTTCGAGACAGGGTTTCTCTGTGTAGCACTGGCTGTCCTGGAACTCACTCTGTAGACCAGGCTGGCCTTAAACTCACATAGATCCGCCTACCTCTGCAACCCCCTCCCCCCAAAAAAGTGCTGGGATTAAAGGCATGGGCTACCCCTGCCCAGCTAGAGCTAAGTCACTTTTTTATGAGGTCATAACTATAAGGTCAAACTGGTCAAACAAGCAAAAAATCAAAACAAAAACAAAACAAACACCAAAAAAAAAACAAAACCCAAACCAAACAACATCCTCCCACCCCAAAGATTATTTTAAATATGCCAAATATAAAATAGCTCAAAGAGAACAAAAAACTTTAACTACACAGGGAGCACAGCCTAGGAAAAGCTGAAGAGAAGGGCTGGCCTGCGACGATGGCCGGCTGTGGGGCAGATGCTCGGAGCCTAGCAAGCAAGCTAGTCCTCCGAGGTCTCCATTTCCCTATGAACCTTTGAGTCCCTAAAGGCTTTTACTGTTCAGTCTGCGAGGCCTCATCCCAACCCCACTGAGCAAATGAGAATCCTCAGAGCTCCTCAGGCTCGCTGGCACTTCAGAAATCTGCCGGACCAGCAGCCAGACACTCAATGCAGGCAGGACCAGGCCCAGGCTGCGGTTTACAGAGCCCTGCGGCTCTCACGCCTGGTGGGGCCTGCCTCGCTGTCGCTTAGAGCCGCGCTCACGGTGCTCTAGCGAAGGGCGGGGCAGGGAGTCTAGCAAGTACCAAAGACGTTACCATGGCAACCAGGCCTCCTGTGGGGCCTGGCTTGAGGGGCGTGGCTCGAGACAGAGCCTGGTGGTGGTACCGGCTGGATTCGCCAGCCAGCATCCTTTCAAGCTCCAGATATACAGGCTAAATCCAAGTCTGGGACCTCACAGCTAAGCTGTCTTCTTCACTATGATTGTGTTTTCCTTGATCTCTACGTTTGTTTTTTGGTTTTTCTTGCATCCTAAGTCAAATACTATTTCAGCGTCTTCATTTTCTATACTCTTAAACTCCAGGGATCTTTCTGAGCTCCGCCCCCTTCTCTGCAGGGTGCAGGCCCGCCTCCTGACCCGCCTAGCAAGACGCCCAGCTGGTCTTCCCTTAGGCTAACCTGGGTAAAACCTCCCATTCCCAAGGCCACCTAATCCCTGAATGCTTCCCCCTTCCCCCCAGACCTGAGCAACAGCTGTCTGGGTGCCTCGGTTCTCCCCATCCTTGGGCTCAGCTTGGGCAGAACCTCCATGTTTTACTTTCTCTTGGTCAGCAAACTCTGGAGGGTTGTTCTTTTCAGACTGGGAGCTTGGGCTCTTCTGATGAGCTCTTATTCTGACACGTGGTTGAGCCTTTAAAGTTTTATTAATTTCTTTTATATCATAATACAATTACATTATTTCTCCTTCCCTTTCTTCCTTCCAAACCCTCCCAATACTATGCCACCTCTCTTTCAAATTTATGGCCTCTGTTCTTATTAAGTGTTGTTGTTGTTGTTGTTGTTGTTGTGTGTGTGTGTATGGACATCACAAAGGGAAGTCAAGGCAGGAACGCAAGGCAGGAACCTGGATGTAGGAACTGAAGCAGAGGTTACAGAGGAACGCTGCTTAATGGAGCACACACACGCGCACACACACACATACTGCTAAATACAAGAATACAACCTGTTTAGTCTGTATGTGTATTTATGTTTACAGATATGATTATTTGGTATTGAATAAACACTTGCTATATTCTTTCCTGGGGAAAATTATTTCTCCCACTCCTGGCGTTCTTAGTGGTCTGTAGTTCTTTTGTAGGGTAGTGGCCTCCAGGGTACACCCCACCCCGTCCATATTAGCCTGTGTTGTTTTTGTGTTGTTGTTTATGTTTAGGAAATCATGAGTCCGGCTCAGTGAGAGGGAAATCATGCCTGGTACCAGACACCTAGTCAACTCTCCAGGGCGAGTGAAGTCATGGATCTTGGAGGAAAACATTCAACCACCACTTTGCTAAAACAGTACAACCCAGAACTACACCTTCTAAGTATTTGTCCTTATTCCCACCTCTCATTAAGGAAACTTCTCTTCACAACAAATGGAGAACATTACAGAAACCCACAACCAATCAAAATGCAGAGTTGTGGAACTCTGTCCCAAGGGATATATCTACAACATAACTTCTGTGTTTAAGGCTCAGAGATAATGGCAGAAGAGGGGTCAGAAAGATCGTAAGAGCCAGGAGATCGGGGACTTAGTTCTGAGACTAAGTCTCCTATGGATATCAGATGCTGTCTCCATGACCTCACCCACGTGACTGCCCAAGCATGGGTTGAACAAGGACAACAACAATAGAGATATTGAAGTAGATGAAGAAGAACCCTCATGTCTCAACCTACACAAAGAACTACAGACCAGCAACTAAGGGATGCTGAGAGTTTGAACCTCATGGCGTACGATCATAGACCCTAGACACCAGGAATTTTATATGATTCAACATATTATCTGTTCATCATGGTTTGATTTTTATCTAGATGTCTGAATCTCTAGCAAGACATTTGAAACTTTGCCTTGTTTTATTGGAAGACTGTTTTAGCTCTGTAAACTCAGAATACTACTAAAGAATTATTTGCCTTCGTCAGTACTCTTAAGTTTGCTGGTGAGAAAGTGTTATATCGGAACAAAACTTCAAACAGCAGACAGAGGGAGATTACATATTTAAAAAGTGAAATAAAGATTGCCACCCCTCGCTCCCAGCAGGTTCTGTAATCTTGCCAACCTTAAAAACCCAGAAGCAAGGTTACCTATTCACAGGACAGATCATTACAATACCTGTCTCTAAATAATTCATCAAAACATTCTGGTGTGCTAGGTAGTTTTGGTCGACTTAATACAAACCATAGTCATCTGGGAAGAGGAACCTCAGGTGAGAAAATGTCTCAGTCAGACTGGCTAGTGGGCACATCCATGATGCACTTTTCTCGAACCATGATTGACGTGGGAGGGCCCAGCCAGATGTTGGCAGTGTCACCCCTGGGCAGGAGATTTTGGGTTATATGAGAAAACACTCTGAGCAAGCCATGAGTAGCAAGCTGTTAAGCAGCGTTCCTCTGTAGCCTCTGCTTCAGTTCCTCCATCCAGGTTCCTGCCTTGAGTTCCTGCCCTGAGTTCCCTTCATGATGTGCACGGAGATAAACCGCTTTTCTCTCCTTATTGCTTTTGGTCACGCTGGTTGTCACAGCAACAGAGAAAGAACTAGAACATCTGGCCATCTTTCTATATCATCGTATGCTGTCCACACATACACACACTTGTTGGCAGCTTTGGGGATGTCACCCCACTTCGTCAAGCCACTTGATGACGAACACTCCATCCGCTCCGTTTTTGCATCAACCGGGGCACATATTCTTGTCTACTCAGGGAAATCTTTGCATAGAGAAGAGGCACAGAGCGGGGAGCAAGGGAAAGCACAGTTTCAATGCAGATGGATCTTGACAAGCTTCCTCTAGGGGAATGGCACCACTGGCGTGTCCTGGAGTCACAGTGACAGACAGCTGGCTTTGCTGAACGTCACTAGACCTGCTTATCCCCAGAGGCCATATAGATCTCACTGTTTTGATCCGAATTTCTCTGTGATGGTCTTTTTGCCTGGAACTCATCTATTTTCTTTTTGTAAGAGGCCCGTCTCAGTCTTTGTCCATCTGTCTGGGGAATTACATGTATTGTTGTTTTGCTTGCTGTTGACCCGAGCAATCTTTTCTTACAATTAGGAAATTCTTGTCTCCTTTATGTGTGTTGAAATGGTCTTTCTGGTGTATGGTGACCTTTTGGATTCTGTTCTTGGCTGGGTTAAATAGATGTTCAGGCATTTTTTTTCCCTTCAGCCCATCTATCTTCTTTAGAGAGTTCAGATTACATGCTATAGCCTGTGTTCTCTACTCCATCCAACTCCCTAAATGATCTTGCCAGGGATTTATCACTGTCAAGTATCAGGTGGAGTCCAGCTTTATATCTTCATACAGGTCCCACCCACTCCCCCAAACGATACCTTTACCATACACATCTGATATTCTTCATGCTCTCATCTTTGTAACTATCAGAGTTTCATAACGTTTAGCTGTTTTTGAGACGAGCTGTCTCTTTGTAGCCCTAGCTGTCCTAGAGAGCTGGTTGTGTAAACCAGGCTGAGCTAAAATTTACAGTAATCCTCCTGCTTCTGTTTCCCTAAGGCTAGGATGACAATGCATGTCCTCCCAGCTGGCTTGTGATTTGACATATGAGTGGCAATTCCTCATCAGGATTTTTTATTATTATTTTTCGCATATAAAAATCTGCCGTATTTTATTAGGGAGTCTACTGCACCTGTATTTTGAACTTGGGGGCGTCCTACCTTTTCACACCACTGTACCTCTTCACTAAGCTTTAGTGGACTTTTACTCTTTTTTATAGTCACAAATAACTGCATCAAACTCTCTGTCATTACAGCTTTCCACTTGTCAACCAAGCTTTCTAGATAGATCATTACATCATCTGACAATAACAATTTTGCTGCTGCTTTCCTGATATTTTTATCCTGTGTTTAAGCAAGAAAAAAAAGCCCTGTGTTTTTCTTCATAGCCAATATCTCTGGAACTGTAGGAGTGAGATCATTCTACATCAAATGGTTCTTCAGCTTGCCTGCCACCGGCCAAGTGTCCCGCAGCTCAGCTCTGTCAGGGATTACCTAAGCCAGAGTGAATCCCCACAAACTCTGACCTGGCTGTAAACCAGGGGCTCCCGATTCCTATCTAGTGCTTTGGTATTTTCTCTGACAGTTCACAGAATTCAGAGCAACCTACAGGTTCACTTATGTGTTATTAGGACGTGGTAAAAAGCCAGGTAAAGAGGTCATAGGTGAGTCTAGAACAGTCCTGGGTTCAGAAGCTCCTGCCCCATGGACGAGGGTGTGCCATCCTTCTGACTCACGGATGTGCTTACCAATCTGTGAGCTTCCCACCCCTGTATCTTAGGGGCTTTTGTGGAAGCTTCCTCTGTCTTGGGTGCCAGGACAGTGTACCTTATGCAGGGTGGTTTATAAACAGAACATTCTTTTTCTTCTTGGTTTTGGACTAGAAGTCTGAGATAAGAATGTGAAAAGAGTCATTGTGTCAGATGAGAACCTGACCCTCACGTGTGGGGATTTCCTCACGGTGGAAGGTACTTCCTCTATCTTTCTCACGTGGACATCATATTGGTTACATGTCTCATCCCTGTGGCCAAATGGCCAACTACAGCAATTTAAAGAAAGGAAGATGCAGAGAACGGCCGTCTAGTTGTGACATCTGTCATCTCATTGTTCATGATGCTTAATTCAGCTGATCTGACTAACTAGGTGGCCTCCCTCGCTACTCTGCATGTCCCTCTAGAAGGCTTGGGCTCAGCTGAGTGGGACAGCCTTCCCTGACAAGGAAGATGTTTCTTCAGTGCAGGGCATGTTATAGGCTGTGATCTCTCTCCAGAACCGCCCAATAAGCTAGGGAGAATAAAAATGTTGGTCTGGCTTACTGTTTGAGGGAATACAGGTCAGGGAAGGCATGCCAGTGGTTGGCTCTTTCGTGACTCAAGTCCGTGGCCAGGTCTCAGTGGATCCAGAACCTAGAAGCAGACAAGAAACAAGGCAGGTTCCCAGGTTCAAGGCATACCCCAGTGGATAGTGATATTTATGTTTTCATAACTGAAGCTTGCCTGACTATTAGAAAAGCAAAACAACCAAGCCACTAGAAAAGGCTTACCTCCACCAAAGCAGGGCAACTGCAGACAAGAGAGCTGAAACTCTGTCTCCTCCCATTTTATATTCCCCTTTACTGCTGGGGATTTAAGGCGTGACTCCCTAGGACTGTAATCAAAGGTGTGAGCCACCACCACCTGGATCTGTTCCTGCATTGATCTTGTGTAGCCCAGGGTGGCCTTGAACTCACAGAGATCCATCTGCCTCTGTCCCCCAAATCCTGGGATTAAAGGTGTGTAACACCACTGCCTGGCCTCTAGTGGCTTAGTTTTACCCTCTGATCTTCAGGCAAGCTTTATTTGTTAAAAACATAAGTAAAATATCACTGTACCAGTGTCCCACTTCCTTTAGCTAGAACCCTTTTTCATTGGGTTCTACAACCTCCCAAACCAGCTTGAGAACCAAACATTCAGACAGACACACCTGTGGGGGCATTTCATGCTCAATGGTACCAAGCAAGAATCTCATTCGTGAGGGCTCCTCTCTTCTGACCCAATTCCCTAAGACTTCCCCCCTACTCTCTTGTTTTATCCAAGATAGGGGTTTCTTTGTGTAGTTTTAGAACTCACCTTGTAGACCAGACTGGGACTGGCCTCAAACTCACAGAGATCCACCTGCCACTGCCAAGGGCTGGGATTAAAGGGGTGAGCCACCACTCTCTGGCAAGATTCCACCTCTTAATATTATCTCACTGAGGGTTAAGTCTATCTGGATGACCTAACAGAATACCCGAAACAGGTATTAAATAGGGTGGGGGCAACATTGAGTCCGTTGTCTTCATCAGTAGGTGTGATCCGCTATCCACTCACTTTAGCCTCTTTATCCTCAAAGATAAGGGGCTGAGGTTGAAGATTTCCAGCTCCCAGCATGGCTTAAGCTTTTCATGACAAACCTAGGGCCTGAAACTATTCAAGAGCCCACCACATTGTACTCACTGGAGCAAAAGACATTCCATTGTCCTGGAAGGCTCAAGAAGAGAACCCGGGTCTTGGAACCAAAGATTTGATCTGGGAGAAAGCTATAGAACAAAAGATGGTTCTATACTCAATAAATTATAAGAATTTTAGAATGTTTGATGGACAGAGATGGATATGAATATATTCTCATGTCACATTTTCTTCTTTCTTTTAATTATATGGGTTGATATTTGAGTTGAAGCAAGAGTGCTCATTCGTAGGCTAATAGGAGTTATTTTGCTGTCTCACTATTTTAAGTCCTATTTACATGGTTTTTGCTGTGTGCCCAGACCCAGGCTCAGCATTCATATGTGCTAATTCATTTTGCCTCTTATGCAACTGCCTGAGGGTGGCCTTTTCCCATCAGCAGAGAAGGACTAGCCCAGAGGCTGGCACCTGTGGAGGTTACACAATTAATGGAGGGTTGGGTTGGCTTCTGCCCAGGTTGTTCCAAGAATGAAATTGTCCAGTGAGAACCTGCACAGCTTCTCTTTTCTCTAGTAGAAGAGGTCAGCCTTCCCCAAAGGAGATATTTATTTTTGTACTGAGCAATGAAGCCAGGGCTTTATCCAAGGTAGATAAAGATTTGCTTAGCTACATCCCCTAGGCTTGACCAACTCAGTCCAAAGATTTAGCCATGGTGTGTCATGTATTGTAGAGCTGGATTCTGCCCAGTCATGGTGTTATTATGGTGTCAGCATTCTCAGAAACCTGGCAGGGGTCACTAGGGCCTCTCCACCAGGCATCATTGTTGTTCTGACTTCACAAAGGGGTTTTATGGGCAGCCTCCTTTTTGTAGGTATAAGTCACTTTCGTCAGCACCAGAAGGTTCTCGACTATTTTTATGATTGAAAGAGCGTGACATTCTCCTGGCCAAGTCTGTGGGGGTGCTTCTCTGTGAATGCGTCCATTTCCTCCATGAGGCTCATCTGTTTGGGCTTCAGTTGATTTATTCACAAAACTCTTCACTTCATATGTATTTTCAAGTTATTTGTGTAGCGTGTTTTTCTAACTCTAAATCTGTTTTCTCTTTTGTTCTAATTTTATGTTTCTATGTTCTTTGAGTATCCAGTCAGCAGTATTTCTGCCCTGCCTCCATCTTTGTAAAAGTCTGTGTGTGCATATGTGGTAAAGTCACACTCCATAGAGAAATTAGCCTGGGACTCACTGTATAGTCTAAGCTGACCTGGAAATATTGCAATCCCCCTGCCTCCTGAGGCTTCAGAATAATTTCCAGCCAGGATCCATGTTAGAGTGCTTTACATTTCATGAGTAATGTAGATTTAAAAAAAAAAAGATTCAAGAAGTATGGAGCCAGGCAAGGAGATCAGAGGCTCAAGGTCACTCTCTGCTATATAGAAGATTCTAGACCAGCCAGGGCTGAGGGAAACCCAGTCTCAAAGCAAACACGGAGAATGAGATGATAAGAGAGGGTCAAGTATTTCAGAATGTGCACCTGCTGTTTAAAGCAAGAAGTCAGGGGAAAAATGTGTTTTTGCCATGACCATAAGTCTAGACCAACTCAACAGTGTCTGTGATGGGGAAGAGACCAAGGTGATGCCCAGAAAGTGAACACGGAGAACATGCGTCCTCTGAAGGTGCGTGAGTCCTGTACTCTGTACCTGGACGTCCCAGACAAACACCTGACCCCGATAGCACTGTGGGGAGAGGGCATGGATCTCTAGAAGGTGGAGCCTAGTGGGAAACCCTTAAGACAGTGGGATTAACGCTTTGCTCCAACACGCGGATCTGCAGCCCTCACCAGAGGGCCAAGGCTCAGGAGTCAGTCCCCCATAACTGGGCCTGGGACCTCCAGAGTTGTCTGCTAACAGTGAATTTTTTTCCTTCTATAAGTCCATTGTTTAAATGTTTTATTTTTAATTTTTAGTTTTTTTGAGACAGGATTTCTCTGTGTAGCTTTGGAATCTGTCCTAGAACTCACTCCAAAGATCAGGCTGGTCTCTAATTCACAGAGATCCACCTGCCTCTACCTCCCAGTGCTGGGATTAAAAGTGTGTGCCACCCCCACCTGATGTAGGAAGTCCGTCTGTATATGTTATTTACTGGTTAATGAATAAAGAAGCTGCATTAACCTGTGATAGGGCAGAGTAGAGCTAGGTGGAAAACCTAAACTGAATGCTGGGAGAAAGGAGGTGGAATCAGTGAGAAGCTGTGTAGCTACCAGAGGAGACAGATGCCCCTGTGGAGTCTGCCGGAAACTTGGTGATGAGATTAATAGAGATGGGTTGATTTAAGATGTGTTATCTAGAAATATGCATAAGCTAATAGGCTATGTAATACTGTAATTAATAGAGTTTCTAGGTGATTGTTTTGTGTCTGGGCAGTCGGGAAATGAACAAGCAGCTTCTGACTACAACCACCCAGCAAATATTTTATTATAGTAACAAACAAGCACACAAAACAGACTTGTTGGGGCTGGAGAAGTGGCTAAGCCATTAACACTTGTTGCTCTTGCAGAGAACCTGGGTTCAGGTCCCAGCAGCCACACTGGGTGGCTCACAATGGCCTGTAATCTCCAGGGAATCCGATGCCCTCCTCTGGCCTCTTAAGTCACCTGCACAAATAGGTACATACACTCAAATATACATATAATTTTTAAAGAAAAATTTAAACTGGGATATGGGATAAATCAAAATGAGTCTTAAGTTTGAAGCCATTTTCATGGAATAAAAGTAAGAATAATTCAGTAGAAGAAAACTCAAATTATTCAGTGAGAAAAAGGAGAACACCACTGAATTAATGGACATTTTAAATATGGTGTTAAAACCGGGTTTTTGATAGAACTGATTATTACAGTGAATTAGGTTAGAATTAAAGATAGAAACAAAGCAGACTTAAAAGTTCCAAAAATTGACTGGGCAGTGGTGGCACATGTCTTTAACCCCAGCACTTGGGAGGCAGAGGCAGGTGGATCTATGTGAATTTGAGACCAGCCTGGTCTACAGAGTGAGTTCTAGGACAACTAAGGTTTCATAGAGAAACTCTGTCTCAAAAAATATCAAAGCCCCAGACAAACAAATGACAGCAACAATAAACTACCAGGGTCTGAAGCGGCTCAGTTGTTAAGAGCATTGACTGCGTACAGAGAACCAGGCTTCAGTTCTCAGTACCCACATGGAAGCTTGCAGCCCTCTGAAACTCCAGTCCTAGGCGATCCGATGTCCCCTTTTGTCTCCTTGGGCTCCTGAGTTCATATGGTGAGCGCGCGCACACACACACACACACATTCTGGCCAGAACTTTGACCAAACATACTTTGTAATGTAATGAGGTTTAATTGGAAGGTGGTAACAAAAGATTACAAACACTTCTGGAAAGTAAAATTATTTCAAAGGTCATTAGGGAGACGAACTTTTAGATCAGAATGATCATGAAAACAGGGTCAGATTTGTTATGTCAGTCCAAGGCAGGACTTTAGAAGTTCTGTAGCTTTAAATAGAACTGAAATCTTAGAACACTGAAGGCTTAGAGGGAGCCACAAACAGAATCTAAAGACCCATGAAGGGAATAACAGGTGAGGACAGGAATAAGTAAAATAAAGGGGGAACCGTGAAGATTCACAAAACTAAAGCTGGACTTCTGACAATATTTAAAAACATTGAAAAGAAGAAATGGGCCTGGGGAAATGGCCCAATGGGTGTTTGCTTTGAAGGCATGAGGAACCAGAGTTCAGATCCCCAGGGCCTGTGTCAATACTGGGTAGGTGTGGTAGACCATGTGCAATGGCATTGCTTGGGAGATGGAGGCAGGAATATCTGCATAGAGTTGGATAGATAGATTTGCCAAATCGGCAAGCTCAGGGTTTGCTTGAGAGACCTTGCCTCAATAGTAAGGTGGGAGGCCAAGAAAGAGACACAGTGTCAGCCTCTGGCTGCTACATGCATGTGCACACATACAATGTACTTGCACACACATGTGGTCTCATAAATGCATACCACATACCACACACCCAAATGGAAAAATTTATATATATATATATATATATATATATATATATATATATGGAAAAAAAGAGATCCAGAAACCAACAGTGTGGTGGTCAGTCTTCAATTTGGCTGGACTTAATATCACCAATAGACACAATGCGGACTTTGTCAGTGAGGTGTTTCCAGAAAGGCTTAATTGAGGGGGAAAAAAACCCCTAAATGTGGGCAGCACCATCTCATGGGCTGTGGTCCTGAACTGAATAAAACAGAGAACGTAATCCGACCTAGCAGTCTTCTCTCTCGGCTTCCCAACTGTGGACACGATGTGACTGTGGACTCACGGTGACCGTGGACACCATGTGACCGGCTGCCTTAGGCTCCTGCTCACGTCCTCCCAGGAGCATATCTTCCCACTATGATGAACAGTATACCTTCTTAAACCTCATGTTAGCAACTCAAAAACTCAAAGAAATGAATGCTTAGAAAAAGCTCAGCCGGGCGGTGGTGGCGCACGCCTTTAATCCCAGCACTTGGGAGGCAGAGGCAGGCGGATCTCAGTGAGTTCGAGACCAGCTTGGTCTACAGAGCTAGTTCCAGGACAGGCTCCAAAGCCACAGAGAAACCCTGTCTCGAAAAAAAAAAAAAGAAAAAAAGGAAAAAAAGAAAAAGCTCAGTTGCCTGGAGAGCTGTAGACTTTGCAGGGATTAACAAGCAAAAACTTTCTGGTCCTGACTTCCTTGAAGATCAACTGCCTATTAGCCATATTGTCTATAGTTGTCCAGTATCTTATTTGGGTAATACTGGAGAACAAGAAGGGGAGTGGGGGTAGTATCTACCAGAAGATGGAGGGTCTGGGCCCAGGCTACCAACCGGGATCTTGCGAACTAAGATGGAGCACCGCCTCCCTCAGGTTGCTGTGGATTAAATGGCTAACAATTTATAGAGCCCAGCAACTGCCGGGGAGCAGGGGATGTTTCCGGCAGGGGCTCTTTGGCCAGGAAGCCTGGAGCCCTAGTTTCATGGTCGTATGACGTCATCTCACCCACCACCGCAGTGCGGGGAGTCCTGGTGGGTGAGCTGACCAGAGGCCCTGTCAGAGTTACTCAATCCTGGGCTGCGGTCGGCCCCATGTGCATCGAGCTGCCAGTCAACCCCGACTGAAAAAGGAAAACAGAGGCGAGTCCTTGAAGGCCGGGTTTGCCGTTGAAGATCTAGGGGAGCATGCGGGTTGAGGTCCAGGGAATTCAGACCGAAGTGATAGTGTGTGATGACAGCCTATGACCCATGGAATAGGGAGACGAGGATGGAGGTCTCCACCCGAGGGAAGGAGATGCGGGTCAGTCCTCCGCCTGTGGCGTCATCCTATTAGCAGCACGCCCTGCAATGCTCTGACTTCCTTCTGGTGATCTGGCCCAGGCACCAGAAGCGATTTTAAGACTCACCTGTTAATTCTCTGGAGTCCAGAACCCTAGCCCGCCCTACATACCTTCTTTAGTGAAAGAAGCACCCCAACCCCACACCCAGTGGGTTCTTTTTTTGTCCCCCTACGAGGCATCTGTGATGATGTTCCCGGGCCCAGCAGGTGGATGTTTTACAGTTTTTATGATTTCAATTGAAAACAGTAAGGAGTCTGCAGGCAGGTTCCGCTGGGCGCTACAGAGCCCCTCTCTGAGAGCGAAAGACAGTGCTGAGCTAGGGGCTGCTGCATCCGAATCCGGGCGTCTGTCCCCCACCCCTCACTGGTGATGTCACAGCCCAGCCTCAGTCCCAGCCCCCTCCCGCTCCAACCTCATCTCTTCTGCGGCCGCTACGCCCGTCCCTCTCCCCGCGCGCGACAAACCAGCTGGCGGCTGAGGCTCGGACGCAGCGCGCAGCCAACCAGCGCATCGGGAGGGGCTCGGGGAGGGCCGGGCCGGGGGGCACGGAGCTCGTCACGCGGCGCCACCGTCACAGCACCAGGAGCGGCCAGCAAGCAGCATCAGTTCCAGGCTCGGGGACCCTCGCCGATGCCAATGCCCATGCGGGGCCGCCGCCAGTGACGCCTGAGAGGTAAGGCTACCGCCCGCCCGGCTTGTCACAGTCCTCGTTCATCCTCCGCGTTCATCATCCTGCACCTGTCTGTAGCATCCGGCATCCGCACTAAGTGTGCATCGGGTGGTGGATTCCGGGCCGACGCCAATGTCCTTGTCGCAGCCCAAAGCGCGGGCTTGGAGCTGTGGCTTCCCTTCCCCCGACCTTCCTCCGCCTCTTCGAAGAACAAAGAGACGAATTCAGGGGTGTTGGTGCTCCCTGAGAAGCTTTTCAGGGCCCTCAGAAAAGACTCCTTTGCTGTCGCGCGACCCTTGGCACATGTGGGCGGAGGTCGCCAGCGAGAGGGACCAGCAGATTTATTCACAGACTCCTTTCCCCCTGTATTCCTGCACTGCAGAGAGGCTACCCAGAGGGATGCGACGGATCTGCGGGGGAGGGGAGGCAGAGATGAGGGGAGGGGAGTAGGGATCAGGATAAGGCTGCGGGGCGTCCGGACCGGGCGCGGCTGTAGATCTAGGCCCTAGGGGAAGGTGCGCGGGGCAGCCGCTCTGGTCCCGTGTGGGTGGGGGAGGGCAGATGCTGGCGGCGACAGCAAAACAGGCGAGCGGGCGGGGCAGGGGATGCGGCGCCACGGCCAGGCCACCGGCTTAATGTGCACTTGGTGACTGCCCATCACTCCTATTGCTCCCGATGCCCCTCCCTCCAGAGACCCCATTTCCCTTCCAGAAAGACTGCGCGGGAGGAACCACCCGTAGACACGCCTAGAGGCTACTAAGCCAGCGCCCCAGTAACAGGTGTGGCCCCCGGCTGGAGGAAGGGGGCCGAGGGACGCGTCGTCTGGGCTAGTAGAGGTCCCCAGGCGTCTGGCATTGGTTGACTCTAGGAACATTGCCAGCGAAGACCCTCGCACTCCCTCGTTAAGCCACTCGTGCTCCTACTGCTTCCTAGGGGAAGGCCACCGCCCTCTGCTCCCGAAGGGGCAGGGACCGCATTTGGGCTGAGAGAGAGAGGAAGGGTCTGCGGTGCAGTGAGGTGCAGGCTGATGGGGGCCGCAGGCAAGGGAGGGGGAGGGGAGAGAGGGATTGCCAAGTCATGGGGCCTGCTGGGCGCCGGCGCGACGTCGCCCTGGCGCGGACCCGATGCGCGCCCACGTCCCCAGGAATGGGGACTTTTCCCCAGAGGCCAGAGGACCCTTCCCCCAGAGGCTGGCCTACCTAAAAGGGGACCGTATTGCTGGGATTAAAGGCCTGCTAGGATAAGCGGATTGGGTCACGCGGCTGCGGGAGGAGGAGGAGGTGCGGAGAGTTCCTGCTGCGTTCAGGGCTGGTGCTAGTCCAATCCAGGGGACCCACAGACTCAGCGCAGGCTCCTGCGGAAGACACGGTCACACCGAGCTGGCTGAAGGGGGCAACGTGCCAAGCGCCTCTGTCTAAGGAGGCAGCGCGGGCTGCAGGGAAGCTGTGGGGTTCGGGGGGCTGGGGACGCACCTGCGGCGGCCATTTTGCAGGTGTGGCTGGCCACCTGCCCTGGTCAGGCTGTGAGGAGAGGGTGGGCAGGGCACGTGCGGGGCACCAGGATGAGGGGTGCTGCAGGGTCCAAGGTAGACCTCAAGTCGGCTCTACCTCTGCACAAATCTGGTCCCCTGGAGGTTCCTTGCTTTGGGTGGGTGGAGTCAACATTCAAGTCTTCTCTGGCAGAGGGCTGTGTCCTCTGGGTGTGAATCCTGGGAGGGCCCTGTTTCCAAGGCAGGGATCCCAACTAGTTGCTTCCTCCTGTAGTGAGGATGGATCTGAAGGACAGGTTGTCCTTCTTGGTTTGTGGGCCACGAGTCAGAGAGACTGCCTTAGGAGGTACCTGTGTGGGAGCTTGCCATATGACCGTGGGGGCTCCCCCACTGGGCACCGCTCGAGCTGGATGCCTCTCTTGCCATGCCTCCTGATGCCCTACTCAGATGGAGCCTGCAGACTGCGCTAGCCTCAGACAGGTGAAGGTCTGTGCTCTCCGCAAAGCCAAAACTGATGAATGGCTGAGCAGTATCCAGGTCCAGGCCAGTGGGGTGAAGGGGGTGTCTCAGGATCCAGCCTGTTCTGTGCCCAGTTTTCTGTCTCTTAGACTGATTGTGTGCTCTGCGAATGTTGGGCAATACTCCTATGGGCTTTGTGCTGGGTTTGGGGGAGCAGCAAAGACAGGGTAGCGGGTGAATCTGACCGGCCACAGCAAAAGATTATTCAAGGAGGATCATTCTGCACAAAAAACGGTACCCTGGCCAAGCCTTTGGGCAGAGCTCATCTCTCCAAGAACGGGAATGGGACTCGGTGGAGAGTGATGGGCCTGGGTCACTGAGCTGGCAAACGAACATGTGATTTGCGGTGTGCAGAGGTCCCACGTGTTCCCTATGGGCAAAACCAGGGCTCTTAGGCCCAAGGACAGAGCTTCCCACAGTCATCAGCAGAAGCAGTGAGAGACTCCCTAGGCCCTCCTGAGGTCTTAGTGTTTGTTGCTCTACTCCTGAGCCCAGCCAGGGTCCTGGATCCACACTTGACCGCTGACTGCCCCTCCCCCAAGGTCTTGGTGACTCAAGGCTGGCTGAGCCAGGCCTGCCATGGTGAAGGGGGGGACATCGCAGGGCTCGAAGATTCAGTCGAGGCCAGCAGCAAATTTATACCCTACGTTCAATCTAATCCTGAGTGTGGCATGGGCAGGCCAAGACATACAGATGGCCTGGAGGTCCCCCTGTGTGCCATCTCTTGCTCGGCTTTCAGGACTCACATCTGCCTACCTGGGTTTCCTTCTTAGCCCCCGCCCAATGCCAGGAACCGGCAGCAGTGGCAGCCCTGGTCCTAGAAGCAGGTGGGGGACTAGATTCAGGGACACCAAGTAGCTGTGTATCGCTTGCTCAGATTGGCAGTGTCCTTCAGTGCTGGTTCCCACTGACCCCTCATCCTGGCTTGAGCTGGAAATAGATAAGGAAGGGAACTGTGACCCATCTAAGGGTCTCTGGCAGGAGAGACAGGGTAGGAGTTCTGGCATCCATGTAGGACTAACTTTACACTGGGACAGACCAGAGATCAGCTCAAGGGGAGGGGCCACAGGAGCAGTGAGGGTCATCAAGACCCTGAGGGTTTTATCTTCTCCACATTTACCTCCTGTGGCTGGGGCCACACACACCAGATACAAACACACTATGGCATGTTCACATATGCACACATCTGCACAGGTGACACTCGTACACACACGCACGTGTGTAGACATACATACATTCAGCATCCCTGGGTCCCTGCTTTCGTTTTGACTCTTCTCTGAATCATCCTCTTCCGGGCCCTAGATCTTCCTGAAAGTCCTCTTGGGTACCGCCTCCTTCAGAAAGCTTGCTGTAGGTCACCAGCATGAAGGGAGGCTGTAGGCTTGGGGCTGGGAAGAAAACAGAGGACATTTATTTGACATAAACAGCACTGTGTCATTGTGTGGATTCCATGATCTGATACTCTCAGATACTCTCAGATACTCCTCAGTGAGGAGGTGGTAGCATGCCCATTACTCAGATGCAGACACTGAGGCTCCTGAGAAGTCATGCTTGATTTTCCCAGTCTCTAACAATTGCTGCTCTTTTAGTTCCTTCTGCCTGCCTCTCACCCCTCCCATCTGTCTTTCCGTTTTCTCTTATATCCCTAGTCCTTGTCCCTTTCAGGGGGCAGCATAGTGTCACCTCCTACCCCTCAGTCAGACTCAGTGAGTACCATCTTTGATCACCAAAGCCCAGGGTAAGCAGCTGCTACACTGTCCACTGGACTGGGGTAGTCTTAGGTCTGCGAGTTTTGAGGCTGTCTGGGGAAGACATCCTTCCCTTTGGGTGTAACTCTAGCGGTCACCACAGCCCCTGGCTGTCCCTATGGTCCCCTCTCCTTGAGCTGGCCTCTGGGGATGATGATGCCCAGGAACGTGCTAAAGGGGTGCCCAGACTCCCCACATCTACTCACCTTCCCGGGGACCTCAGCTGCCTGTCCCATCTGTTACCCGTTCAAAGTAAGAGGGTAAGAGACCTGGCCAGTGGGCACCTCTCTGAGGCTGCTTCCCTGGGGGTGGGGACTCAGCTGCTTCTCGTGATTGCCTCTCACTTTCTGGCTGCTTCTTGGTCTAGAGTCACTGTGGCTGCATGGGACAGGGCATGGAGGAGCATGGAGACACATTGGCCTGGAGTTTTGCTGCCTGTGCCTTACTTCTGTGCTTCTGCAGGGTTTCCTTTTTTAAAAAAATATATATATTTTAAATTTAATTTTATGTGTATGTTGTTTGCATGTAAGTCTGTACATGCATGCATGGTACCTCAGGAAGCCAGAAGAGGGTGTCCCTGGAACTGAAGTTAGAGACGATGGTGAGTCACCGTGTGGGTGCTAGGAATTGAACCCAGGTCCTCTGGAAGAGCAGCCAGCACTCTTAATCACTGAACCAGCTCTACAGCCCTGGCAAGACTTTCTTGATTAGGTTTTCATTTTCTTTTCTCTAGACCTCAGATTCCTTCCTTCCTTCCTTCCTTCCATCCTTCCTTCCTTCCTTCCTTCCTCCCTCCCTCCCTCCCTCCCTCCATCCCCCTCCTCCCTCCTCCCCCCCTTTCTTCCTTTTTTAAATTGAATGGGTTTCTTTTGTCTCCAGGGTTCCGCAGCTCTGCCGAGTCCCCTCTTTCCTGGCACCGCAGGCCTGGGAGCCACCTCCCTCTGGCTGAAATTGGCTACTGCCTCCCATCAATTGAGTCTCTGATTCTTGGCCCCCCTGGCTGTCTATGCTTTTCTCTCTTGCTTTGCTGGGGCGCATCCTCTCAAGATTTAATGAAAATGACGCATGACTCTGAGCGAGCCTGTGAGGGGCTCTGCTCCATCCTCACCCCCTGCTGAGTCATTTCCTCTGAACTTGGGGGGCTATGACATCACAGGCCTGGGCATCCCTGTGCCTTCACCTGTAACTCTCCTTCTGGAATCTTCGTTTTCCACGGGAATCTACCATGCATTTGGATAGGTCTCAGTGGGTGTTTGTTTTTAATGATGCCTGTGGGCCATTTGGATGGAGGATCAGGTCCCTCATTTGTAGGTTCACAGTCCTCCCACCTTTTCTCTCCTTTCTTCCTCTAATTCCCGTGTTGCTGCTTTTCTCCCCCACATTCATCTCCTTGTCTTTTCTGCTTCGCGGACGATTCTTAGAGTTCATTTTCCAGTTCTTGGTCTGAAATCCTCCGTACTCCCTTCCCCATGTTTCACCTCTAACACCTCACCTGCTTTAACTGCTTCCGTCTCACAGCACCCTGCTCTCGTTGCTGAGTTTGGTCTGCTTGTTCTGTCTGTGGCCAGTTTCCTGCAGCTTTACCCCAGCTCCCCATTTTGCTCATCCGCGGGACTCGGAGACCCAGGAGTCCTCGTTGGTACACGCAGGACTTGGGAGGCCCAGCGTCAGAGGATACGTGCAATCCATCCGCTTTCTCTGAGCGAGACCCTGACTGGGGTAAGGACCCTTTGCAGGCTGGCCCAGGGGATGGGGTGGCTGCTGCCAAGTTACCTACTCAGTACCAGAGTTTTGGTCTCTGCCTCTGCCCTGAAGGTTGTGCTCTTTACTATTTGTGGGGGAAAAAAAGAAAGCAGTCAACCGCCTGCTGATGGTCCCAGTAGTTACTGATTCTGAGGTGGATGGTAACAGTGGGTGTTGGGCAGTTTCCGATTTAGCCCTATGCCTCACACCCGCCTTGCTCAGGATTCTTTGGGTACTCTGGGAAGCCCTGGGAAGAGCACCACACAAGCAGCCATGGCACCACTGAAGCCATCCAGGCCCTTTATTCTCACCATTGGGGTGACTCTGCTGTGCCCTTTCTCTCGTTGTCTTAGTGTGACTGGCAGGCGTGAGGATTGGTTGAGGGCTCCCTCCTCACACTGTGGGAGTCACGGGTGTGAACTGGCTTTGAATTGTGTTAAGAAGAAAACCCGTTCCAGATGTCTTCCCCCCCCCCCCGTATTAAGGAAGAAAAACCTGGCGATGCCATGTTCTTCAGTGTCCCTGGCATGGTTGTGCATACACGGATCAGTCCACTGACCTATCTGAAAAGTAGACAGATCCCTAGGTAAAGGCTGCTCAGTTGCCAGGGAAGCCCTCGTGGGTTCTCTGTGGAGTCTCATCCTTCCTTGGTGGCCAAGAGCACCTGCTACTCGTGCCTAGCCCACGTATTTGCCTGCCTTCTGCATGTGTCTTTATCTGAGTTCTGTAGCTTTCATGAAATACCTGGGACCGTGTAACTCATGAAACATATGGTCTTATTTGGCCCCTAGTCAAAGAGCGCGGTGCCTGCCTTTGCTTAGCTATGGTGAAGGACTTATACCGCATCCGACAGCCAAAACTATCCCATTCAAGACAGAACAGGTGTACCAGAGGGTTTGATTTTATATTGAAGTCACTCCTGTGATGAGCCATTAAACCATGAATCCACGAATGGTCCATTTCTTCATCCTAAAGATGTTGTACGTACACGACTCCGGGGATTGGGTTAGATCCATGGCTGCATTCTCAGGCATTGCATCATAGCTGTCTCCTACCCATTGTCCACAGGGATTTGACATTTCCTTGCCTTCGCTGTGCACAATCCTGTCCCATGTTGACGTAGAAGCCTGAAATATACCGATAGCAAGCAATGCCTCTGATGCCCCAACATGGGTCCTGTCCCCTGGCTCAGGAGCCCCCAGGACAGCCTAGTTTCCTTTTGTCTGTGTCAATGCCATGTTCCACATTAGTTATCCCTTCCATAGTGCACAATGACCCATTCTCCTGGCCTCTGAGAGAATTCGCCACCCCCCACCCCTTCTGGAGTATGGTGTGATGACGATGTTATCTTAGCTACCCTTTCTTAAACATATTTTAAGAGTTTTTGTATATGTGTGTGTGTGCATGTGTGTGTGAAGGTGTTGTGCCCATGTTTGCACATGCAGAGAGGATGCAGAGGCCAGGGGAGGACTTTGAGTGTCCGGCTCTATCAAGACAAGAGTTTCTCACCGACTCTGGCTCACTGTTGGTTTAGCTAGGCTAGTTGACCAGCAAGCCCCTGTGACACTTTTGTGTCTGTAACCTGCCTCCTCAATCCCTGTTTGAGTTACAGGATGTGCCTGGCTTCTTACATAGATGTTGGAAATACGGACTCAAGCTGTTATAATAATAAACCTTACAACATTTACAACGTAGAAACTGCTTAGTTTTGCAAATTTCCATTTAATATTTTTAGGTCATGGCTGCTCCCAGGTAGCTGAATCTAAATGTGTTAGCTGTTTTTATAACAAACATCTGAGAGAATCACCTTACAAAGGGGAAGGTTTTGTGAGGCTCACAATTTGGTTCCAGGGTTGCATGACCTCATCGCTTTGGGCCTGTGTGGAGACATCACCATAGGAGTTCACTGTGAATTAAGCCAGTTTTTACCTCATGTTTAGGAGAGAGGAAGAGAGGCTAGGGTCCCTCTATTCCTGTCAAGAATCTCCCCAGTGAACTGGAAGGAACCCCCCCATTCCTTTCCTAAAGGTCACATCACCTCCCAGCAGAGTAAGCTGCGATCACAGGGACTGAATGTGGGAAGTCCGGATCCAATTCGTAGCCCTGGGAACAGTGAATCCATGGTCTGTTTCCCTTCAGACTTGGCACTGGCATCCCTAGTATCTTGTTCTCCCACACACATTTTTAGAAGCAAGTTGCCAAGTTTAATAAAAGAGATTAAGATATCACTTGAAATTACACTGATGTTTTAGATCGATTTACATAAAAGTCAGCACTTTTGAGATTTTTGTTTTTCATGAAAGGTCATAGCTCAGGCTGGGGAGGTAGCTCAGCTGGTAAAGCTGGTGTCAAGCAAACATGAGGACTTGAATTCTAATTCTATCCCCAGCACCATTGGGGAGTGTGCAGTTCTTGCTTGCAATCCAGGTGCTGGGGACATGGGGCAGGAAGGCTCCTGGGGCGTGCTGACCAGCCAGTCTAGCTGAATGGGTGAGCTCCAGGTTCAGTGAGAGACCCTACCTCAAAGAATAAGGTGGAAGGAAACACCTAATGTAGACCTCAGCCCTCCCACTCACCTACAGGCTTCATGCACACAGACATGCGCACACACTACGTATGCACTAAAATAAACAGGAAAAGGTCAGGGTTCTTTATTTAGATCTTGGTAAAGTTTAAAGCCTTTCTTCATGAAAATTTTATAAACTCCTTAGTGATGATCTTTAGGTATTTCGTAGTTTGGTTATTATTTTAAATGGTATCATACAGTGTTTCTAATTCTCTGACCTAGTATACATCAACACATAGATTTCCAACAGTCTTGCCAAAACCTTGCACTTATTCATGATTTGTGGGAAATAAATTGGCATCTATGTAAATGAACAAACAGAGTGGGTGGTAACCTCTCCTTCCCTCCCTCCTTCCCTCCCTCCCTTCCTCCCTCCCTCCCCAACCCCCCCCCCTTTGTTTATTGTTTTTCCTGTCTTACTGTGTGGTTGGAACCTCTGTAACAGTTAAGCAGAAGTGGTAGCAGGCATTCTGGGATGGTCCTAAATTTTTTATAAATGGAACATTTTTTTCTCCAAGTCACTGACAAGTATGACGTTTGGGTGGGTTTCAGCAATGTCTTCTGGGATTTAAAAGTCATTATTTTTTTCAAATATCACTCAGAGATTTACATATGTGGGTTGGGAAGACTACTGATTTTTTTGCTGTTATTTGTTTTGTTTTTTAATATCTGTTGAGGATGTCTATATTCCATTTCCCAGCTGTGTAATGAGTCACAGTGACAGATGTCCCTGTTGTACTTTACGCCAATATTTCAGGAGCTCCAGGTTTTTTTGTTTTCTAATTAAAATTTTAAAATGCCATTTATTTGCTTTTTATTGCATGCATGTTTGTGAACTTGAAAGCCATGACCACGCCTGTGGCGGCCAGAGGCCAACCTGTGTTAGCTGGTTCTCTCCTCCCGTCACATATTGCTTGTGACTGATGTCAGACACCAGGCTTAGTGGCCAGCGCCTCGACCCTCTGAGCCACCGTGTGAGCTCCAGTGCCAACTCTTCTGGGCTCCTGCGTCTATGTTCATTAGTGAGATCCCTCTATAATGTCCATTTTTCTAATTCTCCTTCACCAATTTGTCACCAAAGTTTTGCTAGCTTCAGTGAATAAACTGGAAATATAGACTTCCTTTCTGCATCCTCTCTCTTGCCCACTTTCTATCAAGATCTATATAAAACTTAATTATTTTTAAAATGTCTGGTGGACCTCATTTATAAAGTACTTCTAGTTTGTTGTCTAGTTTGTTGATTTTTTTTTTTATGTTATTTACTTTAGTTCTTTCCTTGAGGTGGAGTCTTGCTCTGCTGCCCAGGTAGGGATCGAAATCCTGGCCTCAAATGACCCCCACCTCAGTCCCTTAAGTGCTGGTGCCTGGCTTGTGGGTGAATTAATGTAGAAAAATGTGTGTTTCTGTTGGCTGGCTTTTCTCGAGTTCCAGGTTTTCCTGCTTCTCAGCACATCTGGGATTAATTTCTTGGACACCAGGTGTGGTTTTCCCACTCTGGTCCGAGTCACAGGTTTTACCTCTAGAGCGCGCTGGGTATTGCTCTGGCAGCCTGGCAGCTCTCTGGAGGGGCGGCTTTGTCAGTAAAAAGCCCATGGAGCTTTTCCAGGGTAGATCTAGAGTAGATTTCCTGCAGGGAGGTGTGTTGAGTTACCTAGTTACAACAGGATTCTTTGGTATCTCCACAGAATTCCTGGGATGGAGAAGACTATTGTTTCCTGACTGATTGGATCACAAATACCTCTTTAAAACAAAAAACAAAAACAAAAAAACTTTTTTTTCATTTATTTTACATACCAACCACAGTTTCCTCTCCTCAAAGTCCTGCCCCACTTTCCATGTACCCCCTCCCTTTCCACTTCTCCATCTTCGTTCAGAAAGGGTTTGAGCAAATCATGCCTTCAGTGGTACTCTGTCCACAAACCCCTCTTTACTCAGCGCGAGCTTTGGGGATTGTTTAGCCTGCAGTGCTCTGTCCATTTGTCTCTGGATCGCATGGCCATAGACTGACGCTCTGCAAGCCTCAGGGGCATCATTGGCAAATACCCGGAGCTATGAGCAGTCTCTTCCCTCCCAGAATTATCCAGTTTTCCCCACCTACCCAAATCCTGAGCGTTGAGACTGGTCCTTGTGACTCCGTGCTGGTTGGAAAAGGAAGCCCCGTTAAGGTTGCTGATAGTATTTTCGTTATTGTTTACTAAGAATTTCTGTAGCTCCATTGTGACTCCTTTGGTGTATCCTTTATTTAAAAATTTATTTTTAAAATTTCTAAATGTGTGGGTTAGGGTTTTGTTGTTATTATTTAGCTTGTTTTCAAGTGAAGCGATTCATTTGATACATTATGGAAGTTATTGGGAGTTACTTTGTGGCCCGCTGAGTTTTAGATTTCTAAAAGTTCACATTTTACCTTGTTTTTAATTTAGTTACTGGTTTCTTCAGTAAACATTAAGACAACACTATCTGGGCATTTGAAAACCTGAAGCCTGGGCTGGAGAGGTGGCTCAGAGGTTAAGAGCACTGGCTGTTCTTCCAGAGGTCCTGAGTTTAATTCCCAGCAGCTACGTGGTGGCTCACAACCATCCATAATGAGATCTGGTGCCCTCTTCTGGCCTGCAGGAATGCATGCATGCAGAACACTGTATACATAATAAATAAATAAATCTTTCAAAAACCAAAAAATGAAACCTGAAGCCTTTCGGGCATCATATCTGCCTACGTCCTCTCTCCCTCCCTTGACTCCTAGTGGAATACATTGCTTTTCCATTTGTTTGGCGATCTATGATTTTGAGCTTCTGTGTGGTTGGAGTGTACTACGTCTGCACGACATCTGCACTAGGGAGGCTGGAGCTGGGGAGCACGGGTGCTGGTAATTTGCTGGAAAGCCTGTGGTTGTTCTGAGGATTCAGATCTGATGCTGAGACCAACTTGGGTCTGAATATCTGTGGGTCACACAGACATTCTCAATTTGAAACTGAGATTCCATGAGGACAGTCCGTGACCTTAGATTCTTAGAAACTTTCGCTTTGTCATTCCTTGGGTCCCTTTAATGGTGAACTGGTCTCCCCAGCCTTGCCGTCACTGTGGGGATAGATTTGAAGGTTCTGCTGTCTTAAGGTGATGTTTGTAGTCATGAGTGGTCTGCCTCCTGTCACGCGGTCCCAGTTCTCGGATACCTTGGCATCAGCAAAGGCCCGTGCCTTCTTGCTGACATGACACCTTGTTTCAGCAATGCTGTTTAAGCAGTTTCCATTCATTTCTCTTTCCTGGGTAGTTCTCTCGCTTGTTCCCGATGTGTGTTATCTGTCCCGGACTTCTAGGTGCTCTGTAATGTAGGCTGGAGGTGGCTGCCCCCACTCCTTTCCTTCTCTCTACTGAGAAATGTCCATTTTAATAAGAAAACATACTCTTGTCTACACTTGTGCATACACGCAATGTTTGTCGACTAAAATGAGTCTTTCTTTGCTTGTTTGTTTGAAGACATATAGCCCAGGCTGACAGAGTGCTCCAAACTGCCTATCTCAGCTTCTGAAGTGCTGGGATTACAGGTGTGTGTGTGTGTGTGAGAGAGAGAGAGAGAGACAGAGACAGAGAGAGAGACAGAGACCGCACCCATCTGAGTCTTATTTATTTATCTGAACTACTTAATGATAACATTAAAATAATTCTTTTTGAGTTAATATGCACACAGAATAATCAAATGGTGTACCAAATTTAGTTAGAAAAATCACCAGTTTTTACATCTATCTATCTATCTATCTATCTATCTATCTATCTATCTATCTATCTATCTGGTTTTTCAATACTGGGTTTCTCTGTGATATAGTCTTGGCTGTCCTGGAACTCCTTCTATAAAACATGCTGGCTTTGAACTCACAGACATCTGCCTGCCTCTGCCTCCTAAGTGCCAGGCTTAAAGGCGTGTGCCACCACCGTCTGGCCGATGTAAAAATTTTAAAGCTTTCTTTCTTTCTTTCTTTCTTTTTTTTTTGGGGGGGGTGGTTTTTGAGACAGAGTTTCTCTGTAGCTTTGGTGCCCGTCCCGGAACTAGCTCTTGTAGACCAGGCTGGCCTCGAACTCCCAGAGATCCGCCTGCCTCTGCCTCCCGAGTACTGGGATTAAAGGCATGCGCCACCACCGTCCGGCTAAAGCTTTCTTTCTAGAGTAAAACAGTGGGCTTACCCTGTCAGTCCTCAATATTTTAAGCATTGTACGGAGAGGCAGTTAAGGTATTTAGCCTTTGTGTTGTGTTTATTTCAGTGCCTTGCTTTTGAGATTCATTCATTCATACTCTCTATTCTGAAATTAAAAGACAGTAAACTAAAGAAAAGAACTGGGCTTTCCATGAGGACAAGGAACAGGCAGGAACACAGAACAACCAAATCAGTACTGTTGTGTGATGTTTTGCTCTTTCCCCCCTCGGCTTTTACCTTTCTTACTTCTGTATATCTTACTTTCTCTTTCACTCTGTGGCTGGCCCCTAGCGTTCTCTCTCCTCCATTTCTTGCTCCTCTTCTTCCAGATTTCTCCTTCTGTTTATTCTCTGTCTGCCAGCCCTACCTATCCTTGCTCCTGCCTTGTTATTGGCCATTCAGCTCATTATTAGACCCTCAGGTGTTTTAGACAGGCAAGGCACCACAGTTCAGAGTTAAACAAATGCAGCATAAATGTAAGTCACACACTTTAAAATAATATTCCCCAACATTTCCCCCTTTTTCTTTCTAAACAAAAATGAAAAGTTTTAACTTTAACATAGTAAGACTGTATACAATAAGAACAATTATCAAAAAAAGATTACATTCACAGTGTACTGTTCCAATTCATTTGTATCTGATAAATTTAAAGAAACTGTTCCATAATCTATCCTATTTCAGTAAATCTAAAAATTTATATCTAACTTATTTTCTATCATATCTAAGGAAAACTACAACTATAACTATCTAGTCTTCAACTCCATCAAAGATGCCAGAAGGATATAATATTATTTAAGTAAACAAAAACTGCATTGCAAACGACTTCCAAAATCACTAGAAATGACAGAGACATATGACTGCCTGGATAGTCACCCAAAGTTCCTTTGCAGTTTTGGGGCATGCATCTTTCACCTATAGGCCCGTAGTATCTAGCAGACTTTTCAATGAAGCAGGAAATTTGAAAGACTGTCCTGCCGACATTGGCAGTTTGCCAGTCACTTTCCTCTGTGTCCTGCAGAAGGTCTGGCAGTTTCTTCTGTGAAGCAAGAACCCTAAAAGACCATCCCTCCTTGTTTTTGGCAAAGTTCAGTGGTCACTTTCCTGTGGATCCTGAATGTCCAGTTTATGCAACATACTGTCAAGCAGTCCAGGCAAGAACAACTTCTTGCCCAAATGGCTAGCCTTGCCACATTGAAAGCAAACTCCATAAGAATTTTCTCCAATTACCATGATCTCCGAAGTAAATTGGTATTGCCAGGAGCAGATGTGTCTCATTTTCATGAGAATCTCTAAATTAACAAAACATTTTTAATAGGTCTTTGAAGTGTTTGAAGACAATTTATCTATCTAAAAATATATCTTTGTATGATCTAGAAAACATACCTAACATATCTACAAATTTGATTGCTATAAATGACTAACCACTAACCTGTGTTTCCTCATTATTCTAAGTAGTTCATGATGATAGCTTTCAAAAACTAAAACTTCATCTTACATTTCCAAATGAACTGCATAGGCCCAATACCTCAAACACACAAAAAAAATACATACAGTAAGTGGTAACAAAAACCTTTGAATTGGTATCAATATACAAAAATCCTTTAAACAAGTTTAGAAACATATACAGTGTGTTGCAACAAAAATGACCTTAAATTTGTATCAATATACAAAAGTCCTTTAAACAAGTAAAAACATATATACATTGTAACAAAATTGATTTTGAATTTGTATCAGTATACCAAAATCCATGCCAATGCAAAAGTATCTGAGATTAACAGTTGTCTTTTTTAATTTTTTTTTTTTGAGACAGGGCTTTTCTGCAGCTTTGGAGCCTGTCCTGGCACTTGCTCTTATAGACCAGACTGGCCTCGAACTCACAGAGATTTGCCTGCCTCTGCCTTCCGAGTACTGGGATTAAGGGTGTATGCCACCACTGCCCGGCTAATAGTTGTCTTTTTAATCCTATATTCCCTAAATATAACAAATATCCATCATGATTCACCACATAATCCAAAGCCTTTCACATCCCAACTCTTGGGAATGTGAACATTGTTTTCTCTAGACTGCTTCCTGCTGAATGTGGACAAAGACATCCTGGGGGTCCCCGAGAAAAATTTGAGTTCATGTCCAAATCCTGGGAAGACCATTTGTAATCTTTTTTGATAGATATCACCTGTCAAGGTTCAGGAGGTCTCCCTTGAGCAAACCAGATCCAAATCAACCTGGAATGAATTCATAGCCTCTTGTTTCCTGCGGACTAGAGCACTAGACTGGCAATACTTGCCTGCAGCAGGCATTTCTTTTTTTTTTCTAAACTTCATTTTTTTATTCTTAGTTAGCATGAAAAAGGCTGTTTAAGTGCTCTGCTGTACAGCAGGTTTTTTTTTTTTAAAGGAGCTGTTTTATTTTTTTTTTCAGCTTTCTCAGGCCCTACATGGAAATACAGGAGGCCCACGCTGGTATGCTACAATATTGTTGTTGGTTTTTCTCTCTTTATACTCTTTGAGGGACCACCACCCAGCTCCCAAATAAAACACATGGAGGCTTATTCTTAGTTACGAATACCCAGCCTTAGCTTGGCTTGTTTCTTGCCAGCTTTTTAAAAACTGTCCCAGCTACCTTTTCCTTCCTTTATTTTGGCTTTCTTACTTCTGCATATCTTTCTTTCACTCGTACTCTGTGGCTGGCTGTGTGACTGACCCCTAGCGTTCTCTCTCCTCCTTTCCTTGCTCCTTCTCTTCCAGATTGCTCCTTCTATTTATCCTCTCTGTCTGCCAGCCTCTCCTATCCTTCTCCTGCCTCGCTATTGGCCGTTCACCTCTTTATTAGGATCATCAGGTGTTTTAGACGGGCAAAGAACCACAGCTTCAGAGTTAAACAAATGTAACACAAACAAAAGTCACACACCTTAATATACTATTCCCCAACACAGTACACATCACAGAGAAAACGATCACTAGGAAAAAAATTCCTTAAAAATTAAAAAAAAAAGAATGAAAAAATTCTTGATAAAAATAGAAGCAAAACTCTTCAGCAAAATATCTATCTCTATAGAGCCAAACCCAACAGCACTGGAAAGAATTGGGTGACATCCTTTGTAGAGATGCAGGGATGGTTCGATACACGTAAGTCACCAAAACCAGGCACCGTCAACGTAACAAAAGACAAAATGTTGTCTCAACAGACAAAGCAAGGCAATTGATAAAATTCAACATCCTTTCATTTTTTTTTTAAAAAAAGAACAAATTAGATGCATAATGAATGTAACAACACGATAAAGACCTTTAATAATGAGCTTGCAACTTGATTACATTCGACCAGAAAACAGTGGGTCTTGTTTAAGCTCTAGACAAGGCCTGTCTTTACCGCTTTCTTTTTTATATATATTTATTTTAGGTGTTTGAATATTTTGCCTGCTTGCATGCATGTGCGCTCTGTGCACACACGGCGCTCGCAGAGGTCAGAAAAGGGCATTGGATCCCCCTGGAATTGGGGTTATGGATGGTTGTGAACCACTGTGTGGTGTTGGGACCTGAACCTCTGCAAGAGCAGCAAGTGCTCTCAACCACTGAGTCATCTCTCTAGACCTCCCCTCCCCCTCATCTTCACCCATTTGCAACGTAATGCTGGGAAAAAAAATTCTACCACTACAATTACAAAACTCTGACGAAAGAAACTGACGAGGACACAGTATCAACATCCCTGAACCCATACCTGCCCACCCCCCAACATGCACACACCAGAACAATCACTATTGTTAAAATTACCATATTTTCCAAAGACATTTAAGGTCAGTGTAATTCCTATCTAAGAGTCAATGACAGCTGGAGGGGTGGGGCATGCCCAAGTCCCAGCATCTGGAAAGTGGAGGCAAGAGGAACCAGGTCATTTTCAGCTATGGGGCAAGTTTGAGAACAGCATGGGTTACAAGAGACCCTTCTTCAAAAACAAACCTGCCAATGATATTCTTCAAAGAACTAGAAAAAACAGTACTTATTTACATGAGGCCATAATTAACCCCAAATCGGCAAGGCTATCTTGAGCAGAGAGAACAAAGCAGAAGTGATTATACTGTCTGAATTCAAAATTACTGCATATCTGTTGTCATCAAAACAGCATGACAGTGACACAAACTCAGACACACAGACAAATGGAACAGAACAGAGAGCTAGACGTGAGACCCGCACCTATAGCCAGCTGCTTTCTGATATAGCCAGTGTACGCATGCATACTGGACCGAGAATGCAGGTGCACGCTTTTAATCCCAGCATTTGGGAGGCAGAGGTAGGCGATCTCACATAGTGAGTTCCAGGACAGCCAGGGCTATGTAGAGGGACCCTTTCTTAAACAAACAAACAAACCAAAACAACAAAAGGAAAACCCACACTGGGAAAAGGACAGTCATGCGTAGCGGTGCTTAGACAATCATCAGCTGTCCATGTGCCGGTGGGGCTAGACCCTGCCTCACACTCGGTATAAACAACTCCAAATAGGTCAAGGACATGAGCTTTGAAGTGTGAAAGTACCAGATGGCATAGGAGGAATGTTTCTGGACATTGTAATCAGCAAGGAGTTCTCAGAGAAGAAAGACCCCAAAATACAGGAAGCAAAAGTAATGATAGCTAGATGGATTAGTTGCTATATAGCAAGAGCAATCAGGAACCCCAACTGACAAGAGCGGGCAGCAGCAAGTGGTTCTGTCGGCAGCCGCTTCCGAGGCTCATGGCCATGCTACGTGTCTCATTTTCGTGGTCTCTGGACTGCTTTAGAACAGCAGTAATTCATTTCTTGCCATTTTGGAGGCCAGAAGACTGTATTGAGGTGTGCTCAGTGTCTGACGAAGGCCCCCTTTGGTACCATCTTGCTGTGTCCTCACATGGACGATGGAGCCTGGGTTCTCTCTCACCCTGGAGGTCTCCCCCTCTTGACTCAGTTGCTTAGCAGACATTCCAACACTTTGGAGGTTAGGACCTGAGCATACGAATCTGAGAGCGACGTTCAGGCTCTGCGTCCCTCCACAACCTGAGCTCTCTCTCATCTCTGTCTTTCGGATTTCTACTGCACTCGTTCCATCTGCTTCCGTATTGCTGCTTGCCCTGTTCATCCACGATTCTATTCAGTGTCTTCACCTGCATTTTGTTGTTGTTGTTGTTTATTTGGGAATTTTTCTTTTCAGTTTGAGAATTTCCTTTCGATGCATTATAGTCTCTAGTCCTGGGACTGGAGAGATGGATCTGAAGTTAGAGCATTTGCTCTTATGCAGGACCTGGGTGCCGTTCACAGCATCTCTCTCTCTCTCTCTCTCTCTCTCTCTCTCTCTCTCTCTCTCTCTCTCTGTGTGTGTGTGTGTGTGTGTGTGTGTGTATTCATCTATATATAACTCCAGGTTCAGGGCATCTGATACCCTCTTCTGGCCTCATGGGCTCCAGGCAAAACACTCATGCACATAGGATAAAGATTTTTTTTGAATTTCAAACAAAAATACGAATCTTCTGGTAAAATTCTCCCCTTCGCTGAAGTCCTCTGTCTTTTGTCCTGTGTTTTGAAAGTCCATGTTGATAATTCCTAGGTCTGTATTGTGTGTAGTTTTATTTTCCCCTGTTTGAATTTTTGGTTTTCCCCTTCTTGTCCCTTTATAACCTACAACATTTATTCAGACTATTTAAAAATATTTATGTGTATAAGTGTTTTGTCTGCACATATGTATGTATGTGCACCATATGCATGCCTGGAGCCCTTGAAGGACAGCAGAAGATAGCACTGGGTCCCCTGGATCTGGTCATGAGCTACCATGTGGGTGCTGGGAACTGAGCGTAGATCCTCTGTGAGAGCAGTAAGCTTTTTTAACTGCTGAGCCGTTTCTCCAGCCTCAAGCCTTGTAACTTTTGATATAAGGGCTCACGCTACCAACTGAGATGCCATCCAAACCCTGACACTGCTGTGCCCCATTGCAGGTGACTCACCTCCCCTACAAGCTTCAGTCAGAATCAGTTGAGGCCAGGCTGTGGCAGGGTTCATCAATGTGGCCTCCTCGTCGACTGGGCTTTGCTGTGCATCTCTGGATTTCCAAGAATGGCCTACGTGACCCCCGCAGTTTGTAGTGCTTGCTTACCACTGTGGAAATTTCCTTTGACTCCCAGAGGCTCTTGGCTTGGGCTCTGAAATTCTCTACCTGGGATTCAGAAATTGCCAGATATCTTCCGGGGAGAGCTGCCTGTGTATCCACCTTGGCATCCCGCTTCCTTATCGTGGCCCCCTGTTTGTTTCTCCACCACAGTTCTGCAGGTTTTTCTGTCACTCAGCAACAGCTCTCTGCCTGGAAAGACTCCAGTCTCTCAGCCTCTCACCCTGTGTCCAGAATGCAAATTGGGCTGGGAGCCAGCACTGTTTAGTGTTTTCTGTTCCTGCACCCTTCTTGCCCCCTGCCCCAGAATCTTGGCTTGGTACTCTAGCTGCTTCAGTAACTCTGAATCCTTGGAAAATCGAACATTTTATCTGCACCAGCTGCCCACCTGCATGCAGGACTGCTTTGCCGGCTTCCTGAAGCATCATTTTTGTTTTTCTCCAGGGAATAGACCTGTGTGTTTGTGCTTCCAAAAAGAAAGTTCCAGCTCATGATTCAAAGAGGCCAGTTGTTCAATGCTGACTTTAATTTATTTTTCACTGTCTGTGTGTGAGTGCTTTGCCTGCATGTATGTCTGTGTACCACATGTGTGCAGTGTCTACGAAGACCAGAAGAGGATATCAGAACAACAAATGCTTGTGAGCTGCTGTGTGGATTCTGGGACTCAAACCTGGGTTCTCTGAAAGAGTAGCCAGTATTCTCAACTGCTGCCCTAGTGCTGAGCTTGTAAAACATTACTATTTCCATAAATACACAACACAATATATATATATATATATATATACATAAGTATGCATGTATGTGTATATGTATGTATGTGCATATATAGTAATATGTGTGTGTGTGTGTGTGTGTGTGTGTGTGTGTGTGTCAGTCTGTGGACATAATCTGTCTTTTCCACAGAACCTCCCACGTGGGTGCAGTTCTGCCTAGCTTTAATTGCCAAGTTGACATAGCCTTGAGTCATCCGAGAGAAAAATCTGAATTGGGGAATTGTCTGAATCAGATTGGCCTGTGAGCACGCCTGTAAGGAGCTGCCTTGGTTATTAATTGATGTAGGAGGGCCCAGCCCACTGTGGGCGGCGCCATCTCTAGGCAGGTGGCCCTGGGCTGTATAGGAAAGCTAG
The DNA here is from genome assembly GCF_037038515.1 of Microtus pennsylvanicus. Lineage (NCBI taxonomy): Eukaryota > Metazoa > Chordata > Mammalia > Rodentia > Cricetidae > Microtus > Microtus pennsylvanicus. The sequence continues at coordinate 27,402,312 of NC_134595.1, forward strand.
CTGGATATGAATCCACAAATGAGCCATCAAGCCGTGTTCCTCCACAGTGTCTGCTTCGGGTTCCTGCTCTGACTTCCCTCAGCGATGGATTGTGACCTGGAAGTCTCAGCCAAATAAATCCTTTCCTCCCTGTGTTGCTTTTGGTCTGTATTACCCAGAAACTGAAATAAAACTAGACCAGACGCCATTCCAGCCTTGAAATGAGCACAGCTTATAGTGTATGCCGGGTCTGGGGGGAGGTGTGTGGCTGTTCTTTGTCCTCATTTCCCAAAGATTTTTATCTTGCCAGATTTCACTGAAAATCCTGTGGAAATATCTGGGTGACAGGGATTGAGCATCTGCACAGCTAAATTTGGGGAGCAGGAGAAGCTTACCACGTCGCGTATCTCAAACATGTTCTCCCTTGCTGATGACTTACTATTTCGGTCGCAGGGTATACCGCCTTAAAGGGCGTGAGGTGTGCTGCTGCACAATACTGCCTAGGACTCCTGTCCTAGCGACTTCGTGGGCTTGCCTGCACCCCACTCTCATCCCTGGCTAGGATCTCAACACAAACACGCTTCACCTGTCCTTCTTGGGTGGCCACTCGTGGATTTGGGAAAGGTGGCACCTGCTCTCGGAGTGGCTGGCACTACGCCTTGGAGCTGAGGGGCTGCCATGAAGGCGTGAATCCAGTCCCCGCCAGTTTCTGTTCCCATCAGCCGCAGGGAGGTCTGTCCCTCTTCCGGCAGCCTCTGAAAGAGCTGTTTCCCGAGGGAGGTCATCACGCCCCAGCTTCAGCCTGTGTGTAGGCTCAGTACTCTCACCCTGCTCTCTGGCATACCCATAAGCCAATGCCCAGGGGTGAATCACACAGCTGGTGACCCTTGCCCAAGGAGCCCTGTAGGTGTGAGGGTTACCAATCTCTTCTTCTTTTTAATTCAGTTAAAAGATTTTTCATACAATATACTTGGGTTATATTAATTTTTGTTTGTTTGTTTTCGGACACAAGGTTTTTCTATATAACAGTCCTGGCTGTCCTGGAACTCGCTTTGTAGACCAGGCTGGCCTTGAACTCACAGAGATCCACCTGCCTCTGCCTCTGAGTGTTGGGATTAAGGGCAGGCGTGTGCCACCACCACCTGGCTTGGGTTATATTTGTTCTCCTTCCAAAGTTCCTCCTACCTCTTTCCCCATCTCTACCCACTCAACTTCCTATTCTTTTTTTAGAAACAAAACAGCACAAAATGAAAATAAGAAAAAAACATACACCCTCTCACCCCACCCAGGACACACACAAGAAAACAAAAACAAAACAAACTAATAACGCAGCGTCTGTTCTATGTTGGTCAACTATTCCTGAGTATACTGCCCTGGGGTGTGGTTGATAGACCCATTGTTGACTCATGCTCAAAATCTGTACAATCTCAACCCAGACAAATCCTAGCACTGAGGAAAGGAAGTGGACACAAAGTCCCATCCCTCCCCAAGAAGCCATTTGCAAATCATAGCTGCTGGGAGAAGGGAGCCAGTTTTCTTGGCTGGAGGTCCACCTTGTTCTTGCAATGGGCTCCTTACACTCAGCCTAGCTCTGTGCTATTAAAATCAGTTACCTGCTCCCACTTCTGTGTCCTGTCCATTGGTCACCACACTGTGTCATTGGGGTGGTCGAAGTGGGCGGAGAAGTCCTGTGGGTACGGCCAGGTACCCTTGTACTGCCTCTTTGAACACTGCTCCTAATTTGTGTCTTCTCCCCATTCCAGGTGACTCTGCCCTCTCTGGGGCAACCGCAGCTGCTGAATTACCAACAAACTCCACAGAAATGGCTGGGGCCTCTGTGAAGGTGGCGGTCCGTGTCCGCCCCTTCAATTCCCGGGAAATGAGCCGCGACTCCAAGTGCATCATCCAGATGTCAGGGAGCACCACAAGTGAGTACTGGTCATGATGGCTACCAACAACTGCTGGTCACATGCGACCGTGGGACCATGCCTACTAGCCAGATTTAAGAGCCAACCTAGCCTGCATTCAAGAGCCCTGAGCCTTCCTCATCCACATGGCGTGTGGGGGCCGAGGGCTCCCAGGTAATGGATGAGCACAAATGATGGAAGCCAGACATTCAACCCCAAGGCATGTGCAGGGGCTTCCTCTCCACGCAGGGGACCATCTCTTCTGATCTCTCCAAATGTCTGGCTGGACTTGTGGCCACACTGCTGTCACTTGGTCTCCCTGCTATCCGCGTCCCTGTGTTCGGGTTGGTTGTTTGATAGAGTCTCAGATTGTATCTTCTTCTTTTGTTGTTGTTGTTTATTTTCCACCTCCTCCCCTCCTCTCAGTTCCCTCCCCCTCCCCCCTCCCCCTCTCTCTCCAGTTCAAAGAGCAGTCATGGTTCTCTGCCCTGTGGGAAGTCCAAGGTCCTTCCCCCTCCATCCAGGTCTAGGAAGGTGAGCATCCAAACAGACTAGGCTTCCACAAAGCCAGTATATGCAGTAGGATCAAAACCCGGTGCCATTGTCCTTGGCTTCTCAGTCAGCCCTCCTTGTCCGCTGCGTTCAGAGAGTTCGGTTTGATCACATGCTCCATCAGTCCCAGTCCAGCTTGCTTTGGTGAGCTCCCATTAGATCAGCCCCACTGTCTCAGTGGGTGGGTGCACCCCTCACGGTCCTGACTTCCTTGCTCATGTTTCCTCCTTCTGCTCTTCATATGGACCTTGGGAGCTCAGTCCAGTGCTCCATTGTGGGTCTCTGTCTCTATCACCATCCATCACCAGATGAAGGTTCTATGGTGATATGCAAGATATTCATCAGTATGGCTATAGGATAGGGCCATTTCAGGCTCCCTGGATTACTAGTCACACTATAGCCCAGGCTACCCTTGAACTCTTTATTTATTTATTTATTTATTTATTAAAGATTTCTGTCTCTTCCCCGCCACCACCTCCCATTTTCCTTCCCTTCCCCCAATCAAGTCCCCCTCCCTCGTCAGCCCAAAGAGCAATCAGGGTTCCCTGCCCTGTGGGAAGTCCAAAAACCACCCACCTCCATTCAGGTCTAGTAAGGTGAGCATCCAAACTGCCTAGGTTCCCACAAAGCCAGTATGTGCAGTAGGATCAAAAACCCATTGCCATTGTTCTTGAGTTCTCAGTAGTCCTCATTGTCTGCTATGTTCAGTGAGTCCGGTTTTATCCCAGGCTTTTCCAGACCCAGGCCAGCTGGCCTTGGTGGGTTCCCGATAGAACATCCCCATTGTCTCAGTGTGTGGGTGCAACCCTTGCAGTCCTGAGTTCTCTCTCCTTCTGCTCCTGATTTGGACCTTGAGATTTCTGTCCGGTGTTCCAATGTGGGTCTCTGTCTCTGTCTCCTTTCATCGCCTGATGAAGGTTAATATTCAGGAGGATGCCTATATGTTTTTCTTTGGGTTCTCCTTCTTATTTAGCTTCTCTAGGATCACTAATTATAGGCTCAATGTCCTTGATTTATGGCTAGAAACCAAATATGAGTGGGTACATCCCATGTTCCTCTTTTTGGGTCTGGCTTACCTCACTCAGGATAGTGTTTTCTATTTCCATCCATTTGCATGCTCTTTCCTCAATCTCACAGACTGTAATTCCAGCCTGGCCTGAGACACAGGCGTGTGCCATCCCTGGATGTATCTCTGGCCTTTTTACAAGGATTAAGGCATAACTAACAGTTGATCACATCTTTACTATCCTGTTTGCAAGCCTGTCATCTCAGCTGTTCAGGAGGCTCAGGCTGAGTACCACCTGGGACTAGGAGGACCCAACTCAGGTACCATAGTCATGTTAAAGGAAAAAAACAAAACAAAGAAAAACCTAAAAAACCAAACCAAACAACAATAGAACAACAACAAAAAAAACCTGTTTCCAGATAAGATCACACCCTGAGGTTCCAGGAATATGAATTTCAGGCTGGAAGCCAACACTGTTTAACTCAGGAGTGATGACTCTGGTTAAGAGCACTGCCTGCTCTTTCCAAAGGTCCTGAGTTCAATTCCCAGCAAACACATGGTGGCTCACAACCATCTGTAATGAGATCTGGTGCTCTCTCGAGGATGAGACCTGGTCAGTCATCCTCATCAACTTAGACCATGAAACCCAATATGGGCATAAAGTTTAACATAACCACCATATACAGGCTGTTTGGGCATACTTCAGCATTGCCAGGACAGAAATTTCATTCTTTTTTTTTTTTTTCATGGTTACAGCCCCGGGTTGTAACTTTGTCTGTTCTTTGCTGTGTTTCTCATTTTGGTCATGTCAAACTTTGACAAGTGGGGGGGGGGTAATGGTCTGGTCTTGGGGAATAGAAAGCAGTAAGCCTGGGGACAACCCTTCCATAAGGCCAGGGACATAGACCTGCCCTAAAGGTTCCATCAGAGGCAGGATTTGACTGCTGGGATGGGAGAGAGACCAGGCTCTAAGGCTTTTGTCTGTTCATTATTTTATCGGGAAGATTTCTTAATGAGCTTTGGTAGACCAGCAGAGAGGTGGGCAGATCACAGCGGGAGTCTTGCTGGAATTTTCAGGATCTGACAGCCACACCCGGATGGGCAATAGTGCTCAACAGGGCCAGCTGCTGCTGTAGTTCCCCCATTCCTCCACCAGGGGAGCTGTCGGCTTATCTTCTGACTCCTAGGCTGGGTGGGCCCACTTTGGGGTCCTCTGCGAATGGCCCAGGGTTTGAGTGGACTAGGCTCATGACAGTCCACCCTAAAATGCTTCCATCTTTGGATTAGAACTGGTCATTGCCTCTGCTTATGGTTGTCTGGGCTTGGTGGATATGTGAGCCTGGGTCTCACGTGACTTCTGTCCATTGCCTTCTACAAGCTTCTGCTAGTCCAAACTGCACCTAGTGGTTGGCACCAACAGATACCTGGTCCTTCCTCAGGGTGTCAGATGATGACATCACAGTGTCCAGTACCTGTGCAAACACCTGGCCGGTCGTTTCCTAGCTCACAGGTGTCTGCTGGGGTTGAGGGTCTCAGATGCGTCCATTGATGCCCCCTTGGGTTGTCTCTCGGCCTATTGAGGGAGGAGGAAGACCTTGGAATCACTGTGGGGTGTTCCCGGCACCTTTAGGTCCTGCTGTTCTGTAATTGCCATCAGGGCAAACAATGTTTTGTGTGCTTTATTCGTGGTCTGTCTCCTACACAATGGGGCAGTCTGTGCCTCTTGCCTTTTGTTCTCTTCTGGTCATATTCTAGTCTCAGAGAAGTGTGGGCTCTGGTTCAGCCATGTTCCTGTGCAGGCCTCCGGGTGGGCTGGTGACAAGTCTCACACTAAGGGATCAGCCCAGGATGTGGCCCTGAAGCAAGTTCCTGGAGAGCCAGGGATAGAGAGCATGAGAGGGAGGGATTCTGCTGTTCTCTTATCTTACTTGGGACCAACCTCGGTGGAACATCTCTTTAGGCCTCAGTTTCCCCACTTGTGCAAAGAAGTGATGCTGGGTCCTCCCTACAGTCCCAATTTCAGGCCACTTCTGAGCTTTCTCACCACACAGAAAACCCCTGGGGTCAAGAGGCACCTGCTCTTGCCTCTGCACAGCACACTCATCCCCTCCTTCCGCTGTGTTCCTGGCTGCAGGGGACATTCTGATGCTGAGAAAACCGCTGGATTAATTTCTTTCCCCTTGCCACTCTGCACACTGCCCCCGCCCTCACTTTTGTCCTTCTCACCAGGTGGCTGCCTCCATGGAAGAGCCTGGCGCCTGGGGGCCCAGCCAGAGTCAAGGGTAGAAGGGCGGAAGCCTTAATGAGCTGGTCCAGGGGACCAGCTTCCAGGCCTAAGTGGCCCCATTTCGCCCTCCCCCTGCTTCCACAGAACAGCCAGTTGCTTTCTGGCCTAATGGGCTCTGCTTTTATGAGAATCAGACTGATGGGGGAGGGAGCTGTGGTTGGACAGCCAGGCCTGGTGCATTATGGGATCTAGGCCTTCTGTGTTATGTGAAATGCGGGGAATGACTGAAGAAAGTATTTCTAGTAACATACTGCAGGATCCAGGAGACAGGTTGTAGGGGGCCAAGAGCAAGCAGGGTCTGAGCCTAGGGTTCTATGCCAGGTGGGCCCCACAGAAGACTCTTCCCATGGACCACTTATAGCTTGAAATGAAGACCTCTCCTCCCCATTCATTGTCTGCTGCCCCATTCCCATGAGCTTGCATACTTCCTCTGCCCTGGGAGGCTCCAACCCCGGGGAGCTTAGGGCCCATATGGGGGTACACTGATACCTCTAATACCAGAACCCCATCAGAGCCAGAGAGGATGGGGCGGTTGGGACATGGAGTCCGGAGCTCAGGCCTGTCCGGGAGTGAGAAATGGGGCAGGCATAGGGAATCTGGGACTATGTGGAGGCTTTGACCCACAGGACAAGGGGTGAAGGAGCAGAGCCAACAGAGGTGGGGCGATGGTGGCATAAAACAAAGGGGTCCTGGCTTACTCACTGGGGCTTCAGAGGCTCAGTTCAGGCTGCAGTGAAGAAGGCACCACAGTCATTTCCACGGCTCGGGTTCTCGCTGCATTGAGGCCACTGTTCCTGGGTCCCAGAACATGAAATTAGGTCAGTTTGCACCACTGCCCCCTTGAGGTGCTGTGGTAGGGCATAAATAAATGGTCAGTCACTGTGTCTAGGGGCCCAGGTAAGGTCTGAGCAGAGAGGTCTCCCCGTGTCTCTTGGGCAGGATGTTTGACCAGAGCCTTGAGGGACATTGAGATTGTTACAATGGTAGAGCTACCATGACAAATCATGGAAAGTTAGTTTAACTTCTGGAATGTACTACACAGCCAGCCATGCTGCAGATTTATAGTCTGGGCTGAGGCCTCCTGAGGTGGGGAGGGAGGATCTCCCCCAGGCCCCTGCAGAGCTCTTGGAATGCAGATGGATTTTGGTGTTGTGCTTTTTTATCTTTGTTTTAACAGGATGCAGCGTTCTCCCTGTGTGTGTGTGTCCCCGAATTTTTCCGTTTTGTAAGGATATCGGTCATACTAGATGAGGGTCCACTCTGATGATGTCACTTTAATACACTCCATCTGCAGTGACCCCCCCATCTCCAAACAAAGTCACCTTGACATACCAGGGGCGTCATTTTGAAGTGGGTGCAGGTTTGAGAAAATAATTTATTTATGACTGAGAACAGGTGTCTGGGCCCTCCCCATATTGTAGCAGGAAGTCATCTTGGATGCAGACTGGTGGGTGACCGGGGATTCTAAGGGCTCTGTTGTGATTCTCACTGAGGAAGACTAGTCCCAAGTTGACAGAGTCCTGGGGGTAGAGAGCTTTGCTTTCCGGAATTGATGATGACTATGATGGACACATGTCCTTTATGGATGTGAGAACTCAGGGCAGTGTGTGCATCCGGCCTGGGGTCCTCAAGTCTCTATCATACACAGGTATTTTGTCTTTTTTTAAATATTTATTTATTATTTGTTATGTATACAATAGTCTATCTGTGTGTATGCCGAAGGCCAGAAGAGGGCACCAGACCTTATTACAGATGGTTGTGAGCCACCATGTGGTTGCTGGAGTTGAACTCAGGACCTTTGGAAGAGCAGGCAATGCTCTTAACCACTGAGCCATCTCTCCAGCCCTAGGTATTTTGTCTTTGACAACCTGGAGAGCACAGCCTTAGGATGTGAGAACCAAGTCCCCTCTCCATGGCTACTGGTGCTGTTGGTCAGGTCTGTTGGAGATGGATGTCATAGGCTATGGTGTGGCATTGTGGGCCTCCCGGATTAATGGGGGTCTCTCCTGGGAAACTTCAGGCCCTAGCTGTTGGTGACACATCAGTGCTCACTCAGACTGTGTCCCTGGCTGTGGGACTAAGATGCTGCCTCAGTCATCTGGGTCTCTGGGGTTGGGATAGGGCCTCTGTGAGGAGCAGAGAGGAGGCAGACACTGTGATACCTCAGGAGGAACAAGTCAGGGGATAGGCCCATGAGCCTGGGTGGTAACAACAGGCTAGAAGGCATTTACTGACAAGAGAGGAGGGGATTGTGTTATGCCTGGTAGTGAATACCTCCCCTGTAAGAATGGGAGCATGCCACCCACATGAGCTGTGCAGGCATGAGAGTGTGCCTGCAGGAGGTAGGACTGGCAATGTGCCAGGGTGCCCTAGACATCATCTGCTTTGGAGGCACAAGTGTGCCAGGCAGGGCAGGTAGACCAGTAGGCTATAGAACCATAGCATAAGGGAGCCGGAGCCTGCAGTGTGACTGTCTTCAGGAAGAAGTCACCAGATGACAGGCCTGGCCTGGTGATGCTCTCTGACACCCATGAGTCCACCCCAGAGAGAAAGGCAGAGACTCTTGCATGTTTGTGAGTGGGGCTCTTGTCTCATCTAGTTTAGGGGTTGGTCTGGCTTGCCTGGGATTCTCTGAGGATTAGGCTTCTACTTTAGGATGCCGTCTGGATGGTTGGGATTCCATTGCATAGAATTACCAACCTCATTATCTGTGTCCTTTGCAGCGATTGTCAACCCCAAACAGCCCAAGGAGACACCCAAGAGCTTCAGCTTCGATTATTCCTACTGGTCACATACCTCGGTGAGCTGCATCTGGGGAGAAGCAGGATGGTGTTGTGAATACTGGCCCAAGCCCTGACTGGAGTGTGACCCTTGGGAGTCCCGAGACCTCCCTAAGCTGCATGTTCTCTTATAAAATGGAATGAAGGTGCTACCCTATTCACCTAGAGGGTCACCCTGAGTTGGTTA